>NC_140945.1:71743780-72308780 GCF_014529385.1 Adiantum capillus-veneris
GTGCCACGGACAAAGTCTTGCCTTTATCCAGCAATTCGATGCGGCGTTTGGAGATGAGGGCTTCACGGAGTCCTAAGCTACGCCATGTAGCTATGAACTTTCAAAAGTCCGCCAGACAATGGTGGTCTAGCTAACAAGCCAATGGTGAAGCTCCACGAACATGGAAAGCTTTAAGAGCTTCCATTATTGAAGCAGTTTTTGGCCACCGATGCCAAAGACAAAGTACTCACGAATGGCGAAGCTTAAAGCTCTCTCCAAATGAATCTATCCACAAATATGTAGACAAGTTTTGGGACCTACAACTCAAAGCACTGTCTTCAAAAAGTTGGAATTTGGAGAGGAGAGCACAACAATTTTGTGTGGCTTAACCGAAGAAATGGCAGAGTAGAGTCAGAAATGGCAGAGTATGTCCAACTCCCAAAGACCAGTACCATATCGGCGGTAATACACACACAATGGTGGCCTCTCGAAAACAATTTCCAAACGGGGGCAAAAAGAAACAATAAAGCCCTGGAAAATAAGGGTTCCAATGAGCCTAAGGGGAAGGACAATGTCCAAAAGTCTCCTAAGGGCAACTCCAACAAAATCAACGAGAAGGGAGTTTACAAAGGTAAGAAATAACTCTCTCCAGAAGAGCTTGAGCGTTATCGTAAGGATAACCCATTGTTTCAAGTGCGGCGAACAAGGGCATGCGTACCACGCTTGTCCCCAAAAGAACAACCGCCAAGATCCTCCTAGAGCTTCCTTGGTTGGATCCAAGAGGAGGAAATTCACCAAACTCATCACAAAGGATCTCCTCTATGCCATGCTTGGGGGAAAGGTAAGAGAACATGATGCTTTTATTCTCTTTGACCCTGGTTCTACTCACAATTATATATCTATGGAGTTAGCCACCAAGCTAGGCATACAAACCTACGAGATGGGAGATGTCCTACCCGCAGACAGTGCCTTCAAGGGGCAAGAAGCTTCAGTCACTCCCTTAATCGGGAAATTGAGACTTCATGTCCAAGGCTATTGTGGACAAGAGGACTTCTTTATCTCTCCTCTCAAGCATGAGGATGTAATCTAGGGGCACCATGGTTTGACCGCCTGGCTGCCGATGGTTAAATTTCCTGAAAGGAGAATCTCTTTAAGTTCAGGGAAAAAGACATGTAATAAATGCTAAGGAAATGGGGTAACACCATCCCCATTGTACATACACCAGCTTTCAACAAGTCAATAAAGAGCTCTATTTCAGTGTACATGATTTTTGTTAAGATTCTCAAAATGAACCTAATGCTTTAACAAAAGAAAATAAAAGCAACCAAAAGGAATTAGAGTTATCCAATTTTCAAAGGGTTTCAAGATGTTTTTATTGACGACATCCTTGTGAGCAACCTCCTAAAACGAGGTAATGATGACCATGCAATTGAACTTCTTCCAGGAAGTTCACCGCCTAATAAACCTCCTTATAGAGTTTCTCAAGCTCAACAAGAGGAGATTATGCGGCAAGTGCTTGAGTTAGTTGAGAAGGGAATGGTATGGTTAGGCCAAGCTCATCTCCATTTTGCTCACCTGTGCTATTAGTGCAAAGAAAGACGGCACATATCGTATGTGAGTCGACTATAGAGCACTAAATAGAATCACTATCAAGAATAGGTTTCCCGTTCCACGGGGTAGAAGACCTATTTGATAAGCTACAAGGATCGACGTACTTCAGTAGGATTGACCTAAAAAGTGGCTATCATCAAATAAGGATAGTAGATCAAGACATTGTAAGAGACCGCATTTCGTACTACATTTGGTCTTTACGAATACATTGTCATGCCTTTTGGCTTGACCAATTGCACCAGCCACATTCATTCCACCGCTGAGGAGTAAGTTCAGGCCCTCGAACCTTCACTGGAGTGTTCTTTGAGTATATTCATCATCTACTCAAAGGCTTCACACAAGCAACACCAAGCAAATAAATTTCAAATTTTTCAAGAGAGAATAAACTTTATGTTAATCGAAAGAAAAGTGAGTTTTTCTTGCAGGAGATTCAGTATTTAGGTCACATTATCTCTCAAGATGGCATCCAAATGGATCCATCAAGTTAGAGGTAATAAAAGGATGGCCTAAACCAAGGAATCTTCTTCATGAACTAAGAAGTTTTATAGGTATGTGTGCATACTATAGACGCTTCATAGAAAATTTCTCACAAATTGCAGGACCATTACATGACCTAACAAAGAAAAGCGTTAGGTATACATGGTCTGCTAAGGAGAACAATGCTTTCGAAAAGCTTAAAGAAAAGCTATCTCTCAACTTGTGCTTACACTACCGGATCTCAAAACCATTTGAGGTCCAATGTGATGCTTGTGGTGATTGCCTTGGAGTGTTTTGCTCCCAAGAAAGGAACGCCAGGCTATGAGCTGAGCGCTGAAGGCTCGACCCTGTTGAGCAAGCTCTAGGCATATACGAAAGGAACTCCTTGCAGTTCTACATGCCTTAGACTCATGGAAGCACTATTTATTGGGGACTCCTTTCATTCTGCGAACGGATCACCAAAGTCTTAAGTACTTCATGACGTAGACAAGCTCTCCGACAAACAAATGAGGTGGGAAATTTCCTTTCGCAATTTCATTTTCATATTGCTCACATTGCTGGCAAGCATAATCAAGTAGTTGATGCACTCTCAAGACGGCCCGAGAGTGAATGCGGTTTCCATAGAAACTCACAATGATCTATCTTCAATGATAGATGAGTATGCTATTGATCCCGATTTTTAGAGATGTGATTTCAGCCTTGCATTAGGGAAGAAAGAAAAACCATTTACTTTACAAGATGGTTATCTTCTCTATGGCAATAGACTATGCATTACTAACTCACTACGTGAGAAAGTAATGTATGAATTCTCATGCTCCACCTTATGCGGGGCATAGAAGGATTCAGTCTACTAAAAGGGAATTGAAACATATTTCTATGGCCTACCATGAAAGTGAACATACAAGTTTACAAGAGATGTTTCCAAATGTGTGGTATGCCAAAAGACAAATTTGATAGAGGGAAGCAACTTGGATTGCTTCAACCCTTGCCAATCCCTAATTCACCATGGGAGAGCATATCCATGGATTTTATCTTTGGATTGCCTAAGTCTATCCATGGGAATAGGGGAATATGGACGATAGTAGACAGGTTTAGTAAACAAGCTCATTTTATACCTGTCAAAAAGACTATCAAAGCCCATCAAATGGCAAACCTCTTTATTTCACAAATTTTCAAGTACCATGGCTTGCCCATGTCCATAGTGTCGGATAGAGATCCCATCAACATTTGCAAAAAACTATCTTTCTCCTCAAGTGTTAATTCCATGGACAACATACCCTTCAACCTACTTTCTCCTAGGCCAAGTGATTTGCTCTCCTTTTCATCGTGTTTCCCTTCTGGTGACGCCAGTTGTGCTCACCCTTTGTGGATCCTTTATGATGATTCCCATCACATCGATGGAATTGTCACTTTTGTCGGTGGATGTGGTCTCCTCCTCAGAAGTGGAAGACTCGCTAGTGGTTTCATTTGCTGATGTTTCCAGATTCATTTGCTTCTGCTTGCCAATCTTCATGTCGTAGTAGATTGTCTCCCCTTTCTTACCGGTCATGCGTAGAAGGCCAGTGGCCCAGTCCTGTTTTGCCCTCATGGCCATCAACCATGGCCTTCTCAAGATTAGTGGATAGCCCTCCCCCTTAGTAGGCATTACAAAAACATCTACCTCTACCTCAGTGTTGAAAGCTTTTATATTCACAACACTTACCACACCTACACACTTTACCTTTGTGTTGTTTGCCATCTTTGCCTTGCATGGAGAAGGCCTGTCAACCTCAAGCCCTAACTGAAGCATCATAGCTTCGCTCATATCACATATTTGTGCACCTCCATCAATGTAGGTATTCCCAATCCTCTTTCCTTTTATGTTGACGCCGATAGTTGGAAGGATGTCGTCCATGTTGCAACCCGAAATTTCTCCGGCTACCTTTGCTTTGGAGCGTCTTGTACTCACCACTTTGAACCATTGCCGCCTTACCTTTGGTGCGAGATGTAGTAGTTGTGGCCATGTAATCTTTGGTCCTTGCTCTACCACATCCAATGTTAGATCATAGGGTTTAGAACTTTTCCCTAACTGGAAGTCGGTGATGCCCAATTTTCATCGTGGCCTGGATGGCCTCTTGCTAGTCTCTCCTCTCATGCTTCTCTCATCATCTGATTGTGTGGCTTTCTCCCTCCTAGCTCTTTTCACAGTCATGGCTTCAAATGGTTCTAAAAAGGTTACCTTCTCTTTACACTTGTCCCTCTCCTTTGCTCTGGGTGGATCCATTACTACGGCTTTTCATTTCTCTTCTAACCTTATGATGTTTACAGGGAAATCAGGTGGTGGTGCTGGTGGAAGAGGTGGAATTGATGCTTGTGATGGTGCCTAGGGTGGACGTAGAATTTGTGTTGGTGGGGCTGGTGCTCGGGGTGGGGGTGTTCTTTCTCTAGGGGGTGACAGTTGGTTCCTCCTACCTCCTCTATTATAGTTTTGTCGTGGTTTGGGACAGTAGTACATACCATGACCATCTTCTCCGTAGTTGTAGCAGTGATACTCCCTGTTTTGTCGTCGTGCTCTTCCTGGGTCTTGATCTCTTTCTTGATTCCTTCCTTATTGTATCAAGTGTACAGACAAATTCTGTAGTTGGTCAGTAATATGGGCCAACATATCTTGTTGGTCATCTCTTACCCCAAGAGTCGGTGGTGGTGGTGGAATAGTGGTTGTCGTGGTTGTTGGTCTGTGCGATGTTCCTGCTTCTATTGACTCGGTTTCTTTGGCTTTCATTCATAGCTTCTTGTCCTTAAGGCGAGCAATTTCAACGGCTAACTCGTACGTAGCCGGGAATCTACCCTTCACCTTCTCCTTGAGAAGCGGCCATAAGCCATGCGTGAACCGGTCTTTCTTTAGGAAATTGGGTGCAGCTTCCCCCCTTGCCAGTGACTCAACCCACCGTTCCCACAAATCCACAAATTTGGACTCATAGGTGGCGTATTCTAAAAGACCCTCCTGCTTCAAGTATCTCAACTTGTCCCACAACTTCTCTGAAGTGGTACCTCCCCCAAAGCTCCTCTTAAAATCGGTTTTTAAGGGCTCCCAATCATCCTTGGTTGCTTGTGGAAGTGCATTGTACCACGATCTATCTTCTAGCTTCATGAGATGCTTAAAGATTCTAACCCGGGATTCATCCGTATCTTTGTTGCTCACTACACATGCTACTTCAAAGTCATCTAGGAAGTCTGTTACCAAATCCTCCCCCTTATTTCCTTTAAATGTTGGAAATGCTACACTTGCCATGATTACTGAGAGAGAGCTAGAAAGACACATTGCTTAGCTTGCAAAAAAAAGTTTTTTTTCTTTTTTTCTTTACAAGGATGCGTGTATACCCTCTTATACTAGGACATAGATTAAAACTTCAAATGGTACATTGCCTTGTACCAAAGGTAAGACAAATGGCTGATCTGATGCCAGAACCTCAAAAAACCGCTCCCCACCTAGCATGGTGTCGATGACGTGCTGGTAGTGAGCCTTCAAGTCCAGTATTTCCTTGATTGAGCGTACTCGTCTTGGTATGTGTGATCTGTCTTGAGGTAGGTTGTAATGATTCATGTCAAGCTTAGAGGTGCTCAATCACTGTCCAAGCTTGTGGGCGAGGGTGGTGTTCTTTCCTCGGTGACTTGACCTACCCGATTCTCGAAGTAGAATAGTGTTGATTCTCTATTGTGTAGAGCTCCCTCCATCTTGTTGTTGCGGGTTGGTTGTAGGTTGCGGACATGGTTTCGACCTTCTCTTTATTCTTCTTGGCACCTGGCCTATGTATATCCACTGAGTTCGGCGTGTTGGTTGGCTCTCCCACTACAGATCGATTACCGTTACGCCTAGCACTCAAGCTTCGATAGAGATGTGGAATTCGTCTAGTTGTGCTTAAAGCTCTTCTTCTTTTGTCGTCCAGTTATTAGCGAACCCTCCTAGCCATACATCCATCCACAAAAGTTCAGGGGTTTCAGTCTTGTAAACTGGAGGCTTTCATGAAAGGATCCTCGGTGGGGGTGCCAAAAAAATGATGGCCGGAAATGACATACCATATGGGGTGGCCTCTACACCACACATAGCCTGAACATCCCCAAGCATCATCTCAAGGTGGGAGTGATCCTATGGATAGGAAGGGGCACCACATAGCATAAATGCGGCTAGGACGCAAACATACATGACCTAGGGTAGCAAACGTGAAATGCGCTCTAGGTAGTCGACATGAAATGGTGGTGTAATAAAAGTTCACATGTAGAAAAATGCCTAATCATTAATCATTAGTGTGTGCACAAGATAGGTATGTGAAAGGCTCGGAAACAGGCACACTGACTGGCGGGAGAGATATGCACATGATGGAGCACGATTAGGGTGATATACAAGAGACGAAACATCCCGTAACCATGGGAAATCATAATAGAGAATGGACTCAAAAGATCAAGACAACATTACACCCTTTATTGGTGATGGAGATACTTACAAGTGATGGTCTTGACGACTACAAACCTGGCTCTTGGCATTAGGAATGTAACGTGTAATACGAGCGCCATATGGTGCATGGCAACGTTTGGAGTTAGCGGGAGGGTTAGTTGAGGGGAAATAGCAAACGATGCAGCCACCAACGACATCAATCACCAACATTGAGAGCGGGCCATGGTGGCATGGAGTTGATGCCTTCAATCCAAGCGTGCTCATGCTGCTTAGTGGGAGAGCAGCGACTACTTCATGTGCATAGAGTGGTCATGATTAGTAACTCAACGTGCTGTGGTGAATCACAGGGAGAATGGTGATGTTGCCAAATGCTAAGGTGCCCAAAACTTGCAACCAAACATGATTCCATTAGCTCTCAAGCATGGGTGCACTACGTGCTTAGTGGTGCTTACAATGTAGAGTGCATGGAGCTAGTATGCTCCTCCTTCACTTGAGTGTTCTCTCTTGTGTGTCTCTCTTCTTCTGTCTTGGTCTTTTTTGTGCTAAGCGGAGGCCTCTTTATATAGGCTTCAGAGGTGGTCCTTAACTATTGGTCATTGCAAGTATCCCTTGGTCGCTGTAGAAGATCTAGATGCCTCTCTAGAGAGAGAATGTAGAGATAGAGAGAGAAGAAAGAGTGGGATGGGGAGATTGTTTTACAATCCACTAGCCATGGCTAGGTTATTAGGGAAGAGTGGGGGTTTTAGGGTATTTACACGGGTTTTGCCGATGGTTCGGGAGGTCGGTGTGATATTTCCATGCTATGGTAGTCGGTTTTTGTCATGAGAAGCCGAGATGTTATGCGTTACCTTCTTTCAGTGCTAGCCGAGGCATGCCTTCGGCGCCACTTCTTGTTTTGGTGTTGGCGACGCACAAGTTGGCCTCCTTCTTTCCTTTGATGTTGGTGTCGATAGTTTCCTTTCCTTCTTTTTTTGTTGTGAGTGCGTATAAGCGTGTGTGCATGTATGTGTGTATGTATGGTTTTGTGTTTGTATGCGGGTGAGTGTGTGTGTGTGTGTGTGTGTGAATATATGGTGTTTGTATGAGTGTGTGGGAACGGGAGTAGGGGGGGGGGGGGGGGGGGGGGGGGGGGGGGGGGGGGGGGGGTATTATGTGCAATATATATATATATATATATATATGGGAGATTGGAGCGACGAGCGGCGATAGTGCTCAAGAGGGTGTGTGTGTGTGTGTGTGTGTGTGTGTGTGTGTGTGTGTGTGTGTGTGTGTGTGTGTGTGTGTGTGTGTGTGTGTGGCCTTCGGTTCTGCAACATGCGCCTACGGGCTGGTCCGAGCAGAGAGAGAGAGAGAGAGAGAGAGAGAGAGAGGAGAGAAGAGAGAGAGAGAGAGAGAGAGAGAGAGAGAGAGAGAGAGAGAGAGAGAGAGAGAGAGAGAGAGAGTGCGGGGGTGTGAGGTGTGAGGGATGGAGTGGGCGTGTGTGGGTTGTGGGAGATAGAGAGAGAGGTCCTGTAACATGCGCCTACAGACTGGTCCAAGGGGACCCGCAAGGGGGGGGATAGAGATAGGGTTGCTTTCGGCCGTCTCTCAGGGAGGAAGGGGGGGGGAATTAAATGAGGTCACTGGTGGGGTATGAGAGAAGGGAAGAGTGCATTATTATTGCTCACAATGTGGAGTTGTTCCCACACACAACGAGAGATCAATCGAGGGCGAGGAAGGAAAGAGAGAGAAAGAAAGGGGGCGGGGGGAACGGAGGTAGTGGAAGAGGGGAGAGATGGGGGGGGTTGGGCTCGGCCTGCTAGTGGAAGGAAAAACAAGGGGGGGAGAAAAAAAGAGCGGCGTGTGCGAGGCAAGGAAGGGGGGGGGGGGAAGTAAGAGAGAGTGTATGGATCATAATGAAAGAGAGGGGAATTTTTTTGGAAAAAAAAACAATGTCCGCCATTCTTTTCCTAGAGCATCAGTCCTTTGGCCGGGCTAGAGAGCGGTACGGATAACCTGGCGTCAACATACACGAGCACGCATACGTGCACGCACACATTCAAACACTCACGGGCACATGAACATAACATACGGTATACGCACGCCATATGCACCCACAAAAGGTGAAAAAAGCGAAGGAGTTTGACGTCGACACCCAACACAAAATAAGGAGGACGTGCAAATCATGCAATAGCAACACAACATCAAGAAGTGACGCCGAAGGCATGCCCGGATGGCCTTGAAACTGTTGGTGAACGCACTACACCAACGCACCAGCAATGCCCGCCATTCGCCGGCATCTCGTCCACGATGCATCTCCGCAGTAACATCCGTAGGGTTTTATTATTTTCCGGTTTCAAGCCAAGAATCTTGTATAAAAAACCCATTGTAAATTGCCACCTCTCTCTAGATGATGGTCACAAAGGCCCACTTAGGATATATCATTTTAAAATTCTCTTAAGATAAAGCAAGGGTCAACCATCTGGGACCCAACTCCTTGCTTTGTCTCTCCTAATTAGGGCCCTAATCTAATCAGATTATCCTAAACTAATGCAGCATGCACCTATAAAAGGACACTGAGAGGTCACTATCGGGGGGAGGGACTGGCAACACTTGCATTAAAAGAGAGGGGATTTTAGGGCAACATTTTGGAAAGTTAGCGCTATGAGAAGGAAGCCATGTCCATACCCTGACTCCAAGGGTTGCCACACATACGTAAGAGTAGAATCTCCGTGCTTATGAAATCACCTCTAGAGAATGCACTATAGGCTCACTATCTCCCTCTATCTCTCTCTATCACCATAGTCGTCATCTTGCCGAAGCAAACATTTCTATAAATATCGCATTGAATCAAGTTTCCCTCACATCCCGAGGGTTCTCTCTCTCTCTCTCTCTCTCTCTCTCTCTCTCTCTCTCTCTCTCTCTCTCTCTCTCTATGTGTGTGTGTGTGTGTGTGTGTGTGTGTGTGTGTGTGCAGAGTTTGTGCTATTTTAAATCACCATTGTCTACGTCATAGCCGCTCAGAGCTAGGTGGTGCCCCTTGTTCGTTCACCGTGACTAGCTCGGCGTGCACGGTCCTGGCGTTGAGGCCATCGGGGTCTGTCTTGCACTTTATGTGCGTCAACATGAAGTTTGACAAGTACGTGCATTCCCAAGGGTATGAAAGGAGCTAGGAAGATCATTGATTGTATACCTGGAAGTTGAATGATGGTTCACTTATCATCCTGATACTTTATGTTGATGATATGCTCATCGTTGGGAAGTCTAAGGATGAGATTTCCATCTTGAAGAAGTCACTTAGCACACAATTGGCTATGGAATATTTGGAAGATGCAAGTCACTTTCTTGGTATGCATATCAAGAGGGATAGAAAACATGGAATATTGGAGTTGTCTCATGAAACGTATATCCACAAGGTCTTGTGACGTTTTATTATGCAGGGGGAAGGCTACATTGAGTACCATAATGCATGCATATGAAAAATTTAGCAAGAATGACACTCCCAAGACTGATATTAAGAAAGCATAAATGGCCAAGGTGACATATTCTATAGTAGTTGGCAGCCTTATGTATACCATGGTAGCCACGAGCCCAAATATTAATTTTGTAGTGGGAATGGTTAGTAGATTTATGGTAAATCTTGGTAAGAAGCATTGATGAGAGCACTGGGAAGCGGTGAAGCACATCTTAAGGTACTTGAAGGTACAACAAGCAATTATGCTTTGGGAACAGCGATGCATCTATTGTGGGTTGCATGGATGTTGATTATGCGGGTTGTGTGGGTTGTAGACGGTCCACATCTAGATATGTATTCCTGTTTTTTGGAGCAGTTGTGTGGTTAGCTTGCCTAGTGGGAGATCTTAGCACTACTCAGACTCCAATGTTGCACTGATATAATTAGAGTGCGATTGTGTTAGTGGAGAACCCCATGTTTCACTCCAAGTCAAAACGCGTCCAAGTTGGTTATCATGTGATACAAGATGTATTGGCGAGCAAGCACATTAAGCTAGCCAAGGTTCATACGGATTACAACCTTGCAGATGCTCCCACAAAGATCCTTCCCTCCAAGTGGTTTGCACATTGCATGGAGATGATGGGTGTAGGATAAAGCTATAGGATTGCTTCACGGTTATACAAATGTACATACATAAGCCACTTGGGCCACGTTGGCCTTCAAGTGGGAGATTGTTAGGGTTCAAGTCAACTGGTTGGACACCCATCACGCTGACCATACTAACCTTATCTATGATCATACAAAATAATAAGCACTAGTGAGAAAATTTGAGTCCTCATTAAGAGCTCCACCAACACTCTGTGTCTGGTCTTCTTCACCCTCGCACTCCGCACACACCATGCACTCTTCAAAATAGAAGACGATAGTCTCAGAGTTAAAGGATGAGCTTATCAATTTTAGAGGTATGATGTCATAATGGAGGAGCCAAATTAGCATATTGATAAAGTATACAAACGAGCTGCTCTAACTATCATTCAAAGCCTCAAAGATCCCTAAGAAGGACCTGGGCAACAATGCAGCCTATGAGTCCAAGTTCAATGAAATGGCCAAAATACGTCCAACCGTGTCGGTGGCCTTGCCAGTAGGACCCATGTCCTTACATTCCCCCCCCCCCCCCTCCTCGGAGAATCATTTTCATCCTCAAAAACGAACGTAGAAAGATGTTTCTTAAGTGCGGAGACATTCTCCCATGTAGAACCTTCTTAATGTCTATCTAGCCATTTTACCAACACCTGTTGTCTGACATGATTTCTGGTGCAAAGCTCATGAGAATCCAAAATCTTTTTGGGTTCATAAGGGATGCTTGGCAGTTCAATAAGGTCAACTAACACACATGTATCAATGACATTATCATTTTGTTCTGTTTTCGTAAACGGCTAACAGGAAAAACAGGATGAACTCGTGAGTGCTCGGGAAGAGCTAACTTATAGATCACTTGACCTATACAATTGAGAATGGTAAACGGTCCACAATAGCGTGGTGAAAGTTTAGCATCTTTTCCCGTCTTCAAACTTTTTGAATGCTCCCGAACCTTGAGGAAAACCTTGTCTCCTTCTTCAAACGTAGCAAGATGATGATGCTCATCTGCGTGCTTCTTATATCAATCTTGAGCTTGCTTGACATTTTGTCAAGCAACTCGAAGCATATCAAAATGGTCTTGGAGAAAATCCTTCACTTGTTGTATCTAGCTATAGCCAACTACTGTAGCCAACCCCACCATAACGAGTGATCTAGGATGAAAACCATATAAAAGAATAAATGTACTAAACCCTGTAGTCACGTGCTTTGAACTATTATAAAGCAAATTCCAATATAGGTAAGTAGTCTTCCCAATTGGTTTGCTTCTTGCTAACGTATGCTTGTAGCTTATCCTCTAGCACTTGGTTAACTCTTTCGGTTTGACCATCTATTTCTGGATTATCAGTCGTACTAAGATTAAGTGTAGTTTCCAACTTTTGAAACACAGCTCTCTAGAAGTGATTATCGAACTTTTGATCTCTGTCACTAATGATACTAGTTGGAAGACCGTAGAGTATATATATATTCTCTACAAATAACCATGCTAATTTTGGTGTCTTAAGTGTAGTCTTAGTGGGAATGAATCGACCCATCTTTGTTAGACGGTCTACAATTACCCATATGGCATCATGGCCACGATTTGTAGTAGGTAGTCCTACTATGAAATCCATAGAGATACTCTCCCACTTACCTTGTGGAATCTCTAGAGGATGTAAAAGACCACCTACCTTGAGGCACTCTGCCTTATTAATTTGGCATTGTTGGCAGTTTAGTATGTACTCTTGAACATCATGATGTAAGCCCGGCCATTAAAATTGCCGTTAAACTAAGGCATACGTCTGACGAATACCTGGATGACCATCTATAGGTCTTCCTTTCTAGAGAAGTACCACACTAATTGCTTTATCACTAGCATCAGTCTCTACCACAAACGGCTTAAGTGGGTCAATGATTGCTAGGATGGTGTTTGAGGATAGATCAAACGAGCGCCCAACTGGTCGATCACGTAGCCGGACACCACATTTGTACTCACATTTGTACTCTATTAGTGAGCTAGTGTACTAATACTCTGTGTAAATCCTGATTCCAGAGTAATGGATCAATTCCCTGAGTTGTAATGTTGTCATGACAATTGTAAAGGTTCATGTGATTCGGTCATTGACCATTTAGAATGCCCTAGGTATAAAGGTCAATAACCTTAATGTGAAAGGAGGCTTATCTTGAGAGGAAGACGGAGCTCTGAAAACGTACACTCAAGCTACGAGCTACTCCAACCTTGTACTCGACTCAGTCAATGAATGGGTAATCAGTTTTTGATTCCAAAACTTGCATTGTGTTCCTCTCTCTTTGCTCTTTAATTCAAGTGTAAGCATTGTCAGTTTTGTTGTGGTTCACGACTACGCGTCTGTGAGTTGTAATTGCAAATTTGAGTGCTTAAATCATTGTTTATAGTTGTTTTGACCATAGGAGAGTGTTCCTACACCATAGGGCAACCTTTCTGGCATGTTTTGTTGCAGTTTCTAGGACCTTTTTCATGATGGATCGTGATTTTGGTACCTTGTCAGATTGCAACCAGACTTGCTAGGATATTGCCCCTAGGTGTCCTAGACCACCTCCTAAATTTTTGTTGCATTTCAAGTCCGTTCTAGTGCCGAAATGGCGTGATGACCTAGAGTTGTGAGAAAGGACATAGGCAGATTTTCCTGATCATTCAGTGTTCGTTTGCTTGTAGAGTTGTTGTGTTTTCTTGTTAAGGTTCACTTCTTGAGATTGACGATCTCAAAGAGTCTCCATGCCCCATCCAAGTCACTTTCCCTAAGTATTGACATTATGTTAGAGCCAGAAAGCTATGTTGCAGACGTCCGTCACGGCGACCCGCTAACATTGGTGCCGCTGCCGGGGATATAATCCTTAGATGGTGAGTGACCTAGTGCATAATTAGAGCGTCTTTTTCTAAAGATTTGTCTCTCCATTCCATTTACGCCTTAGCAGTGAAGCAACTAGACACGGGGTTTAGTGCTTGATAGAGTCTAGAAGTCAAGGACTTGCTAGATCTATTCTTGAGAAGTAAAGAGGGTTGTGAGTGAGATAGCCAAAAGCATTTCATTCTCCGATTTTCTCTCTGATTTTAGAGTGTTGTACCATTTTTCGTTACGACTTTATTTTGTACCATTCGGTTTGTTTTTATTTCATGTTTCATTTCAGTACTAGGAGTAGGGTAAGTAGAAACTACCACCATTAAATTTGGACTAAAAGATTGAGGGAAAAAAGGGTGAAAACCATATTTTGGCGGAAATGACCATAACTTTGAAATTCTGAAAATTTGATGATAGAGACCTCAAAAGTGATCCAAATTCAAAAATTTGTGGATCAAGGGCATCAATAGACTCTCTAGAAGCAATCTGGAAAGTTTGACCAGATTCTGTGGAGGAACATGGATCCCAATCCATGTACCCCAAAAACCATTTTTGAGAAAAAGTGATCAATGACATTGAGCAACAGTGGGAAACTGCTCTAATCAAGTTTACTTGAAAGAAAAACTCAAAAATCATATCAAAATTGGCTGTTAGGGCAAAAACAGCAAAAACAGAGATTCAAACACAAAATTGGGCAAATCTTGAGATTTGGGATCCAAATTCAAAAAGGGGTGAGATTTGGCTTCTACAGGGGATAAAGAACTAGCAGAACCAAATTCATGAAAAAAGGATGCCAAACATGGATCGCGATCCATGTACCTTTTGACATTTTGGGTTGATATTTGACAAGTATATCCTTAATATCATTTGAAACAACTTTGCCAAAAGGGGCCATAGCAAAAAATTAAAAAAAAGTTGGTCAAAATAGCCAAATACAGAAACTAGTCAAAAATCGTAGGACAGACAGAAAAACTTGCTTTTGAATGACAAAAACTAGTCCAAATCCAAAACTTTTGATACCATAGCATCTAGTAAACATGATGATCCTGATGGTACCAAGAAATATCAGTTTGGCTCTTCCAAACATGGATCACGATCCATGTACCTCATTAAACAATTTTGAAAAAATTTTGGCTAAGATTTGATCAATAGATAGTTGAGACATAGACAAACAACTTTCCCAAAAGAACCATATGCAAAAAAGTTGTAGAAAGTGATCAAAAGAGCCAAAAACAAAACATTCTCTAAACTTACAGCAGACTGTAGAAGTCAGTTTTGGTTGGGCAAAAACTGATCCAAATCCCAAAAAAATTGTGGGGCAAGCTACAAACATCACAAGCTATCAGCATAGCAAAAATTCAGATCCAAAAGTGGTGGAACATGGATCGCGATCCATGTACCCCAAAGGAATTTTTGGACAAAAACTTTTCAAGCCTGTAGCAAAGATCATTGTGAACAAAAGTCCCCAAAGAAATTTTGTCAAAAAAGTTCAAAAAGTGGGTGAAAAGAGCCAAAAACAGTTCAAGAGGAAAACCCTAAAACAGACATAGGGATTGACTTTTGCCAGACCTAAACAAGTCCAAATCACCAAAAAACCATATAGGAGGGATCAGTGGACCAAGGGGAAGTTGTGTGCCAAGTTTCATTACCATCTGATACAAAGGTACATGGATTGCCATCCATGTTCCTTTGTCACAGATTGATACCAAACTTGTGTCATAGTTAAAGGACATCACAAGGAGTCTAGTGGTCTTTTCAAAAGTGAATTTGGATATCAAAAACCTGTCCAAAAGCCCAGAACTGCCAAGTACTCTGACAAAGTGACAGAACTGGCCTAGTTTTCAATCCAGAGGTCAATTTTCAAAAATTTTGATACCATAGGACCTCCTAGTCATGCTGAATCTGATGGTACAAAGAGAAGTCATTCGGGCTTCAAACATGGATCGCGATCCATGTACCTATAGTAACAACTTCACTTGAAACTTTCCAGATCAGTAGGACACACATAAGGAAACATATCCCCAACTCCAATTTTGGAAAAATTTGAGCAAACTTGGATCAAAAGAGAGCAAAACAGGTGACAGACTGAAAATCGTTGTGCAGACCTAGTGGTGGCTATTTGACATATCAAAACAAGTCCAAATCCAAAAAGATTAGAGATTTAGCATGTGGACATACTCAGGAACAAACTCCTAAGAGGACAAGTCCATATGTGGTTGAACGTGGATCGCGATCCATGTACCTCCACCTCAAAATTTGCTAAAAATTGGTATAGAGCTTGCATATGACCTTGTCTACACACAGTCAAAATTTGGGAAAATTTGGAGAGAAAATAATTGAGAGGAACATGGATCGCGATCCATGTACCTCAGCATAGTGGGGGTATTTGACTTGATGATTTTGAAGACATACTTGAGTACATCCCAAATCTCAAGTTTGAGCTAAAAATACCTTCGAGAGGCCAAGATACAAGCCAAAGTTCCTGTGTGTTAACCCTCACACACATTCCTATCACCTAAGATGGACACCATATTATTTATTTGGTAGAGTCAAGTATCGGGCTTATCGATCCAATAGAAAAAGGGTAAGAGTGATCGCCGATGAGAGGTGCACTCTAACTGGAACATTCAAGGGGTTAGTTGGCTAAGCATGGGCACCCAAGTGTGAATGGGACGAGCTTGTATAAAAATCAACTAAACCTAAAATTCACGCATTCTCTCATTTGTGCAATTGAAGAGTGCTCTTGCTCCATCTCCATCTTCTTCTTCTTCATCTCCTTGTGTATGTGTGTATGCGTGAGAGAGAGAGAGAGAGTGTGTGTGATCGAGCATTGCAATGACGGCACGGCGGTGGTGAAGCGGTTGAGCGCGACGCAGCGGCGGCTCCTTCTTCTTCGCAGCGAGGAATCCTCCATGACACCAAGCGTAGAGCAGTGAGTGACACACCATCGCCATCTTTGAGCTTACTAGTTTAGGGTAGTTGCATGCTTGCCATTTGTGGCTCGCACAGAGTGTATCGGCAAGTTCCTTGCATTGACACGTGCGACAGACGCGCACACTGTGTTCTGGTCCTGAGACTGTTTTGAGTGTTGTTTCAAGTGCAGTTGACTAAAAGTGCTCTAACTTTTGATAGACAACTCCAAATTGAGTCAGGTATAGCTAGGAAGAATTTTACTAGGTTTCCTAAATTTAAACTTTTAGGGTGTCCCAAGACCAGTTTCCAGAGACCAAAGAGTCACAAATTATTGACTTTTGAGAGACCTTACCAGGGGAAAAAGGGATAAGTTGCACTAAGCCAAGTTGGGCTTGTAAGAGACTATCTTGAGAATCTTGAGTGGGCATTAACCATGACAAATCATCCACCACCAGGGTTCTCTACTCCACTCAGAGACATGAAAAACGCTTCAATAACAACAATAGGGGGATTGGGAGAATACCTAGAGGAGAGGCATCCTCTGATCAATAAACCAAACGTGAAATTCATCAAAGCCAATGAATCCATGAGAGTGCTTATAAATTACCCTCATCATGAGGGCATATATGAATTCACAAATGGGGAGCCATACATCTTCTATAAGTGTGTAGAACCCAATGCTGGAGAGTTGACATTCCATAAGAACCTCTATGCCTCACATATACAGATGCCCACAGAGTGCAAGTTTTAATGGTAGATAAGTATGGATGTGAGTACAAACTTGTAATTGACCTAAAGAGATACACATACAAGGGTACTTCAATCTCTACTTACTTTCAACCAAAAATGATGCCAGAGCACATATCTGAGAGGATTCCACCGGGATTTTCTCCAAGACGAGAGGAGATAACCATAGATGTCTTTCCATGAGACCACAAATTGGTTAGATTAGTGAATGAACCACAACGAATTACACCATTTAAGTGGCTCAATGTGTCAAGACAAAATACGAAAGGTTGAAGGATCCATATGTTCATGTCTCACTCTTCAAACAAGTGTTGAGAGCTAAACAGACTGCAGATTTCCGTACTCAATATGAGGGATTTGGGTTAACATTGGAAGGAACAGCCTTGACTTGGTTCCAACCACTGAACAGAGATGATTTTCCCAACATAGCACAACTCTTACAAGAGTTTGTAGAGGAGTTCTCAAAAAGGGGAATCAAACACAACACGGTGTCACACATCTATGCTTTCACACAAAAAGTGAATGAAAGAGTGAAGGAGGCTTTGCTTCGCTTCAAACAATACATTGAGAGATGTCCTACACGAGAGCTACCGCAAAATGAGAGATTATCAGTTCTCTTCATAGAGGGTTTGAGAAATGAAAATCTCAAAAAGGATCTACATCTAAAAGGATGCACAACGTTTGAGCAAGTCACAACAGAAGCTCTATATCTAGTTGACAATTGCAAAGCCTATGGAGAGGTGATTGAAGATACAGACAACACGACCAATAGCGTCTAATCTCCAAAGAGCGAATCAACCACAAAGCAAGATGTTCCAACTCCTTGGGAACCAATCAATGATCAAGTGGTTGAGGGGGTGATTAGATGAATAAACCAAGGCTACATCCACAACCCGATTGTACGACAACCTCAATTGAGGATATGTAATACTTGTGGAGGGAATCATCCCACTCCATGGTGTAGCACTCAACCAAAGCTGCAACAAATGCTAGGGTAGCAACCGCATCTTTGGAATGATGGGAAAGTGATAGTCAACTACACTCAACCAACGTATGTGCCACAACCCATGAGAAACCAGTACTCCAATGATGCAAATAAGCTCATGTTCATAGCCAATCAGGAGTATCATTCGAAGAACATTCTCACAAGACAAGAACAACCATTAGCTGGATCACCAACTGTGAAACAAGAAGGTCCATGCTATGAGTGTGGAGGAGATCATTGGGCACGAAGTTATCCAAACAAGGTTCCACAAATAGAGTTATTTGTATTTTGTGAACGTTGTGGGACAGATCATCTACGCCAACATTGTGCTAAGAATCCAGACTACAACGGGAAAGCAACAATGAATGTTGTAGGCATGATGCCTTCTTCAAGTGGATCCGAGGTAGAACCCGCCATTCCTTTAACCATGATGACTCGAGCTCGAGCTCAAGAAGCTGCCAAAAACAAACCAGTTGAAGAAGCCACATTGCATGTTCAAACAGAATTTGAGAACATATCGGTGAGAACCTTCGGAAGAAGATCATGGAAAGGCAAACGAAACAAAATGAAAGCGAAGAGGCTGAAGGAGAAAGCGGCTTTGGAAACTAAAATGAATCAAACAAGAGAGCAGCTTAGACAAGAGCAAGAAAGAAACAACAATGCAAAGGGACCTAAAGAGTCAAAGACTAACTCGAGAGGTTCAGTCTTGGTCGACAAAGTGTTTGAACCTTTGGATGCGATCTTGAAAGATTATGATGCTAGGTTAAAGAACAGCCAAACCCAAGAGGATAGATAGCTGACGTATCCTCATCCAGGGTATGAAAAAGAGAGGTTGTAAATGTGCAAGGAGCTCATCCAAAAGGCCCAAGCTCTTATGGAACCACATGTTCCAGATGCTCCAAAAATGGAGGTGCTAGTGCATTAAAAAATCCAGGAATCAAAGTCATGGTATTGTAAACAAAGAGGAAGAGCCAGGAGTTCAGGCACCTTTAGATACGCGGGAAGTAGCCAATACCACAGATGGGGTGGGCTCACAAGCAGTGATGCCTATTCCGAAGGTAGAAAATCCTTATGGAAATCGATCAGAAACCAAAAAGATGGTAGTGCTACTTTACAGTCAGTACTTATCCCTGAGATAAACATGGATCACAAATTTTCCCAGGAGATAAACGATGTCTATACGGGGATGTTGGGTTTGTCGCATCTGAAGAGAGCAAACCACGATCTCTAAAGACTTTGCCATCTTTCATAGGAGAACACGAAACAAAATCAGAGGTTAAAATGGTACCTTCTCAGTGGAAAGCCACACCAAAAATGATGGATACCAAGAGCTTGCACGAATTGATGTCTTCTGCTATACACACTTTATCTCTCAGAGTTACTAAAAATTAGACCGCATCTATGGGGCCAAATGGGCAAACACCTGGAAAAGATGGGGTTGAAAATCCTTTCACATGACCAGCTTGTGGACAAAAACATGGATGACACCTTGCCTAAGAAGCCACAGGCAAAGCCAGTACCTTTAAATAAGGTGGGTGACTACTGTGAAGGAGAAGAAGGAAACACCACCTTACCACTTGAGTACAAAGGCGTAAAGACGGTTGCTATATTAGATATTGAGGCAGGAATTGCCATTGCAACCAAAGAAATATGGACAAAATGGGGAAAGCCTGCTCTTAGGAAAACTCGAATGAAACTGCAATTAGCGGATGGATACATGGAGAGACCGGTAGGAATATTAGAACAAATAATTGTATCCTCGTGTGGCATAGAGTATGAGCATACCTTTGCCATAATGAATTTTGACAAGAGCAGCAACTTTGACATTATATCGGGCAGACCATTCATGCATCAGCTAAAAATGGTACAAGATTGGGGCTATGACTGTATCTACCTGAGACACAAAGAGGTCACTACAAAAATTAGTGTCAAGGATCATAGTTATAGAGATGTAGTGCAAACCCCGGGGGAAGACTTAAACTCCACAACCGATTTGGAAAGCGAAGCGCATATTTGGATGTACGGAGCACCTGAGAGCGTAAGTCTTAGAAAGGAAGATTGCATCCTAGAGTGTTCAATAGAAGATAAGGTATATGTACCAGAGCCATTTCCAGAGGAGTTATTTGAACCCTTTGGATGGGATCAAATATTGGCGACTATTGATGTCTGCGTAAATGAGGTGACATACACCAAATTTTGTGATGAAGATGGCTATGATATAACTCCCTTATTTACAATAAAGGTGTTGAAGGAAGCTAATGAGGTTTGTGAGTGTGAAAGCGGAAAAGGTGAGACAGATAGCTACATCATGGACCATGATACCAAGTGCAAACGAAGGAAGCAGAGCAACCACAAGAATATGTCATCATTGACATACCTGAAGAATTGACAAAAGCTATTTCAAGGAAGTTGACTCCTAAAACAGAGCAAATGAAAGTAGAAGAAGGAACAAAATTTCCAATTTCAACGCCAAATGTTCAACAAACACAAGATCAACAGAAGAACAGGGACAGAGAAGAAGATTGACTGTCTCCTATGATGATCAAATTCAGCATATGCGGAGAAACGGGACTCAAAATCACATGTTCAGTTGTGATAGATCCAGAAGCAACAAAGAATCTAATATCTTATGATATGTGGATAATCATGGGAAAGCCACCAATCAAAGAGCTAGAGGAGATAGTGTACACAAGTTCTAAAATGCCGATTCCTAGCTTCAAAGTGGCAGAAGCTGTACTCAAGTTGAGTACCGGTGAGTATAAGGATACGTTCCACATAATCGACTCCCATCACATCAAAGAGAGTTTCGTCTTGATAGAAATCTGGACGAACATCTTCTTTCAACAACAACCAAAAGCTTCAGCACCATCAGAAACCCCAAAAACACCTCAAGTCAATGAAAAAAAGGAGCAACCAACCATCGCGAAAAAGGGTAAAGCTAAAGTAAATGCTGAATGAAATCAACGCTGCAAGACAACTTTAACTTTGAAGAGCCTCCATCAAACTTCCAATGAAGCTTCTACATCAAGAGCCAAACCATCAACAATGCAATGGAAACCAAAGCACAAAGTCTACCAACCAAAGTTTCCATCACAAAAAAGGATCCAAAAGAAGCCAAAGAGAATCAACCAAGTGTTGGGGTATAAAGCCCAATGTGGTCACCCAGGTAAGTGGGCGGGCCGCCAGGTATGTACACATGTTCTTTTGTAAAAACCTAATAAGAACTCACTATACTCTACACATTACAGTAGAGCGAGTTCACCATATCGTCGTGCTCTTCTTCTCGCACTCTCTCTCGCGTTGCACTTCCGCTCATACTCCTTCAACTGGTATCAGAGCTCAGATCGAGGCTCGGGGCAGCACTGCAGGAGGCTAGAGTCACCAGCTCAGATTGGAGTGAAATTCGACAGGCGAAGACACGGCCCCAAATCCTATGGGAAGGCCCGAAGGGTTTGGTGTTCTCAGAATTTCATTCTGAGGTCATCTCGGCCACCGTTCGGCTTCGACAAAGGTCTGCGCAAGTCATTTTCGACTACGTGGTCTCAATGGGTGCAGATCCGACTCTGCAAATTTGGGGTTTTCGGCCTACGACTACAGGTGCTGAGGATATCGACACTCCCAGAGTGTTGATTTGTAGCTGTCTACACATCGAAGTACGGCTCACAGTTCTTGGAGGCGTGTCACATACGACACGGCCGCATCTACACACAGACTGTAGGCGACATCCACTAGTTCATCAGGTAGCTTGTATTTGCTACTTGATATTCCAGATTTCATCCTGACATTGCAGGTACTTCCACATGGGATGTATTGTCAGAGATGATGTATGTCTGTTGAGGGTTTGCTGGCTGTGAGTCACGCAGCAAACAACCGCCGCAGCGGTTACAGCATACAGTGGGAAATTTGTGGATGTATGACTTTGTGGGAAGTCTATGTACTGTCAGATTTACTGCAGCCTTTGTTGAGGGTTGGGTGAGGTTTTATTGAGCTGGGGGATTCTCGAATGTTGAGATCCTTTCGGTGATACAGGTCTTGGAGCGATCCCTCGAGCACCCTTAGATAGGCACCTAGGATGTATTCACTGTGAGTTACACAGTTGGGATTCTCGAATGTTGAGATCCTTTCGGTGATACAGGTCTTGGAGCGATCCCTCGAGCACCCTTAGATAGGCAGCTAGGATGTATTGACTGTGAGTTAGACAGTTGGGATTGCATCTTTGCTTTACTGCCGTTGAGGCACTGTCGCAGTCTATGCTTACAGGACAGTGATAGGACAGTCACAGACAGTACAGGTGCAGGACAGGTTTACCCACAGCTTACAGTGTTAGAGAGACAGCGGTTTTTTGAGCTGTTTTTTGGTCTGTTTTTAGTACACCAAAGCCATTTTACAAAGGAGACTCTACCAAAATTTCTGCAGAATCTGAAGCTTTGTTGGTTCATTTGACAGGTCGATATTGGTTCAGAGGTCAATTTACAAGGGAAACTCTGCCGAATTTTTCCCAAAAAAGTAAACTACTGTGAAGCGTAGCTATGGCTGGATCACAGGACACTGCTCTTTACAATATCAAGAAGCTGGATGGAACCAATTTCCCATTGTGGAAGAAGCAGATTTGGCACGTGTTGGTACAAAAGAAGCAGATAAAACCTATAAATCTCAAGGGGATAAAACTAGAAGATATGGACGAAGATGAATGGAGCGAAATGGATGAATTGGCACTTTCTACCATTATGCTGACTTTGGCAGAAAGCGTTTACTTCAATGTAGCAGACGAGATGTCAGCTTATCAAGCATGGTTAAATCTGAGTGATCTTTATGAGAAGCAGAGTGTAGCTTCACAGGTATACTGGCTTAAGAAGCTTGTTGACTTGAAGATGAAAGAAGGGACACCTATGTCCAATCATCTGAATGAATTCAACACAATATATAGTCAGTTGTGAGCTCAAGGTGTCAAGTTTGATGAACCTGTTAGAGCTATGTTCCTGTTGATCACATTGCCGGAAAGTTGGGACACTTTTCGCACAGCTTTGAGTAATTCTGCACCTCCAGATGGTTTGAACATAGCAGGTGTAGAAGGAAGTCTGCTTACTGAAGAAACCAATAGAAAGACAATGGACAAAGGCAAAGGAACAGCCTTACTTGTCAGGGGAAGGACCAAAGAAAAGTACAAAGGTGGAAAGAGGAATCAGTCTCGTACCAAGTCCCGCAGTGCTAAAGGCAAGAGTGACATAGAATGCTACCATTGTGGCAAGAAGGGTCACATGAAAAGAGACTGCAGAGAATGGAAAGCAGAAAAAGGCAAAGAGAAAGCTGAAGACCATGGTGAGAAGAACAAGTCCTCAGTGAAGATTCAAGAAATAAATGTGACAAACACTGTTGCAGAGGATGACAGTCTAGTGTCAGGAGACATCTACTTCTTGAAGAATACAATGGACTCAGCTCTTCTTACAGCATCTGATGGAAATGCACTGAGTGACTGGATTATAGACTCAAGGGCATCACTTCATGTGTCTCCAAAAAAGAAGTGGTTTACTTCTTATGTGACCACTAAAGATCAGGTTCGGCTAGGAAATGGGCAAACATGTGAGATCTTAGGTGTTGGAGATGTTCAATTGAAGTTTCAGAATGGCTCTTCTTTCACGCTGAAGAATGTGAGACATGTTCCCGCAATTACAAAGAGCTTGATCAGCACAGGTTTACTTGATGATGCTGGCTACGTCACCACTTTTGGACAGAACATGTGGAAGATATCCAAGGGTTCTATGACAGTAGCACATGGAGTAAAGTCTGGAGGACTTTACATGATTTATGTATCAAATGTCTCTAAAAATGTAATCAATGTAACCGAGCAGCCGAATGTTTCTTTGTGGCATAGCCGGTTAGGACATACGTCCAAGAAGGGAATGGAAATCTTGTCTCGTTCTGGTTATTTGCCTGGCTTTTCATTTAATGATTTTGAATTCTGTGAACATTGTCTGTATGGTAAGCAAACACAGCAGCCACATAAGCATAGAAGCAGTAGAAGAGATACACAGTTGGCACTTGTTCATAGTGATTTGTGTGGACCTATGCCTAACCTATCTCTAGGGGGAGCTTCTTACTTTATGACATTTATAGATGATTACTCGAGGAAAGTATGGGTTTACTTTCTGAAGCACAAGGATGAAGCGCTTAGTGTTTTCAAAATGTTTGTGACACTTGTGGAGAATCAGAGTGGCAAGAAGCTTAAATGCTTACACACTGACAATGGTGGAGAGTATGTTTCAAAGGCCTTTCAGGACTTTTGTGAGTCAAAAGGTATAAAACGTGAACTTACTGCTCCTTACAATCCTCCTCAAAATGGTGTTGCTGATAGGATGAATAGGACCATACAAGAGAAGGTCAGAAGTATGTTGTCTAATGCACAGCTGCCAAATGGGTTTTGGGTTGAAGCTGTATCAACAGTTGTTCATCTTGTAAATAGATCTCCTAGCAAGGTTTTGCAGAAGGATTCAGTGCCAGAGATGGTATGGTCAGGCAAAATGCCCTCATACAAGCATCTCAGAGTCTTTGGTTGTGAGGCATATACTCACGTTCCAAAGGAATTTAGGAACATACTTGAGCCAAAGAGTAGAAAGTGCATCTTTCTAGGCTATGGTAATTCTGGTGAGATGGGGTACAGACTTTGGAATCCCGAATCCAGAAAGGTTGTCCGTAGCAATGATGTTCACTTTAATGAATCAAAATATCATTCTAAACCAGAGAGGGTTGAGGAGATCAGAAGAGTTGTCTTCCAAGAAGATGGACCTGCACGTGCAAGACATAATGTCAGGGCTCAAGAGGAGCAAGGACAGGATAGAGTGGAACCACAGGTTGTGGCTGAGCATGAGCCACCTATTGTGCGTAGATCTGGACGTGTCACGCGACCTCCTGATAGGTTTGTTCCATCTATGAATTATGTCATGTTGACTGATTGCAATGAGCCTTCATGTTACAAGGAAGCAGTGCAAATGAAGGACTCCGGGAATTGGCAATTGGCCATGCAGTCAGAGATGACAGCTCTGCATAAAAACAAGACATGGGATCTAGTTAAATTACCACGGGGCAAAAAGGCTCTACCTTGTAAATGGGTTTACAGGTATAAGATCACCGCTCATGATAGTCAGCCAAAGTACAAAGCAAGGCTTGTTGCCAAGGGCTTTAAGCAAGAACAAGGCATTGACTTTGATGAAGTCTTCTCTCCGGTGGTCAAGATGACTACTTGAGATGCTTTCTTGCATTGGTTGCCATATTAGATTTGGTGTTGCACCAAATGGATGTCAAGACATCGTTCTTGCATGGTGATTTAGATGTGGAAATTTACATGCTGCAGCCATAAGGGTTTGTTGAGAAAGGCAAGGAAGATTGGGTATGACAATTGTTAAAGAGTCTTTATGGCTTAAAACAATCACCGAGGGCATGGTACCATAAATTCCACAAGTTTATGCTTTCTCAAGGCTACAAACGTAGTGAGTTCGATCACTGTCTATATACAAAGAAAGCTAAGGATGGTAGTTGGCTGATCCTTAGTTTGTATGCGGATGACATGTTGATTGCTGGCAAGCACTTGGAAGAAATTTCAGCTTTGAAGTCAAAGATGGCAAAATCGTTTGACATGAAAGACATGGGTGAGGCAAGTCATATACTTGGTATGCGCATTGAGAGAGACAGATCAAAGAAGTTGATTTGGTTATCTCAAACAGAGTATATTGACAAGGTTTTGCAACGTTTCAATATGGAGAAGGGAAAGGCATTGAGTGTTCCATTGCCACCATATGTGAAACTTAGCAAACAAGATTGTCCTGTGTCTGAGGAAGAACAGGCTGAAATGGATAAGATTCCATATGCGTCTGCAGTGGGTAGTTTGATGTATGCAATGATTGCTACTCGCCCAGACATTGCATTTGCAGTGGGAGTAGTAAGTCGATACATGTCAAACCCAGGCAAGAAACATTGGGAGGCAGTGAAAGGAATATTGAGATACCTAAAAGCTACAAAGAGTATGCGTATATGCTATGGGAGTCATGAGCTAAGTGTAAAGGGTTTTACAGACTCAGATTATGCAGGTGACTTAGACAACCGAAGGTCTACGTCAGGGTATGTCTTTACATTGGCTGGTGGAGCAGTATCATGGCGTTCTAGATTACAAGATTGTGTTACTCAGTCTACTACAGAGGCTGAATATGTTGCAGCATCAGAGGCATGCAAAGAATCAATTTGGCTTAATCGACTAGTAACAGATTTGGGAATCAAAGAAGAGATGCCTGTGTTATATTGTGATAGTCAAAGTGCTATACAATTGGCTCGCAATCTAGTTTATCACTCAAAGACAAAGCATGTGGATGTGAAGTATCATTCCATCAGGGAAATGCTCGAGGATAAGCATCTTCAGCTTGTCAAAGTTCACACCACAGAAAATCCTGCTGATCTACTTACAAAAGGACTTCCCTCAGAGAGCTTTGCGCATTTTCGCAAGCAGTTAGGTGTAGGGTAGTACATCACTTCTCTACATCTCTTGTATATTAGCTTGTATAGTAGCTTCTCTCACACTTAAAGTACGACATTGGACTTTAAGTGGGAGGTTGTTGGGGTATAAAGCCCAATGTGGTCGCCCAGGTAAGTGGGTGGGCTGCCAGGTATGTACACATGTTCTTTTGTAAAAACCTAATAAGAACTCACTATGCTCTACACATTACAATAGAGCGAGTTCACCATATCGTCGTGCTCTTCTTCTCGCACTCTCTCTCGCGTCGCACTTCTGCTCGTACTCCTTTACCAAGTGCTAGCATCCAAAGAGCACATCCAAGTCAAAGACCCAGTTTGGATAAATAAAGCACGAGTTCAACCACAAAAACAAAAGGTGACAAGGTGGGTAGCATCAAATGAGTCAATCATTGCTCAGGGCTAACACTAATGTTTGGGCCAAAAAGCCTAAAGTAACAGCTTGGACCTATCCACCTCAACCAACGAGTTCTACACATAATAAGATGCACTATAAATGCAAGACAAAGAACTCAAATAGGAGAAAGAAAAACCACAAAAGGGAGAAGAAAAGACCTTCCAAGCAAGCAATGCGACAAGTTTGGGTTCCAAAGTCAGACCTCGCGGCGAAGCTACCCAACCCAAACAGGTGAAGCAACAGATGATTACAATTAAGCTACTCGAAGCACAAGGATTTTATGAAGGTAAAACTCAAATATGGTTACCAAAAAGTGTAGCTCAATCTGGAACAACCAAGAGAAATCATGCAGCACAAGCTTCTACCCAAAGGCAAGCAATGATAATCAACAAACAACAAAATCCAATTGCAATCAAGGTTGCTGCAATCTACAGATGGATACCTTGTCATCAACTATAGAATCAAGGCTTCTACAAAGGAAATAATCAGCTATGGATACATAAGTGTCCATCAAATTATAGAAGAAGGTAAAATACCAAAGACGGTCACACAAGGACCAAAAACAAGATGGGTTCCGAAATTGCTCGTGGAAACTCAATCACAGAGAACCCATACAAAGATTCAACCACTTCATGAAGCAAAGGCTCCATCAGTCTCTACAACAGCTGAAGAACTTGTTTCACAAAGTAGTGACAACATACGACAAGCAAGTCAAGAGGAGCCAAAGTATGCCAACCTACTTGACAAAATGGTGGCATCCAAAGACCAACACAATGGAAGAGGCCAAAATTTCTAGAACTTATGGAATTGGGTTTCTGGCCTTCAACAGGTAAGTCCAAGTTTCCATTGAACATACATGGTGTAAAAGTCAGAGTCAGGCAGCTAAGCCACTAAATGAGCGAGGAGTTAGTCCCAAACCTTCATGTAATATTCTCTGTGGTCTAAGTGTCTTAGTTATTCTAGGTACTGCTCAAGCTGGAAGAGTTGAGTATAATTACGTTGTGTCGCTCATGCTGGTATAGGTGAGCATAAGAGTCGAAGTCATTGTAGTATAGTGGTAAGTGAAAGAGGAAGTCCAAAAGACACTCACGCACTCAGCACAATGAGATATGAGCGGAGAAGCTTCTACATCAAATACCCTTCTTGGAAACGTGGAAGCTATTGAGACGTTGGAAAGGGAGAATAGGGAACACATCCAGCACACAAAATATTTTCCTCTCTATAGCCCAGGGATTCCACAGCAACCCTAACCTCTCAAATAACACCTTCAAATTGGCTAATTTGCACTAACAACTCCACTTTAGCATACAAAACAACTATCTCACACCTTGCAAAAAACACTCCACAGCACAAATGCACCCACACTGCTCGACTCACCCTTTCCAACTCACAAAACACTCCTAATCTGCCCTCTTGGTAGCACCTTTCGAGCTGCAGGCAAACCCTCTGCAAGCAAAGGCCAACACACGAAGAGCGAAAGAAAAGGAGGGGAATGGGGAGAAGCCACACAAGAGATTGGGGCAAATAAGTGGTATTATTGCATAGGGAGTAGTACAATCAAGTATGCAGCTTCAATGGCAAGCTTAGCAACACACAAGCTTCAAGCTTCCACTCACACACTCAGGCAAAAAAGCCACCTTGGTCCAAAGACCCCAAAAAATGAACATAAACCTCCTTTTATAAGGGTGTGTCTAGGAGACCCAAAAAAGAAAAATGGGGTGAGCTTCCATGTCGTGCACTTCATTTGGAGCTCTATTTAGAATTTTCTTGCATTGCCACCACTTGGCATATTTGATTTTTGGACACACTTGCATGGTGTACACCTTGGCCCTTTGCACCTTCCATTTGGCCGCCCAGATCTCCCCTTGGGCCTCTCTTGCCTTGGCTCCCTCTTTAATTCCCCCTTGTCGGCTTATCTCTCAGCAGCGGGACCCCTCTCCTGTCGAGGCAATAGCGATGTCGCTATTTGGGGGGGGGGGGGGGGGGGGGGGGGGGGGGGGGGGGGGGGGGGGGGGGGGGGGGGGGGGGGGGGGGGGGGGGGGGGGGGGTACACCCCTTTCCTCAAAAAATTTGACCCTTAACGGGCGTGGACACATCCCCTTACGGGCTACCACATCATCATCAAAATTCCACCCCACGCGGGCACCCGCGGGCGTGCCACCTCCCTGCACCGCCAAAATTGCCACCAAACGCCACCGGGCGCCGCCAGGTCCGCGCGCGCAGCGCCTACGCCCAACCGCCATCGCCATGGGAGGGAGAGGTCCCCTCTCTCTCCCTTCTAGTGTGCTAATGAGGGCTCATGCCCTGGAACATATACCGTTGTCTTCTGGCCCTCGACTACGCATATGGGTTTAAGCATCCGCCACGTGGCAGCCCAGGAGGCCATAGCCCTTGGGGCTCCACAACCTTCCAAAACAATTCACATTAAAACCCCTTTTTTTCCCTTGAGTTGGATACCCTGTTTGATCCTGCCCAGTAGGCCTATGCCCCGGCTTTGAAGCCTGACAAGCCCACCGTTTTCATCATCAAGTCATATTCCTCTTGCCCCATCTCAAGATCTCCAAGGCTACCATCCGAGGCGGACAAAAAACGGGAAATGCATCTGCATGCACTCAACCGCCAATTACTCCATTTTTCTCCGCACTGTAACTCAATGCTCGGGGCTCAGAATCACAAGCCGTGACTTCATGCTAACTCCACATTGTGTATACTATCATCAAAAACTTTGGCGAGGCCCAAAAGATGCCAGATGGCACATTCTCCAATGTGGCCAAGTGGGCTTAGACCCGGCCCTCGAAAAAACTTCAATTGATCATATCTTGCAAACCATAGCTCTGATCCGCAATCCAAAAAGACGAGTAGGCTCCATGAATTGAGCTCTACACATCTATACCTCAATTTCCACTTGGACCATCTGTTACCAGCTGCCCTGTCCGGCAAGAATCTGCAAACCACTGAAACTTCAACCTTCAATAACTTGGGCTCCGTAGCTCAGTTTTATGAGCTGTATGGACCTGCTCCTTCAGTACTTCAAGCTCTTCATTCGTGGACCCAAACCCTGCACTTTGCATCTCCTTCACCTGCTTCCCAAATTAGCCCCTCATGGAGCCTTTCTTGGCCTATAAGCCGCATCATGCATACAATTCCGCTACTACCTGCCATCCCATGATTTTCCTAGCTGCTCCAGCCCTTTGCCATGTCTCTGCTTGCTTGCATAAATCTTCCCATGCCACCTTCTAGAGTCGACACACTTTAGCTGTACCATCATTGCCCACCCCCCTGTTGAGCATTTCTGCTCAACCACATAAAAGCTTTATTCTCTTTCTAACTGCAAAACCTGACACACACTATGAGAAAACTAAAACCATATGTACATTGTTTTATTGCACTCTATTGCCAAACCTTCAAGTGGGTTGCCCCACCCCCTGCATCACATAGCTTCCACTTGGATCAAACACCTGTCATTGATATCTTCCACCCATTTGTAACTGCTCAACATAGTGCCTTACCCCAGCACCTAGACCACCATGTGTGTAGACTGCCCATAGCCTACCTTCTGCACTCCATGCATTCCTTTGCAACCTGTCACTCCATACCAAGCAGCACCAAGCATATTATCATCAAAAAAACATGTACCCGACACCAAGCTACAACTCATGTCTGACCCTCCCTCCCAACCAAATAAAGTGGAGGCCTTGAGCGTATACCCCTGTACCTGCTAAACTAGCCTCCATAGAGCTGTATCTACCATCTTTTTCATCAACCATAATTCACATACCTTCACTGGAAGCAAAGCCACTGCTTGAGATTCTCCTTTCTCCACCATTGGACATGTCTGCTGCATCGGAATCTCCTCCGTCTTTGGCATCACAACCTCCTCTTTGGCCACACACTCAATTCTAGCATCATCGAGCCCTTCCTTGTCAACCGGCCCTTCAAGGTCGACCAACACCATCTGTTCATCAACTTCAACCAACTGCTCTTCGATCACCTCTTCTACCACTGCATCATGCTCCTCTATGGAAGAGAGAAACTCGTTCTCTACCGCATCCATCTCAAGTTCCTCCATAACACGGCCGCTTTATCACCCTTGGCAAAATGGTGCATCTGCTGCGCCACCATGGCACCTTCCACCGCTACTTTCATCAGCACAACCATTAGCATGGCACCACATGCCTACCTTTACCTGCATATCATCATCTGTAGGTCTAGACTGCTCCACTTGGTATTCATCAAGCATCTGGGTTTGCTCTGTTCCCAGCTCTTCTTGCACATGTGCTATGACCATATCATCAAACATATAAGAGGGCGGCTTTACCTTTACCAGTTCAGGTTCATCAGATTCCGTCTCCTCGTCATGGGATGTGTACTCATCCGCATTATTCTCCTCGATTGTCTCCCAGCTAATCGAGCTTGTATCATCGGCATCGGCATTATATACCGACTCCTTACCAGCATCTGCTTTCACTTGCTGCTTCACAAAAGCTTGACCATCTTCACCACTTTGCAAACTTTCTTCATCAGCTTCTGAACCCTCGGTATCTACATCTCGATTGCATTCTGCTACCTTTTCATGCAAACTCTCCCCAAGAACATGCTTTACCTCTTCAATCCGTACTGGAACCTCCACATCCGCTACCACTTTTGCATCTGGGGTCACCTCGACATGGAGCTTACCCTCATTGACAAAATGGAAACCTCCAAGGAACATAACCAATAATAGGTCTTACCTCCACAGGCCTTGCATTTTGCACAACTGGAATCACCTTTGGTTGGACCCAAGAGCACTTCACTACCTCCGCAACAACAGGCATATAATCTTCTGGCTTTAACACTCCCATCTCCAACTTTCGCTTCACCTTTCTGCTCTTTATCTTTGCCAGATAGACCATGTCTTCATAGGTATCTGTGCAATCTTCGACCTTTTCTCTAATCCTCGGATGCAAGCACTCTAATAGCTTTGACAGCTTCAAATATTGATTGCTTTTGACCCCAGTAGCAATCTCTAACTCCTTCCAACAAGCTCTAACTGCTTCCAACAAGCTTCAAATTGCTCAATGAAAATAGAGAAATCTTTGCTCACATCCTGGTGTACCGCCTTCAGCCTTGCACCAGCTTTTTCCATCGTAATCACCTCTCGAAACTGCTCCAGAAACTGACTCTGTAACCTTTGCCATGATTCTCGGTCACTGCTCTTTAAACCATCGAACCACACCTTGGCTCGTCCTCGCATCAACAACGGCACCGTCTGTAACCTTTTTGAATTCGTCGACATACGCATCGACAGCAACCATAACTTGAAATCAGCTAACCAATCATCGGATCTTCTACGCCCGTAAATATGGGGTCAAAACCTAGCTCCACCATCTCTGTCAGCTTCAAACTTGACATTCAAACATCTCGACCATCAGCCAACCGCTTTGTTCGCAAAAAAACACCACTTCGAACCGCAAATTGGAGCATCAGATAGCTCCTCCGTGGGGGCACCAGAAGATGGAGAGGGAGAATAGGGAACACACCAGCACACAAAATATTTGCCTCTCTATAGCCTAGGGATTCCACAGAACCCCTAACCTCTCAAATAACACCTTCAAATTGGCTAATTTGCACTACCAAGTCCACCTTAGCATACAAAACAACTATAGGACCACACCTTGCAAAAAACAGTCCACAGCACAAATGCACACACACTGCTCGACTCACCCTTTCTGACTCACAAAACACTCCTAATCTGCCCTCTTGGTAGCACCTTTCGATCTGCAGGCAAACCCTTTGCAAGCAATGGCCAACACACGAAGAGCGAGAGAAAAGGAGGGGAATGGGGAGAAGCAACACAAGAGATTGGGGTAAATAAGTGGTATTATTGCATAGGGAGTAGTAAAATCAAGTATGCAGCTTCAATGGCAAGCTTAGCAACACACAAGCTTCAAACTTCCACTCACACACTCAGGCAAAAAAGCCACCTTGGTCCAAAGACCCCAAAAAATGAACATAAACCTCCTTTTATAAGGGTATGTCTAGGAGACCCAAAAAAGAAAAATGGGGTGAGCTTCCATGTCATGCACTTCATTTGGAGCTCTATTTAGAATTTTCTTGCATTGCCACCACTTGGCATATTTGATTTTTGGACACACTTGCATGGTGTACACCTTAGCCCTTTGCCCCTTCCATTTCACCGCCCGGATCTCCCCTTGGGCCTCTTTTGCCTTGGCTCGTTCTTTAATTCCCCCTTGTCGGCTTATCTCTCAACAGCGGGACCCCTCCCCTATCGAGGCAATAGCAATGTCGCTATTGGGGAGGGGGAGGGGGGGGGGGGGGTACACCCCTTTCCTCAAAAAAAAATTGACCCTTAACGGGCGCGGACACATTCCCTTATGGGCTGCCATCTCATCACCAAAATTCCACCCCACGCGGGCACCCGCGGGCGCGCCACCTCCCTGCACCACCAAAATCGCCACCAAACGCCATCGGGCACCGCCAGGTTCGCACGCGCAGCGCCTATGCCCAACCACCATCGCCATGGGAGGGAGAGCTCCCCTCTCTCTCCCCTCTTGTGTGCTAATGAGGGCTCGCGCCGTGGAACATATACCGCTGTCTTCTAGCCCCTGACTACGTATATGGGTTTAAGCATCCTCCACGTGGCAGCCCAGGAGGCCATAGCCCTTGGGGCTCCACAATCTTCCAAAAAATTTCACATTAAAACCCCTTTTTTTCCCTTGAGTTGGATACCCTGTTTGATCATGCCCAATAGGCCTATGCCCCGGCTTTGAAGCCTGACCTAAAGCCCACCGTTTTCATCATCAAGTCATATTCCTCTTGCCCCATCTCAAGATCTCCAAGGCTACCATCTGAGGCGGACAAAAAACGGGAAATGCATCTGTATGCACTCAACAGCCAATTACTCCATTTTTCTCCGCACTGTAACTCAATTCTCGGGGCTCAGAATCACGTGCCATGACTTTGTGCTAACTCCACATTGTGTATACTATCATCAAAAAATTTGGCGAGGCCCAAAAGATGCCAGATGGCACATTCTCCAATGTGGCCAAGTGGCCTTAGACCCGGCCCTCGAAAAAACTTCAATTGATCATATCTTGCAAACCATAGCTCTGATCCGCAATTAGAAAAGACGGGTAGGCTCCATGAATTGAGCTCTACACATCTATACCTCAATTTCCACTTGGACCATCTGTTACCAGCTACCCTGTCCGACAAGAATCTGCAAACCACCGAAACGCCAACCTTCAATAACTTGGGCTCTGTAGGTCGGTTTGATGAGCCGTATGGACCTGCTCCTTCAGCACTTCAAGCTCTTCATTCCTGGACCCAAACCCCGCACTTTGCATCTCCTTCACCTGCTTCCCAAATTAGCCCCTCATGGAGTCTTTCTTGGCCTATAAGCCGCATCATGCATACAATTCCGCTACTACCTGCCATCCCATGATTTTCCTAGCTGCTCCAGCCCTTTGCCATGTCTCTACTTGCCTGCATACATCTGTCCATGCCACCTTCTAGAGTCGACACACTTTGGCTACACCAACGTCCTTTGATGTCACATGTACTACATTTGTTCCTTAAAGCACCCATCAACTCCATCTCTTACACTACATGATTTTGTTTGACAAATTTCTTTTATGCATATAGAGTGTCCCATAATTGGCACTTGCATTATGCACTCTTCCTTTGTTTCTGCCAAGCACTCACCTTGCATGACTGGTACTTCAAGTCCAAATGCTCAACTTTAATAAGAGCGTATACCAAAGGCACTTTTTTCCCATTTGGTTTTTTCCCTTTGGTCAACCAGGTTTTAAGACCTTAATCTAGAAACCCTCATCATCAACTTCTTGTATATATTCCTTCTACATCAACAATAAGGAAATGTCTACCCAAATCAATCGAAAATGACTTGGAGTAAAAACTATAGGTCTCCTTATGCTTATCAAGAGAATCTTTTATCTCCTCCAAGGTCGACAACAAAGCTCCAACCAAAAATGGCAAGCTAAAGAATGGCCTACAATGACAAGCAATGACAAATTTTGCAAGAGAGTCATCAACAACAATCAAAAGTAGCTCACACAGTGCTTCAACATTGGTGACCGATTGCAGAAAACTCAAATTACAATGGACATGGAAAGCATACCCCTCATAAAGTCCACACCACAAAGGAATCAGTTCTACAAGCTCATACACATCAACATCCTCTTCACAGCGGCAAAGACTGGCAACAAAGAGGAGAAGGCACAACAAGAAGATAAGTTGTCTAAACAATCAAGCTCAAATAATGTATCAACAACACGGAAGATATGAATCACTCCAGGAAGGGGGGAGCGTCATCAACGACAAAGCACTTCCCAAGCTGAAGTCCAACCTTGAAGACATAGCTGAAGAAAACCCTATGACAAGACTGCACAAGGTCGTGTCAAGGGACGACACGAATTAGGAAGGGGAGAATGTTTGAGGACGGATCAAACGGGTGCCCAACTGGTCAGACACGTAGCCGGACACCACATTTGTACTCACATTTGTACTCTATTAGTTTTCTGAGCTAGTGTAGTAATACTCTGTGTAAATCCTAATTCTAGAATAATGGATCAATTCCCTGAGTTGTAATGTTGTCATGACAATTGTAAAGGTCCACATGATTCGATCACTGACCATTTAGAATGCCCTAGGTATAACGATCAATAACCTTAATGTGTAAGGAGGCTTATCTTGAGACGAAGAGGAAGCTCTGAAAATCTACGCTCAAGCTACGAGCTGCTCCAACCTTGTAATCAACGCAGTTAATGAATGGGTAATCAATTTTTGATTCCAAAACTTGCATTGTGTTCCTCTCTCTTTGCTGTTTAATTCAAGTGTAAGCATTGTCAGTTTTGTTGTGGTTCGCGACTACGCGTCTGTGAGTTGTAATTGCAAATTTGAGTGCTTAAATCATTGTTTATAGTCGTTTTGACCATAAGAGAGTGTTCCTAGACCATAGGGCAACCTTTCTAGCATGTTCTGTTGCAGTTTTTAGGACCTTTTTTGTGATGGATTGTGATTTTGGTACCTTGTCCGATTGCGACTAGATTTGCTAGGATAGTGCCCCTAGGTGTCCTAAACCTCCTCCTAAAGTTTCGTTGCATTTTGAGTCCGTTTGAGTGCCAAAATGGCATGATGACCTAGATTTGTGAGAAAGGACATAGGCAGATTTTCCTGATCATTCAGTGTTGGTTTGCTTGTAGAGTTGTTGTGTTTGCTTGTTAAGGTTCACTTCTTGAGATTGATGATCTCAAAGAGTCTCCGTGCCCCATCCGAGTCATTTTTCCTGAGTATTGACATTATGTTAGTGCCAGAAAGCTATGCTGCAGACGTCTGTCTAACGGCGACCCGCTAAAATATGGGAGCAATGGCTACAGCTACCTTGAGTTGGTCAAAACTGCATTGTTGGGCTTCTTCCCAAGAAAAGGTCTTAGCATTTGCTTTAAGTTGATCCGTCATAGGAACAGCGGATTTGGCATAATCAGATATATTGTCTATAAAATCCAGCCATGCCTAAGAAGATTTAAAGCTCCCCAACCATGTTGGGATATGGCCATCGAAGAATGGCAGCAACCTTGTCAGTGTCCATCTTGATGCAAGAATAAGAGATCACATGACCGAGGTAATGTATCTCTAGTTTAAAGAAATCACACTTGCTTTGCTTAGCATACAAGGTGTGAGTTCATAGCTGTTCAAACACTAATTGTAAGTGTTCTATGTGTTCAGCTTCAGTCTTACTGTAAATGAGAATGTCATCAAGGAAAACCACAACAAATCTTCCAATATAGGGACGTAATACACTATCCATGAGTGTCATAAATGTAGTTGGAGCATTGGTTAAACCAAAAGGCATAACCAAAAATTCAAACTTCGCAAACCGTGTTCTAAAGGCAATTTTAGAGATATCTTTCAAAAGGATATGCACTTCGTGGTATCGTGAATGAAGATCTATCTTTGTATAGTATCTTGCCCCATGGAGTTGATCAAACAACTCATCCACTCGAGGTAGAGGATACTTGTTCTTGATGGTTATGGTGTTTAATCCACGATCATCTACGCACATGCGCATAGTACCATCTTTCTTTATTACCAATAGAATTGGTGATGTCCAAGGTGAAGTGCTAGGTCTAATGAAACCACGGGCAAGGTAGTCATCCAACTGTCTTTCAACCTCCTTGGCCTCACTAGCACTCATATGATAAGGTGGTTTACTCACCAGTTCAATGCCCGGTAGGACATCTATGCCATCTTGCACATCACGTATAAGGGGTAAACCCGACAATAAATCACTATAGAATACATCACTATACCTCGTGAGTAAGTGAGTCAGATTTTGCAGTGCAAAAGGAGAAAGTAAAGTAGAGTTATGTTGCGATGAAGAATCTTGTAATTCCTATGATGTTTGTTTTATAACAGTTTCACGTTGCTCAATAGAATTAAAGTTGAGAGCACTTTTCTCTTTAGAATTGTTGACACTTTGCTTATCATTAAAATTCATCGCACTTTGCATACCATAACTAGAATTCACAGCACTTTGCTCTTGAGAAATCACAAGACTTGGAAACAAGCAGTAACACAAAAAGACTTCATCTATTAAATCTGCTTCTATAAAATAGAAAGCTCGATTGTACATATAAGAGGTGCAGATGGTATATTTTTCTCACCAAGCAAAAGCACATGTTTACCATTGGCCATAAAGGATAAGGAGTTGTGTTAATAACTAGTGTGCAATGTGTTTCCTAAACCATGCAACCACTCCCGTCCTAAAACTACATCAGCACGGTCCATGTTCATAACTTGAAAGTCAAGGGTCATCCTATGATCTTGAACAATAAGCTCAACCCCTTGAACTATTGTGTCCCATACTTCTTTATCATTTCCAGACATCTATTCTACCACATACTTGTGGAAGCAAGGAGTTTGTGTAAGCGTCAATTTCTTGACTAGCTTATAGTTCAAGAAGTTATGAGTTGCACCATCATCCACTAAAATACGAACACATTTGTCCGTTAATAGTGTCATACATGCGAATCAACTCATGGGAGCCAAAGTGTTACCATATACATGTGGTAGTGATGTGTGTGAACACACTAGGACCGCCGGGGCATTTTTTCCCTCTTTAGGAGGTTTTTTCCCCCAAGCATTGTATATATGCCCATCACTCTAGGGCTATCAATATTTCCAATGCACACTAAGTAAGACACTCTCTATTGTGTGCCTTGAGCTTCCTTCATCTTCTCCAAGCTGTGTGCGTTTCTCTGCAACCTTAATTCCAACAATTGGTATCAGAGCAGGTTGCATCCTCCCGAGCTTAGTCATCAGTTGCTCCAATACACGCCTGCTCACTTTCTCCGATTTCAGTGAGCTTTGGCTCGTTTTGGCCTCCGTTTCCACTACAGACAGTGCTGCACAGGCTATTTCCTCATTTTGTGTAGAGTTTTTGTCAATGTTGTTTTTTGCATAACAGGTGCCTTACAGTCTTCTACAGTTTGTGCTATATAGTACGTGTTGTTCCCTCCTATTTTTGGGCAATTTTCACATCATGTGCAGCATTTACCATGGTTGACAACAACAACACAGATGTGTTCAAGACGTTTGCTGCTGAGGACAAGTTGGATGGGGACAATTACCCTATGTGGGCTTATATGATGCAACACGTTCTTGTGTCAAAGGGCTTCTGGAATATTGTGCAGGGCATTAATGTACGTCCTGGTTCCGAGGATGTAGGCGATGTTGAGGATGTTGCAGGTCTTGCTGCAAGGATTATTGTTGTTAGAGTTGTTTTGCCTACGGCAGAACAAGCTCGTTGGGATGTTAAGGATGCGCAGGCTCATTCATTGATTGAGTTGTCTGTGAAGCACACCATTGTTCCTCACATCCGTTCAGCAAAATCTGCAAAACAGGCTTGGGATATTTTGGTTGGTCTTTATGAAAGTCGCAATGGGGCTAAAATTGCTTTGCTGCATAAAGAGCTGGAGTCGAAGATTATGCATCAGGAAGATGATATGGACACTTTCCTTGCTAGTGTCAAGGATATCAATGCAACTTATTTCTGCAGGAGAAGTCATTTCAGACAGTTCCCTTGTGCAGACTGTTCTTGATGCCTTACCAGATTCTTACCAAACTTTTTCTAGTACTTGGAGACTTATGACCCAAGGAAATCCAGAAGTTGTCAAGTTTGATGCATTATGCACATTGTTGTTGCAAGAGTCACTTTCCAAAAAAAATAGGACTAGACAACATGTAGTTGAACAGGCTTTTATTGCTTCTCAAAGAAAGGGTTGTAACAGCAATGCAGCCACTTCTTATGGTTCTGCGAGTGGCAAAACTTATGTTCCTAATGCTTTTGCTGGCAGCACTTCGTCGAGCAATTCTGGTGACAATGGCAAAAGGAAGATGTGTTGCCATTATTGTAAAGCTAATGATCACTTGATCAAATCGTGTCCTAAGTTGAAGTCTAAAGAGGCTAAGAAGAAAGAGGGTGGTTCCACTGTAAATGCTGGTTCCACTACAAATGCAGCCATTGTTGAGTCTTCTATGAAAGGAGACTGTAATGTTGATGTTGATGTAGAATGGGCTTTTAGCACAGAGTGCACTTACAATCCTGATGTCCATGATGCATGCTTGTCAGCTGTTGCTGCAGATTCACATGTGTGGTATTTCGACAGAGGTGCTACAAAGCACAGTACCTCACATCGTGAATTGTTTACCTCTCTCGAGTCTATCCTCATGGGAATTCAGTCACTTGTGCCAACAATGTCTCCTATCCCGTTCAGGGAGTTGGAAAGATTGTGCTTACTGCTGCTAATGGCAGTTCCTTCACACTTGTTGATGCACTTTATGTACCTGGGATCGAGAAGAATCTCTTGTGTGTATCTGCACTTGCTACACTTGGACTTGTAGTCAAATTTGTGGATGACAGATGTACAGTTCATGATCTCAGTTTTGGCGATGAAATTGTTGCATCTGGCCTTTTGTGTCGTGGGCTGTATAAGCTCACTTTGTATCACAAGTGTGGACAAAATTTTGCAAATGTTGTTGCAGATTCAAGGGCTATTTCAGATGCAAAACTTTGGCATGCACGTTTTGGTCATCTGAATTTTGCCAGTTTGCTGCGTTTGCAGAAATCTGATATGGTTGCTTCTTTGCCGCCTCTTGAAGCACCTGTCAAACATGTTTGGAAGGCTGTATTTTGGGTAAGATGCAGCGTTCTAAGTTTCCAAAGGATGGTTCAGTTCAGGCCACATGCAGGCTGCAGCTTGTGCATAGCGATGTTTGTGGGCCCATGCAAACTCCGTCCTTGGGCAATTACCTTTACTTCGTGACTTTCATTGATGATTACTCCAGGCATGCATGGGTATTTCCGCTTAAAGCGAAGTCCGAAGTTTTTATGTGCTTCAAACAATTTCTGGCTATGGCTGAAAATGTCTCGAAATGTATTATGGGCACCCTCCATTCTGATCGAGGGGGGGAGTATATGTCTCATGAATTTAATGCATTTTTGGCTACTCGTGGGATAAAACACCAATGTACAGTGCCTTATACACCTCAGCAAAATGGTGTTGCTGAGAGGAAAAATAGGTCACTGACGGAAATGGCACGATGTATGGTCAAAAGTCAAGCTTTGCCGCATTCTTTTAGGCTTGAGGCCATCATGTGTGCCACTTATGTACTTAACAGGTGTCCTACGAAAGCTTTGCATTCTATTACTCCATATGAAGCATGGCATGATAGAAAGCCTTCTATTGAGCACATGCGTGTTTTTGGCTGTTTGGCATATGCTTTTGTGCCACAAACACACGCAGAAAATTGGATGATAAGGCTGTCAAATGTATTTTTGTTGGTTATAGTGCTAAAAGTAAAGGTTACAGATTGTATCATCCACAAACAAAACGTATTCTAGTTTCATGGGATGTAGTGTTTGTGGAAGATTATGTTCAGCCCTTGCTGTCATGTACTAGAGACAGTAATGTAAGCTCACAGGACATTTATGACACTTTGTTGCCTCTTTTCAGTGGTGGAAATACGAATGTAAGTTCCAATGAGGAAAATGTACAGCCTATGGGGGTTTCTGAAAATGTTATAGATCAACCTATTACTGATGCAGATGTACATGATGTACTTGATGAGGAAAGGGCTGAAAATGAGCAGGCTAGAGGTATGCCAAAATGGCTGGTGCACACTTTGCGTGATAGTAAATTGGATGCACCTTTGTCTAGCCATACTCATTCAGGCTCTCGCCATGCATCTTATGCATCAGATTGTTATGCTTTGGCTGTGTCTAGCTTACATGATGTTGAGGAGCCTCTGTCTTTTGATGAAGCACATAATTCAAAAAATTCGATGGCTGCCAATGCAATCAGAATATGATGCACTTATAGAAAATGACACATGGACTTTATGTGATTTGCCTCCTGGCAAAAAGGCCATTGGTACAAAGTGGGTTTACAAGTTGAAACGCTGACATATTTGAGGAAGTTTACGTAACACAGCCTCGCGGTTTTGTCATAAAAGGACAAGACGACAAAGTGTACAAATGTAAGAAGGCTTTGTATGGGTTGAAGCAATCTCCTCGTGCTTGGTATGAGAAAGCTGACACTCATTTGGTCAAACAAGGCTTTCATAACAGTCCAACAGAAAGCACAATGTATGTAAAGCATGAGGGTGATGTACTTCTCATTGTGGTTCTTTATGTCGATGATTTGTTGATCACTGGACCAAATGAGAGACATATTGTTGAATTTAACGCTGATTTGAATGCTACTTTCAAGATGAAAGATAGGGGGCCGTTGCGTCATTACTTCAGTATACAGTTTAAGCAGTGTGATGGTGGTATTGCTTTGTATCAGAAAAGTTACATAGAGACATTGCTATGTAAGTTTGGACTTGAGGATTGCAAACCTATTACCACTCCCATGGAAAAAGGTTTGAAGTTGAGTCTACATGATGCTGGAGATCCTGCTGATGTCACTCTTTACCAAACTGCTATTGGCTGCCTCATTTATGTATGCAACATGAGGCCAGATTTTCAGTCTCACAGGTCAGTAGATTTATGCATAGCCCAGGGTCTAAGAATTGGCAGGCTTTCAAGAGGATTTTCCACTACCTTAGTGGCACTTTACATCTTGGCTTGTTTTATCCCAAGGGCGGATCATTGCCGCCAGACTTACATGCTTTTTCTGACCCAGATTGGGCTGGTTGTTTTGACACGCGAGTGTCCACAAGTGGTTTTTGTTTCATGCTTGGCAGTTCATGTATATCATGGTTGAGCAAGAAGCAACCTACTGTGGCCACTTCAAGTTTTGAGGTTGAGTACAGGGCAGTCTTCACAGCTACGGTTGAGTGTGTATGGCTCAGACGCTGTCGTGCCGCTCCGCTCCCATGAGAAGAAAATGAGCTAAGGAATGTTGATCAAGAGTATTTGAATCCTGCATGGTTAATCAGCAGTTATAAGGGCTTGCTAACAAGCCAATTTTAAGCTTAAAGTGTGCCAGATGCAACTCTAAAGGTCAGAAGATGTCTTGGTAATGCTAAACAGTGAGTATGCTTGAAGTGGTCATAGCTAGGATTTTATTAATCCAAGTTGAAGTACTCAAAAAGCTCTACATGCCTGTCTTTACGGCTCGTCAATCGGAGCTACGGGTAAGAAGTTATGACAGTTTTAAGTTGAGTCAATAGCAGATCTGTACCAGATTAGGCAACTACAGCTAAGGGGACAAAACTGGAATGAATGCATGAGGCTAAAGTGCTCAATTTTTGGAGCATGTCGGTCTTTTCAGCTCGTCAATCGGGGTTTCAGTTGGCAAGATATGGCCAATTTAAGTATCACCGGGGGCCGGGTTCGAACCGCCCTGGTCGGCTCGGTCGAAGTGCTATCTGGGAATTTTTGACATTGACCAAGTTTCGGGACGTCATGCAGCAATGGTTTGGTTGATATGTTGAACCTGACAAGAATTATTTACTGGAGTTTTCTTATAGCAGGGAATTTTCAACAAAGCTATGGCTTAAGCAGATACAAAGTCGAGGTTTTTTTTGCATCTTAATGGCTTGCGGCAAGGTCTGCAACACTAAAATGAGCAATAAAATTCATGATGATATTGTCATTAAAAACCAATTGTCGTGCTCGGCAATGCGGTGCCTGGCAATTCTTTGCCCGATATGTGTACCAAATGTGGTGTCATTACGAAAGCACAAAAGATCTTGGTGAGATTATTGTTCGAAGTGAAGTCTCGTGGAGTGTATTGAGTGCAGATAATATGCTCACTTGGCAATGCCTTGGCCGATTTGTATGCCAAATGTGATGCCCTTTACAAAGGCCGGCCGCCCAAAGGCCTAGAATATGGCCGCCCAATGGGTAAAACAAGAAGGGTTTTTTTTAAAATACCTAAGGGAAGTGTGAAGCAAAGAAAAAGATGGCGAGCTAGGTCGTGGCGGCAGCGAGGAGGAAACAGCGCAAGAAAAAAAATGCACGTGCAGGCCAGGGACGTTGTCGGATGACGCCAGGGCGCTCCAGTTTGGTGCTACTCGCGCCGGATTTGGTGCTGGCCCAGATCCGGCCCGCCACGTCATGGGGACGGTTCCTGCCACGTCAGCCACCCATTAGCGATGTCGCTAATGGGTAGGTTATTTTTAGAGAGGGTGGCATGCAACCTAAGAAAAGTCATGTGATTTGCTGAGCTTCATCATCTCATCATCTTGGGGGGGGGGGCCTCCTCGTGAGCTCCTAAGCTCTCCATCATTCTTGAAGAAGCTTTTGAAGGCCAAGCTCCTTAAGCTCTTGGCCTTCTCCTCATCGTCATAAGCTCTAAAGCTCGGTAGCCTTCTTCGGATCATCATCCATAAGGAAGCTCTTTCAAGGCAAAAGCTCTTAAGCTATGAAGAGGGAAATGAAGCCGAAACTCTCGGGAATTCATTAGCCGTGCCCTCGAAGTCAAGCCTGCGATAATCTTAATCCCGGACCTCATCATCATTCAGGAGAAAGCTAATTGGAGGCAAATCTCCGAAGCTCTTATCATCATCAGCTTAACCTCACAAGTAAGCTCTCTCTATCTCTATCCGGGAGAAGAAGAAAAAGCCTCTTAAGCTTCATTAACCTAATCTAAACCTCTTAAGCCATCTTTAATCCGCTCTTAACTTCGTATACCATCCAAACCCTATTCGAATCCTCAAGTTTAAGCTCATAATCTTCCATTAACCTACTCTCTAAGCGCTCTTAAGCCGAATTAAGCCTATTAACTCGAAGCCATAAGCCAAGATCTGATATCAAGCCTAATCTCTCGAGCTAGTTTTTGACAAATCATGCAAGCAAGGAAGTTGGAGTTTGAATCTTGAGCAAAAGCTTGTTAAGGATTAAAGCAAGTAAGGAATCGAAGCCTACAGGATCATGGAACTGAGCCGATGCCTAATCTCAATTCATTAGCAGAATCAGAAGGCAGTATTAAGCAGGTCTTTATCACTTTTCTTGATTAGCACCTGGTTTAAGCCAGGATTCATCTTATAAGGATCATTAAGCATCCATTAGTGATTGATTAATAATGACTACTGTGGCTTAACTAGAATTAAGAGTACCGTTTGTTTTGAGCTCTATCTTGTTAATTGTGCCTGCTGCATCTCTTTTCCCCGCACCTCTCACAGCCAAGGGCCCAGTGCCTTCCCGGTTCACCTTTCGCACAATTATCCCTTATGGTTGATTTGGGTGTTGGACAGGACACTACCAACACTATCTACACTGACAGTCAGAGCGCATTGGCAGTTGCGAGGAACCCAGTTTTTCATGCTCGCACAAAGCACATTGAGGTGCATTACCACTATGTCAGGGAGAGGCTCTTAGTAGGAGAGATCAGCTTGCCTTATGTGCCAACACATGACAACCTTGCAGATCTTTTCACAAAGGCATTATCTCGTGAGAAGCTTGAAGCTTTCCGCAAAGCTTTGGGCTTACTCCCCTTTGTGGACTGATCATGTCCTCAGGGCATGGCACTTCCCTTTACTCATGTGCCAGCTCTCATTCACCGCATCACTCCAAGGGGGATTTGTTACCATATACATGTGGTAGTGATGTGTGTGAACACACTAGGACCGCCGGGGCATTTTTTCCCTCTTTAGGAGGTGTTTTCCCGAGTGTTGAGCCAGCAGAGGATCACACCCACATTTTTGCTCACACTCATCATTTTTGTAACCATTGATTGTAATAAATGTCTTTCAGACATTAATTTTGATTTGAGCCATTCATTAAGTAACGGGACTCAATTGAGTTTCCAGCTTGTAATTCCGAAGTAATTTCACTTGCTGATGTAATTAGTTAGAGATGTTCTCACCTCCAAGGCTGAGGTATATAAGCCAAAGTTTTTGTAACCTAAGGAGATTCGGATTATTAATCAAAGTGAGTTTTTGAGCGCCGTGATTGTGTCTGAGAGAGAGTGAGAGAGAGAGAGAGTCTTATCTACTTGCTACGCGAGCTACGGAGCCGCCATTGGAGAAGCGACACCGCCATTGTGTTAGCAACGGCGAGAGCTATGCACAGATACCAAGAGTGCGCGCTATCGGCTTCTATGTGTGGTAAGTTCCTACGAGCTTCGGTGTGAGTTTTCTTCCAACTCGTGTGTCGGAATGGAGCGTGCAGCATATCTATAGAACCACAACGAGTAGAGCTACGCATTAGTACCATCGGGGCCAAGTTTCTATCACCTGTATTTTTCGGCCTGTCTTCATACGCGTTTACCGCACGGAGTGATTATAGGTTGATTTTGCAGTTCAAGTCTTTAGGGTGTTGTTCTTACCTAGTGTATAGACTTCCCCTTGAGTTTGAGATCGGTTCAATGATTCTAGATCCTGTTTTGTATAGCATTCGTTCGTAGTACGGATTTCAGTCACTTGCGTATTTTAGAACTTAGATTTGATTTCCTTAGTAGTGATTGTCATTAGAAGGTCGAGTAGGTGATTTGACACCCATCTAGTTGTTTCCATGCGCCTACGGGTCAAGCTCCGTCTTCGTCTGACAAATTGTGTTGTTGGTTGAGTTCTCGCTATTTAGCTTCCGCTAGCGGCGTAACCGCCTTAACATTTGGCGCCGCTGCCGGGGACGAGAGCCCTAAGTAGGTGACCTTAGACTAATTCTACGAGGTGAGTCGTATAAACTACTTTGTATACTTTAGTTAGAAAAGATCTAGGAGTGGTGGACTCCAAAGATCTCGTAAGATACTAGGAAGTGGGGTATTCCTGGGTCTTCCGTGTTGACAGTATTTTTAGTTTAGCTTAGATTTGTTTGTTGTTTTGTTGGTGTTGAGTAGTTGTTGATAGAAGAAGAATTTGTTAGTCCGTGAGTGGCAGTGGATCTCTTTAAAATCACAATTACCAAACCCATTTTATGATTAGGAATAGCTTAGGTAGGACTTCATTTGATCCTGATCTAGAGCTAGTAATCATTGGAGTATTTGCTTGATATGGTTGATTGTATGTTAGATCACTAAACCGTCGAGTTAGTAGTGAAACTTGCAATAAACAAAAGTCAGAGAAATTTTCTGTGTATCTGGGAGTTGCTGAGCACTTGAGAAAGCTTTAGGAAGGATTCTGTGCCAAAAAACTGGAAATCTGCAACTTTAGACATCATACGCGTATGATGTCTAAATGACCAAACAGAGACCAAAACAGAAATTTTGACTTTACCAGAGTGTTCAAAAGGGGAGTTATACCCTAATTTCAACTTAAAACAAGAGCATTAACACTCAAAGAAACCCAAAAAGACAAGTCGGAGTCCAAGAAACGCAAAGAATAGGAAATTTTGGATTCAGATCTTGTTTTTACATTCAAACTTGACAAAAACACTTGAAACTCAATTATAAACATTGGAGAAGGCTTAAAACCAAGAATAGTCAAAATCTGGGACAAAAGACATCATACGCGTATAATGTCTTTTAGCACATCCACTACTTATTTTTGATATCTGACCTGACAAGATTGTTACAAACACTGTAGAAAGCAAAAATATCAAGTCTTGACCCAAATTGATGAAAAAGACATCATACGCGTATAATGTCTTTTACCTAATTTTGGACATATTTTGATACTTTGCCAACACAGATCCATTGTAATAGCTGTATAGAGGTTATATTTCAAGTTTCATCCCATTTGGATCACAATTGACCCAAAACAAGTCAAAAGCGGAAAATTGCCAAGAAAAGCCTAAATTAGCCATAACTTGCTCAAACAGAGTTCAAACTGAATTTTGTGAGTGGACAGAGCATAAGGGGGCTACTGAGAGTGAGCATAACCAAAATAGTCCAAATCTGTGAAAAAAGACATCATACGCGTATAATGTCTTTTTCAGCATAACTGCAACAAAATTCTCACTTGATGAAACAGAAGTTGTCCAACTGACAAGATTAAACAATTGACCAAGTATCAATCAGTTTGGATCAATTCTGACCACAAAAACTTGGGAAAACAAATTGCCGAGACGGAAAAGTTAAAGTCCTTTAGGGGAATTGATGAATTTGAGATCGGGCAGGAATCTCCAGAATAACCAACCAAAACAAGGGGAACAAGCAAGTGTCATATCAACCAAGGGAAGTGTAAACCAAAGTTGGGTGCAACCATTACAACCGATCTTTGAAGCAAGTGTTTCTGATACTTCTTCAGAGAGATCTTACGAGATTTTCACCGAACACTTGGAACACTTGAACCTGAACAACAGAGAAAATATGGCAGCAGGATCATCAAACCCTTCCGCCACAATGAAGCTATTGTTCATAAAATACCAGTACGACAATGAGCAAGGTGCCAAGATCTACAAAGATGGAATGGACCGCTATTGTGTAAAGATAGAGGAGAGACCTAGTGAGTTCAAGGACTTAGTGCCTGTGAGCTATAGCGGAGATAGATATCTAGATGACGAGGGTACCATGTACTTGGTAGTCCTAAACCCTAACATTGTGGACAAGTGGGGATTGATGGGCACCAAAGCCAAAGTAGATGAAGAACTTGAGGAGAAGGCACCAATAATGAACTTCCCTGATGCGAGGTTAAGAAGAGAGAATGAAACTACAAGGATCAACACTGAGAACATCTATGTGGGGCTATACAAATATAATAATGGGGAGCAAGATCTCTATTATAGATATGAAGAACCCTACACCGGAGAGTTGACAGACCAAAAAAGACTTTATGTCTTTACCTACACAGAGGGATCAGAAGTGAAAATTGCTGCTTACGACAAGTATGGGAGGCAATACTCAACAATGGGCAAGAAAGAATTAGAAGGATATACATACTTTGGGGGACCACTACATCAGTATTATGTTACTTCTAGCTCACAAAGACCAGCACCAACAAATGGAGTGCAAAACCCAATGACGACAGGAGGACAAAGAACTCAGGCTGCTGACTCTTTCAGTCAACCTCAGTACTCGAAGCCCGGACCAATGGGATCATTACATTCCAGAGAGTCAATGGATACGAATCGAGGTAGTGCAGTTCCAATCCCCACATATACCACTCCAGGTCCAAGGTTCGAAGCGGAACCATCACAATTACCTCCTAGTAGTAGATTCAGAGCAGGGGAACCGACAAGGGTAACCCATGAAGTCCATGATGCTAGAGAAAGCTTTAGCCGGGACACAGGAGCAATGAGATTAGTAGCAGACCATAGACGTATGAGACCATCTCAAGTAGCCAAGTGTATGCCAAAGAAGTATGGTGGTTCAGGAGATCCGTATGCACATGTGTCACTCTTTAAGCAAGTCTTAAGAGCTGAGCAGATAACAAATTTCCATACACAATACGAGGGATTTGGTCTTACTCTAGAAGGTACGGCATTGACATGGTTTCAACCACTGAACATAGGGGGATTCCATGACATTGACCATTTGCTAAGAGAGTTTGCTGAGGAATTCTCAAAACGAGGGATTAAGCACAATACGGTCTCACAAATATATGCTTTTAAACAGAGAGAACACGAAAAAGTGAAGGAAGCTTCACTTCGCTTCAAACAATACATTGAGAGATGTCCAGTACGTGAACGACCACAAGATGACAAACTATCTGTTCTCTTTATTGAGGGACTGAGAAACGACACTCTCAAGAAGGACTTGCACTTGAAAGCTTGTACAAGTTTCGAGCAAGTAATGAGAGAGGCATTATACTTAGTGGATAACTGTACAGTTTATGGAGAGGTGTCAGCGGATACAGATTTTGCATCCAATAGCTCTTCCTCCGTAGTGAGCGAGACTACCACTAAAAAGAATGTTCAAACAATAACCATGCCAAATGTAGAGCAAATGATAGAAGAGGCTCTAAAAAGGATGGCACCATACCAAAAACCATTGCCAAAACCACTGAAATGGTGTGCTATTGAACAAAAATGGACAAACCATCCAACAGAGGAGTGCTATTACAACAAAGGGTATGTAAGGGATCGTCAGTATGCACCTCCTGCTCAATTAGCACCACCTCAAGTACATCCAGTACCTCGATACCCAACGGGAAATGTACCAGGACCTATGGGGATAGAAAGGCCACAACCAGTATTGGGACAACAACCACCTTTACCAGGAGCAAGACCAGTCGGCATTAGATATGCACCAATCTTAGAGAATCAGGAAGAACAAGCCTTAGTGCCTGTTCAAGCCTATTATGAAGAATCTGGTGCACACATGTCTCCAACTGTGTATTACCCACCAGAAGAACCCAAACAACCAGAACCATGGGGCATGATTGGGAATGTTGGAATACCAACAGTTATAAGTGCTTCTGATGAAGAGAGACACAATTTGGACTCAAGAACATTGATGTTCATAGCTCATGGAGGGTTAACAGGACAAAGACCATCCTATCCACAAAGGACGAATCAAATGGGACCAAGACCAGCACTAGGACCCTGTTACAAGTGTGGAGGTGACCATCTGATGAATGTTTGTCCACATACGGAAATCATTAGAATTAACGCTTATTGCACTGAGTGTGGGGTTACTCACTTCATTGAGGATTGTTCAAAGAATCCAAACAAAGTGCAAAAGACGACATTGAATATGCTAGAAACTATTCCTACCAGCAGTGGGTCTGAAATGAAACTCTGATACCAACGCAAGTTGTTACTAGAGCTCAAGCTAAGAAAACCACTAGAGAACCTGAGAATGGAAAGTTAGCGACTGAAGTGGTTAGTCAAGGACCGCGGAGTCAGAGAAACACATGGAAAGCTAGAAAAGCACGCATGAAGTTGAGAAAAGAACGTGAAGACGCTATTCTAGCTGAGGAACTAAAGCGAACTAAAGATAGATTAGAAAAACTTGAGAGTCAAAACGGGAAACGAGAGATGAGCCCTGAAAGAACGAAACAAAAAGTATCAAAGAAACAACGAGCTTACGCTCAGGGGGATCAGTGCTAGTCGACAAAGTACACGAACCATTGGACGCACTGATGAGAGCTTACGAAGCTAGGTTAAAGAACAACCAAACACAAGAACAGAGGTGGATGACATACCCAAACGCGGAATTGGAAAAGCAGAGACTTGAAATGTGCCAGAGAATGATCGAGACTGCACAAGCCTTATCAGAACCACCAAAAGAAACAATGAATTGTGGAACGGAAAACCCAATTCAGCAAGAGACTGTCGTTTCACGGGTAGCTGAAAAGACTCCCAGTGCACAAAAGCCTGAAAATACACACAAGGATGACCGCATAGTATTGAACACAACCGATCAGGAGATAGAGAGTTTTCATCCAGTCATACAGAGGTCTTACGGAAGAGATGAGGATTACAATGAATTTTGGAAACAAGTGAGAGAGGCAAACTTTGCAAACGAGCTAAGTTGCCAAGCTAATCAGACAAATTGAGAAAAGGACATCAGGAATCCTCCCATAGTGGAATTTGAGGCAGGATCTCAAGTGGACTTGGATCTGCAATCTTACTGGGGAGATGGGGGCTCTGTTAGAACAATGGAGAGCAAACCTCATTCACTGAACACCTTACCTTCATACTTAGGAGAGTATGAAGCAAAATCCGAGACTAGAGCACTTCCCTCACGAAGAATCTCATCAGAAAAAGTCATGGACTCGCAAGGATTGATAGAGATCTTGTCAACACCAGTGACATGCACTATCACTCTAGCTGAGCTTTTGAGGCTAAGACCACATATGTGGACCATTGTAGGAAAATTCTTGGAGAAATTTGGGATAAAAGACCCAACATCGAGACTGCAAGAGGGTATACAAGAGCTGAGTAAACCACAAAAGAACGCTAAGCCTGTACCCTTAAACAAGGTCGGAGAGTATTGCGAAGGTGAAGAGGGGAATACAACCTTACCAGTTGAATTCCAAGGAGTGAACACGATGGAAATACTAGACAGCGGAGCTGGGGTAGCCATTGCTACAAAAGAAATCTGGAAAAAATGGGGGAAACCAGCAATAAGGAAGACTAGGTTGAAACTCCAATTAGCAGATGGACACATGGAGAAACCTATGGGGTTATTAGAGAAGGTCGTAGTGACTTCTTGCGGCATTGAATACGAACATACTTTTGCTATTGTCGATTTTGGCAAGGAGAATAACTATGATATCATATTGGGAAGACCATTCATGAGACAGTTGAAAATGGTCCAAGATTGGGGCTACGATCACATATTCCTGAGAACTATGGAAACCACTACACGTGTGAACCTGAGAGACCATAGCTACAAAGATGTGAACCGAACACCGATAGAGGAGTTTGATTCAACTACTTTGGCGGGATCCGAATTTCCAGCTTGGTTAGGTAAGCCCAAGGAGTTATGGATGTGTGGAGCCTCGAAATGTGGAAGTCTAAGGCGAAAAGAATATGTTTTAGAAAGGGCTATCGAAGACGAAACTTATATAGGAGAACCCTTTCCAGAGGACACACTTGAACCATTAGAATGGACACACATTCTAGCAACCCTAGATGTTTGTGCAATTCCGGATGGTCCCACAACAAAATTTTGCGACAAGGATGGGTACGACGTGGTTCCGTACTTCATGTTGAGAACTGTACTCGAAAAAGAAACTGAAAAGAACGATCCACTGGAAAAGGAAGATGAAGAAGAGGTGTTTCACGACATTCCCGATCATCCAGAGTGGGGAAATGAAGTAGACAACGAGTCAACGGACAATTCAAGCGGAAACGAAGAAACTATAACGGATGTCAGATTTTATGATTTTCCGAACCAAACTAAACCACGCCAGAAACGCTATAGAGCAAAGAGAAAAACAAAGGGGGTTAGAACCAATCCGATGCCTAGAATAAGAGGAAAAAATCAATTCCTAATGCTAGTAAAGGCGGAAGATTGTGTTAAGGACAAGATTTTTAGAAGAATGAGAGGCAATGATCAAAAGAGCTTATGAAAAGACAAAAAAGGCTCAAGAAATCAAGTTCAAAGGAATGGAACGAAAACAGAAACAGAAAAATCAGAAAAGAACAAGCGCAACAGAGAACACACGGAGTCCAAGTTAGAACGTAGAAACAAGTACAGAGAGCTCAAGAAAACTCTGAAAGAAGTTTGGACGACAAAAATTGAGAGTGGAGAGGACGAAAACGCCAAAATCAAGGAAAACATGGATGTTCCCTCTCACTATAGGAAATTCACAATAGAGGATAGGAAGGTGGTATTAACCCAACCTATTCGAAAGAGAAGGGAGAACGAATCTTATGACGGACCGAAGGATACAAAAAAAGTTGATTTAGCAGCTCCAAGTGAGACACCTAGACTGGTGTACATAGCCACAGATTTGTCTCCAGGCGAGGAAGAGAGACTTTTGAGTCTTCTCAGAGAGTATAGGGATGTGTTTGCGTGGTCTTATAAGGACTTAAAGGGAGTTGACCCATCGATATGCCAACACACAATCCCACTGAAACAAGACGCAAAGCCTAGCAGACAGAGACCATACACATATAATGATACATTTGCTAAGCGAATCAAAGAAGAGATAGATAAGCTAATGGAAGCTGAATTCATATACGAGATTGAACACACCGATTGGGTATCTCCGATTGTGGTAGTACCCAAGAAGAATGGAAAACTCCGAGTGTGTGTCAACTTAAAGAAAGTGAATGCTGCAACAATCAGGGACAATTATCCCCTGCCAATAACTGATCATGTTCTAAAGCGTGTATCAGGGAAAACAGCATACTCTTTTCTTGATGGTTTTTCAGGATATAACCAGCTAGCCATAGCATTGGAAGATCAACATAAAACAGCTTTTGCAACGGAGTGGGGAATTTATGCTTATCGGGTTATGCCTTTTGGTCTAACCAATGCTCCCGCAACCTTCCAGAGGCTAATGACGCATGCTTTCAAAGAATACTTAAGGTTGTTTCTAGAAATATACATGGATGACTTATGTGTACATTCTCTTCTGAGAGATGAGCATCTCGAACACCTAAGAAAAGTATTTGAGAAATGTAGGACATATCGCATTTGTCTCAATCCTGAGAAATGTGTGTTTATGGTCCGACAGGGCAGAATTCTGGGACATATTGTCTCACAAAACGGAATATCCACGGATTTAGAGAAGATAAAAAGTATAGTGGATATGCCTAGACCAACCAATGCGAAACAAGTACAGAGCTTTATGGGACATTGCGGATATTATAGACGATTCATTTACATGTACGCTATAATAGGCCAACCACTTTACAGGCTAATAGTGAACTTTGAATGGACAGAGGAGTGTGAGGAATCATTCAAGAAATTGAAAGAGGCACTCATTACTGCTCCAGTCTTGAAATCACCAGATTGGGAGAAGATATTCCATGTGCAGATAGATGCTTCGCCATATGCAATAGGATGCATTCTGGCTCAGCCAGAAGAAGGAAACATGGATTTTCCTATCTGTTACACCAGTCGACAGCTCAACAATGCAGAGAAGAATTACACCACAACAGAGCGAGAAGGATTAGGAATGATATATGCTGTGAAGAAATTTCGGCATTATCTTCTAGCCAACAAGTTTGTGTTTTTTACGGATCACCAAGCCTTGCTCTACCTAGTGAATAAACCATGCAATACCGGGAGAATAGTGAGATGGTTCATTATCTTACTGGAATTCGACTTCACGGTAGTAGTAAAGAAAGGAAAAACACATCTTAGAGCTGATCATCTTTCGCGATTGACGAATGGAGAAGACCCTATAGGAGTAGATGACGACATGCCAGACGCGTACTTGTTCAACATAGAAATGATACCGAAGTGGTCTCAAAATGTCGTTAACCTATTAACCTATGGAGGAGAGTTCGATAGAAGAGAATACAACCAGAAACATATTGCTATTCAGCAATCCAAGAATCTTCAATTGGTTGCAAGAAGGTTGTATCAATTGGGAAATGATCATGTTTTACGACAATGCATCAATCCTGAGGAATATAATATATATCTGCGCGAAGCACATGTTCAGGAATGTGCATTTCATTGTTCAAGAAGGAACACATATAGGAATTTGTTACAATTGGGAGTCTATTGGCCAGGAATGAAAGAAAGCGTACATGAATATGTCACTGTATGTATTGTATGTTCATCAAAACTGCCAGCAGAGTATTCGACATTATATCAGATAATGATCGCTCCAGAATGGAGTCAGTATATTGTTGAATATCTCACAAATAGAACTTTCCCAGAAGGAACGTCAAAAGCTCGTCAGAAATCTGTAGAGACAGAAGCTAGAGATTACGCTTTAATAGGAGATCAACTCTATAAGAGAGGTAAAGACAACCAGCTTAGGATTTGCGCATCAGAGACTGAGTATGTGATAATACTAGAGCAAGCTCATGGAGGAGTAGGTGGAGGCCATTTCTCCGGTGATAAGACAGCAAAACTTGTCTTAGCCGCAGGAATATGGTGGCCAACATTACATATGGACGCTGAGGAATACGTTAAACGGTGCGATGACTGTGAGCGGACCAAAATACCACTTAAAAGAGATGATATGCCGCTTAGACCAATGATGGGGGCAAGAGCTTTTGCAAAATGGGGGATTGATTATGTCGGACCCATTTCACCTCCTGCATATAAGACTCATGCACAATACATCGTTGTGGCTACAGACTATCTAACAAAGTGGGTCGAAGCAAAGGCAACTCAAAAAGCGGATGCCAGGACCACGGCACAATTTCTATATGAATACGTCTTTGTACGATATGGATTGCCAATAGAAATTGTGAGTGATCGAGGCACACATTTTATAAATGAAGTGATAGAGATCCTTCTAGATGAATTCATGGTAATCCATAGGAAATCAGCCTCGTATCATCCACAAGCAAACGGACAAGCTGAAGCAACAAACAAAACCATATGCACGGTCCTCACGAAGATTGTATCTGAGTCGAGAACTGACTGGGACCAGAAGTTGCATTCAACATTATGGGAATATAGGGTAGCATATAAAACATCAATAGGAACGACCCCATATAACATGGTTTTTGGGCTAAATGCTATCTTACCAATAGAATTCTTGATTTCAACCTTAAGGGTGGCTAAGGATCTAGAGTGGACAGGGCACGAGCTTTCTGATAGAATAGATGACCTGGAAAAGCTAGACGAGCTTCGCCTAAAAGCAGTAGCTTCTATCTACGCTCAAAAAAGGCGACAAAAGGAATTTTTTAATAAGCATGTGCGGACTAAAGAGTTTAAGGTTGGGGACTATGTCCTAGTTTACACTCTGAAACAGCATGCTAAGAAGCTTAAAAAGCAAGGGATGGGACCTCTGGTGATTAAAGATCTATCACCAAGTGGAGCCGTCAAGCTTGCTACATTAGACGGAGAAGAAATGCCCAATTGGATTAGTGGATGCAGAGTGAAAAAGTATCTTTTGCCGCTAACCCAAGACATGCTTCTCAAAATACATCAAGAAAAGCTGCGTGTCCAGAAAAAGAAAATGATTTTGGAGGAAGCGCAAGCCAAGGCGAAGGAAAGAATGGAGAAAAGAAGACTACTACGTCAGAAACAGCGCAATGAAGGAGCAATACGAATAAACGCAGTCGGTATAACAGAAATGGATAATGACAAAGAAGAACCCATCATTGAATGCAAAGTAGGAACCAACCAAATCAAAGCCAGAGCACTATTGGATTCAGGAGCTCAAACTAACCTACTTTCACTCAGTTTGTATAGACAATTGACAAATGACACTAAACTACAAACTGCCAAGCAAGAGTTAAAGAGTTACTCTGAGAATTCAATCAAAACTGTCGGATGCACAGTTTTACATATACAAATTAACCAGTATGTGTATCCTCATATGTTTTACGTGGTTAAAGACCAAGCTACACAACATCCATTATTGCTAGGACAACCATGGCAGAAGCAATACAATGCAATGATTGACTGGAGTTCTAAATCAGTGCTTATCAAATACGAAGGTGAAAGTCAATCAGTTAAGTTCACCAAAGGATCAGAGACAACTCCAAAGGAAGAATCCAAGAACAAAGGTAAACAACAACCAGAGAAAAAGAAGAAGCAATGGCAACCAAAAGTTTCTATACAACTGGATTGCTCTTCGACGAAGAATTCTCAACAGTGGATAAGGAAGACAAGCAATAATATAACAGCTCAACCTTGGGAAAAAACGGAGTCAAAGTTGGTATGGAGACCAAAAAAGGTTGTGCCAGAGAACACAAAGGTGGAAAACAGAGTCTTCAATACCAGACAACAGAGTGATTCCAGACAATCAAGGACAGTGAAATAGATCTGGATTCCAAAGAAGTTCATGACGGCACAAAGCTATAGCAAGCAAATTTGGATCCCAAAGATTTGTAAACAGGAACTCCCTTCAGTACAATCAACGGAAACTCCTAGGTATTTCAAGTCGAGGAAATCAACACAAAGAACAAAGCAGGTTTGGGTCGCAAAGAGTTTGTGGCAAGCACAAGTGAAGCGGAAGCAGATTTGGATTGTAAAAAAGAACAACAAAGTGAAGAAGAATCCATCTACTGATTCTACTACCGAAGTGCCAAAACCAATCCAAAACCCGACACCAATCCTTCAATCAAACAAAGAGCAGCTTTATTGGAAAGACTGTTGTATCATCGATCTACAATTGCATTGGAAACTTATGACCAAAACAACTACAATGCTTCGCCCACAGACACTTCATAGTCGTCCGGGAGGACTCAGACTAGGAGGGGGGGAGGTATACAGGTATACAGGAGTTACAAAGCAGCTACAAGCGCCAAAAACAAAGAAAAACAAAAATTATATTACAAGGGCAGTGTCTTACATGATTTTGCAATTTTTATTTTTGATTGCGGATATTGATAATATTTATGCCCTTATATACCTTGTTTTGCAACAAGAAGAAATCAAATGATGAATTTGGGTCTCTAAACGTGTAAATATCACTAAATAAGAGTGTTTTTGGAGCTAAAAAGTGGAAAAAAGTGGTAATCCAAGTCCAAAAATCACAAATAAGTGTATATTCATATACACAGGGTTACCAGCTATTTATCGTGTATGTTTGGAATTTTTGGTCTTCAATTTGCTATTTTCCTTTATTTTTTATGATTTTCTTAATAAAAATAAAAGAAAAATAAAAAAGCAGGTGAAACGAGATCGGAAAAAAGAAAAGAATAGACGGTGATGGTCCTAATAACAAGGGCAACCCATGGTAAAAATTGGGTACAATTCTGAAAAAGTTGCGGAAAGCCCGAAATGACAGAATTTTGGCAAAGTGGACAGATTTCTCAGAAACAGGTCAAACGGAGTCCAAATTGAGAAATTTCAAATCCTAAAGTGCATTTCACGACGAGATAGGAGCACATGTCAAATTTGGTAACAAGTGATCCGGGAAGTCCGAAGTTAAGTATTTTTCACTTCACTTTCAAGCTCATTTCCACTATTACCTTCTTGGAGAGAGCAAAGAGCACACAGGAGCATCCAACCTTCTACAGCCTTCTACGACTGCTACGAGAGCTCAGAGGACACCAGACATGAGAGGTAGACTCGTTGCCATAAGCTTTTGATGCTTATCGTTAACTTTTGTCGCGAAAACTGACCAAAACCAAGAAACAAGAGCAGACGGGGAATGGGGAAGAATGCTAGGTAGGGGCACAAACGCCTAACCAAACCTTGCAAGAACTTATAGATGGGTTACCCTAGTATAGAAGATGGGTTTCTAACACTCAAATCTCGAGAAAGAACGACTGGAAAAACCCTAGGTCAACAGAGCCTGCAAGAGGCAAACAGGAAAAAGTTGTCGAAACGACACAAAACTTCTCAGGAAGCTTAACAACATCGAGGGCAATGCAACCATGGAGTATCTCCAGGTTTGGACCACCAAAAGTGGGTCAAAACAACCGATTCGGCTACGGACACACAAAGCGTCATTTTGGCATAACGGCTGAAATTGACGACCGAATGAAATGAAACTTCACAAGCAGCTTCAAATATACATGGATGACTTATGTTTGCAAGCAAAACCCAAAAGAAAGCTGATTCACTTACCGATGGTGAAAAAGACGCTTTCGGGCAACCAAATGGAGAAAGATGGAGAACGGGGAGCCAAAGTCAAGTTCAACCAAATAGATGGCTTCACAACATATCCAATGAGCTGGAAATGCAACTCTCGAGAAGAAAAGTTGAAGAAATTCAACCCCACGGCAAAGAGACGACTTCGGAGACTGAAATGCCTATAAGGGGGCTTTTTAGCTAAACTGATGACTTTTTAAGTTGAAAACTAGTTAGCAGGGCTTAGGGCACTAGCACAAAGCATTCTTTGCACAAAAAGACCAACATTTCAAGAAAAGACATCATACGCGTATGCTGTCTCACAGCATGAATTTCACATCCATTTCAACATTTGAGTGCATAGCCTCATTCCACATGTTAATCACATCCTATGAACCAAGTATCATGAGAATTGGAGTTAGAAAACCCAAGGAAAACTAAAAAGACGCAAATTAGGCCATAAAATTGATTTTTGGTCCTAATTTTGTCAAAATAACTCCAAACTCAATGAAACTTTGTAGGATTGTTGATTAACACATCTACAAGCTATCTGGAACCAAAAAGCACCATTTTGACACAAAAGACATCATACGCGTATGATGTCTATTTGCACTTACAGAGCCAAAACTGCTCATTTGTCATCATACATCCATTGTATATATCTAATACATGCTACATATGAAATTTGGAACCATTTGGTCAAGAGGATCACCCCATTAGCCCAAATTGAAGGAAAATCCTTCACCTAAAGCCTATTTTTGGCCCAAATCCAACATACTCAAGTCCAAACCAAGATTTGAGTAGATATAGTCCTTCACTAGTACATGGGGAGTCCACAGAACCAATCCCATGAAAAATTGATGAAAAAGACATCATACACGTATGATGTCTCCAGAGCCACTTTTAGCCCAAAATCTATCCAAACTTCATAAATCCACTGAATAAGCCTATCTAAAGCCAAATCCAAGCTTATAGAGAAATTTGGTCCAAAAATACACTAAAAAACATCATACGCGTATGATGTCTCACTATGTGATTTTGGCACCTCAGGGCTTCAACCACCAAACAGAAGTGATCTACATGCCATTTGAAAGTGAACCACCAAGTTTTATCCAATTTGGATCATAAAATCCAAATCCCTTTCAAAATTTTGCCAAGAGCCGGAACTGGACTAAACTGGCCAAAACTTGACCAAATGGTATCCAAACTCAAATCCAAGCATATGATACTCATGTATACACTATCAGCTACAAGCACAACCAATATGAAGTCATTTTGACACAAAAGACATCATACGCGTATGATGTCTCCAGCGTGATTTTAAGCCCATTTTGCATATTTTTTCACCTACCTTGCAACCTTAGGCCCTGAATAGCTCATGTTTCAATTTTCAAGTCCTTTGGATAGTTAAAAGCTTCATTTCGGCTTTCAGTACTAAAAAGACGCTAACTTCTGAAATTGGAGTTACAGGATCCATGGATTCCGCCAAGTTATCGGCAACGAAGAGAAAAAGACCGACAATCAAAGATGCTCTTGCAGAAGCGGAACCCTTTGACATTCCAGCAGAAACCCTCAAGTCAACCAAAACTTGGGTGGAGGAAGCAGTATTGGAGAAAGAGGGAATAAAGATCTACCAGGGGACTTTCAGAGATCCTCAAGGGCAAGCGGTGGATGTACCGATGATCCCACAGGAATTGGTAAATTATAGCAGGTCAGAAGACATCAACAGGTACCTGGAAAGGGCAGACTTGCACAGTTTCTTCACCTCGAGACCATCAGGTGTGGATACAAGAAGAGTGTACGAGTTGGCAACATCCATTCAGAAGGATGGGAAAGCCACATTGACAGCCATGGATGGAGAGAAAGTAGAAGTACAGATCACTCCACAACTCATTGCAGACGCATTGAAGCTGCACAACAAAGGGAGCTCTGTCAGGGAAAGAAGGGAGGCCATAGAGGTCTATGGATCCAAGAAACAGAATGCAACCTATGGAGATATGGCGGACCAAAGAGCGGCAACCCTTTGCCGACTGTACAACCAGTTTCTCCATGTTTGCAGTAAAAGACCGCAAAAGTATACGACACCGCCCCATGCCATTGCGACCACCATCACATGGGCATTAAAGAGCAATATGCCAAAAGAGGTGAATTACGCTCAACACATCCACGAGCAAGTAATTGTCATGCACAACGAGAAGCCAAAGTACATAGGAGGAGCGGAAATTCTGACAAAAATAGCTTATGAAGCTATTAGAGCTAGAGATCAGTGGCCAAAGGTTCCCTCCCAGAATGAGTGGCTTAGAGAAGCCGACGAGGAGGAAGAACAGCCCGAAGTATCCAAGAGGGCGTCCACAAGAGCACGCTGGAAACTAGAAATAGTTTCAGAACATGAAGAGGAAGTGGACGAGCCGCTTATGAAGAAAGTAAAGAAGAAGGTTGCTCCCAAGCAAACCAAAAGTCAGAAAATGGCAAGAATGGAAAGACTAGTGGAGCAGTTTAGAGCAGAAAGAGCTCTAAAGGGTGACTTTGAAGAAAAGTGGGTGCCAGACCCCACCAAAGTCGGAACTAGCTCAGCCAGGCCACATGTTGATCAATACGATCAATATATTAAAGCTTATGAGAAGTCAGAGGCTATACTGGAGTAGCAACCTGTCGAGCCATACACTGAAGAGGAGGTACAGCTTTTAAAAGCTGAGCTGAAAAAGGACGACAAGGGGAAAGGGAAAGTAGATGAGTCTACTAAATCTCAAGAGAAAGACAGGCAAGCCGACAAGGGGAAAGCCAAGGAAGCTGAGGACAGATACCCCTCTATGACTGATGTACCAAGCCCGAAGAAGACGAAAAATATCTTGGAAGAGACCACAATAGAGATGGACACAGATGATTTGGAAAAGCCGAAGGCCGAGACCAAAGAAAAGGAGATAGATCCAGTTCAGCAAAAGAGAAATGATTATGAGGATCTGGTAGCGATAGGATACACTGAAGCAGAGGCCCTTGAGGCAATTTATGGGAGCACCCTACAAAAACAAGATGATCGGAGAGGGACGGAGGAAAAAACAAAGAGTACAAAAGAAAGTGAAGAGAAACTGGACGAACAGAACATACTAGAAGAGCCGAACCCAGTGGAGGTGGTGGCAGAAAGAGCTTTAGAGTTGACAGATGAAGATGAAAAAGACATGCACATGGTGCATGAACTGCTAGGCAAGATCAAAGAAAGATCCAGGGCAAAGGAAATAGAGATTGAGACAGCCAAACAAAGGGAAGCAGAGTTGCAGAGGAAATTAGAGAATGCTATGACTGAATCTAAAAGTCATAAAGCATCACTCTATGATGCGGAAAACGAGAGAGACGGCTTAATACTCCAGCTAGCCGAGGCTTCAAGAGAGGTAACAAGTGCACAGGAAGCAAAGGAGCGGATAGAAGATGAGTTGGAGGCAGCCAAGGATGAGCTCATTGAGCTAAGGGAAAGAGTCGAGCTCCAAGAAAGAACAATCACTAGACTCAGGTCTACCCCTAGAGCTAGCAGAGCAGGAACCGAACAAGAAGGAACTCTCGTACCAGCTTTAGAAGACCATATCCGAAGCTTACAAAGAGAGCTGAGATTAGAGCAAGTGCAAAGGTTGCACATTGCGGAGGGATCATTGGCCGCAGAGGAGAGGCTCACATTAGAAAATCAAACACTAAGGACAGAGAATGAGGCCCTCCGCAAACAGCTCCAAGATCTACAAGAGCAACAAAGAAGAGAGACAAAGACACCACACGAAGAATCAGGAGGAGCAGCCATAGAGCTACCAGAAACTGGAGAGGCAACCACAATTGAAGATCCAGCCCCAGCTCAAGAGGTGGCCTCGACTTCAAGAATCTCTGAAGAAGAAGAACAAAGGCTCCATGACCAAATAGAAAAGTCAGCAGAGGAGAGTGCCAAGGCGAAAATGGAGTGGGAGAGGAGACTCCTCATCTCCATTAGACTTCAGGGATTAGACACAAAAGTGCTCCATGAAGAGTGGATGCAACCCAGCCTGCCTTTCCCTTTGATCAAATTTGAAGTGCTAAAGACGAAAAAGAGAATAGAGGAGGAGCAGTATGTCTCTCTTTACGAAGGCGACATCACAAAGGAGGAACAGTCAAAGAAGATAGTAGATTCACAACCTAGATGGAGGAAAGGTTGGCTGAACAAATACCCAGCCTACCTCATCTACTTGGTGGAGGCACCAAAGGAGATTCGGGAGAATGCAACCTTTTGCCCTGTGCCAAGAGTCAGAAACTGGAAAGAGCATGGCAAGATTGCAGAAAAGAAGCCAAATTGGCTTAATTATCCCAGGATGCCAGGACCAAAGGCAGGAGAGAGAATAGGTAAAGCCTACATGGTGTCGAACTAATTGGGCCTACAAAGTCCAAACCCCATTTTTCAAATGGTTGAGTCACTTTAACAGGATGTAAGGACATCTTATCCTTTTGTTGTGTGATCTTGTAACGTTGGCATTCATTACATCCTTTTGCAAAAATTGATGCATCCTTGAATAAGGTAGCCACCAATAGCCTGATTGTAACATCTTTCTAGCAGTTATTTCCCTTGAGAAATGTCCTCCGACTATACTCATGTGGGCTTCTTGCAGTATGTATAAATACTCATTGTCACGGGCACAACGTCTAAGAATATCATCCTTCCCTAGCCTGTAGAGAGTTCCTGCAACGAGAGAATAAGGTTCACATTCTTTTAACAGTTTTTGAATTATGTCCGTACGAGCTCTAGTGAGTGGAAAACCATTAACTAGAAAGTTCACAATCTTCTCACTCCATTTAGGCATGGTCTCAACTAGAAATAAGGAAGTATCGAGCAATTTATCATCGACTCCAGTAGGGGCTTCACCATTGGGTATGCGAGACAAATGATCTTCCATGACATGTCTTTTACCAGGTCTCACCACAACACTAAAATCAAACTCAAGAAGAATTAACAACCATTATGTAATTTTTTCCGTGGAATAAGGTTTATTTACTAGATACAACAAGGCTTGATGATCAACATAGAAAACAAACTTGTTGGCCAGAAGGTAGTAGCAAAATTTCGTCACTGCGTAAATCATACCTAAACCTTCTCGCTTTGTAGTGGTGTAATTTCTCTTGTCATCATTCAATTGACGACTTGCAAAGCTAATGGGTTAGTCCAATTTATGTTCTCCTAGTTGAGCTAGAACACACCCAATAGTAAAGTTCGATGCATCAATATGCACATGGAAAATTACATTTCAATTGGGCACTTGTAGAATAGGAGCACTTGTCAAGGTCTTTTTCAATGACTCGTTAACATGGTCACACTCCGCGGTCCAGTGGAACTCAATAAGAAGCTTGTACAAAGGATGAGCTATCTTGGCAAAGTTTGAAATAAACCGTCGGTAAAAACCAACATGGCCCATGAATCTTTGAACTCCTTTATAGTTCGTAGGTGGTGGCAATTCAGCAATGGCTTTAATTTTTCTCTCATCTATGGAAATCCCATTTTTGGACACTATATGCCCTAAAATGACTCCACGTTTAATCCAAAATTGACATTTGAAAGGGTTTAAGGAGATGCGATACAATCTGCACTTCTCAAACACTTTACATAAACATGATAGATGTTCTTTCCAAGAGGAATAAACACAAAGGTCATCTAAGAAAGCTTCACAAAACTCCCTCAAATATTCTCTAAAAGCAGTGTTTATTAACCTTTGAAAGGTAGCAGGGGCATTGGTTAAGCCAAAAGCCATAACACAAAATGCAAACACTCCAAATTCAGTTATAAAGGTTGTTTTAGCTTAGTCCTCTCATACAATGTGATTTGATTGTATCTTGAGTACCCATCTAAAAAGCTATAAGCTTCCTTTCCTGCAACTCTTTCAAACACATGTTCTGAATATGGCAAGGGGTAATGATCCCTCCTAGTGGCGGCATTGACCTTCTTGAGATCAATGCACACTCTGAGTTTCCCATTCTTTTTGGCACAATCACTATTGGAGACACCCATTCTGAGTGCACAATAGGGTATATGAATCCACATTTCACAAGCTTTTTAATCTCTTCTTGAATGATCTTTGTGTACTTAGGATTCATTGGGTAGGGTCGTTGTGCTGAATTGGTTTAGCCATGCTGTTCATGGGGATTGTGTGTTGCACCACAAAAGGTGGAACACCTTTCATATCATGATATGTCTAAGCAAATATATCCCTGAATTCCTTGAGAAGTTCTCTAAGTACATACTCCTCAGTCTCTCTCAGATCTTGGGCAATGAAGACAAGTTTGGACTCCTCATCTGGGTCTACTAACTATATTTCCTTAACTATTGCTAGACCATCATACACTCCATTGCTTCCATTGATAGGTTTTCTTTGAGCCTTTGTATACACAACCTTATGCTCCTCCGTGGTGTAGGATTTGAAATGATTGTCTCTGGGGTCTTGTTGTTCTGTGGACTGTAATTTCACTTCTTCTTCCTTTTCTTGTTGAGCTAACTCTCAATTATGTCGTCTCCCTACGGTACGCCTCAACTTTGGCTTCTCTGTAGTAGCCTCTAGTTGTGCAATGTCAATGGGTTGTGGACTACACCACATAACGCTTTGAAGGTATTCACCCCAGTTATCTACCAACTTTCGATGAGCATCACATGCCCCTATATAATTAATCCATTCTGCAGTAGATCTCTTTTCATTTATTCTAGCACGCACATTTGCTCAATCTTGTTGTCTCTTATATCTCTTACTCTTCTTGTCTAATTTTTTATTACGGCCAATCTCTAGTGAAGAGTCAATAGTTGAATCACTATTGTTTCTTTTGCTCCCTTAGATAGATTGTCATCGAGGGTACCATTGGGCCCTGAATGGTTTGTCCCCACATTTGCACTAACTCACATTCTCCATTCTCCATTCTCAGAGTCAATTTCAATTGATGATTTTGACCCCGAATCGTGTGGGCTATAGTCTTGTGAGACGCTACTGATTCCAATGTTAGTCAAACCTTCATCTTGTAGGTCATCAGAAGCTATGTGCATTGCTTCTAGCATATTTAAGGGTATGAGTGGTGTCATTTCATCCCCCTCAGGTGTTATCCAGGTCGTCCCCCTGTTTCCCCAAGTGTCTATGGTTGCTGCTAAGTGGACCCAATCCACATTGTCAGACTTAGTCCCAAGTAAAACATCCATATAAGGAGAATCTTCCCCAACATCAGTGTCCATTTTACATGTGTAACAATACTGCAATGGGGTCGAGTGAACTGTGGTGTCAAACCTATGATCAATTATAAATCTGTTTCCTAGAGGATATGCTCTATCAGTTACAAGATCTACTCGAATAACAGAGTCCTGAACTGCAAGTAGACATGGATTTTAGACCAGTCATGTACCACTTTTGCTTCCCCCATGAAAGGACGTCCTAAGATCATCTCAGATGCCATAGTGTGATTGGAGAAATCCATAACAATGAAGGTAATTCTTATTTTATATCCAAAGACCTTGATCTTGAGATCTTCTAGCATCTCAGATGCCATAGTGTGCTTGGAGAAATCCATAACAATGAAGGTATTTCTTATTTTATGTCCAAATACCTTGATCTTGAGATCTTCTAGCATCCCAATAGGTTTAACAATAGACACATTGGCCATCTTTACTACTATGGTTGTGATCCCAAGGTGAGGTCTTCCCATAGTTTCCCATCAATTTTTAGTCACAATGCTAACCCCAGCGTCACCATCAAGGATTTGCTTCACAGTTAATCCCTTGGTAGTGATTGGTATGGTTTCGTGGATTCATCGCCCTCAAAGTATTGTCCTAACTTGTTAACAGGTATTTCTACAACAGGGTTCTCATCTAGGTTGGGTTGTGAATCTAAGTGTTCCTCCTCTATTGGCATCTCCCTAGCTCCATCCATCTGTGCAAATTGTGGTAGCCCGACCTTCAGTTCTCCATTGAGGAAAGCTCGAAGAGCTAAAAATAGCTCGGGGTCTCCATATAGTTTGGACATGATGGTGGTTCTAACTTTTGAAGCCATGAAATCCATCAATTTGGAAATATTTAACGGGACCTTTTGGGCTTCAGTCCCTTGACGTGGTGAAGATGGAATCTCCATTTCTTCGATAGGGTTAGGTAGTCCCTCTGTAAACATTCTTTCCAACAAGAATTGAGTACGCCCACTTTCCCATGACTTTAAGTCACTTTCTTCTTGGATGACACTAGGTATGGCTAGGGGTCTATGGACTTTGCGAGCTTGTTGTTGCGTAGGAAACAATGTGTCTGTAATTTGGATCTGCCTAGGTGCCGGTTCTAGATCCCTTTGGGTATCTTCTACCAAACTCCTTAATTGCTTGACCCGCTCAATCTCCTCTATAGGGTTTGGGTAAGTTCCTATCTTCTTCTTGGATCCTGGCCATTGTGGCTCATGACAATCTTCCTTGTTGGTTTCTTTCTTAGTGGTCATTTTACTCTCCATGGTTTCACCTGAACCAGAATCCTCTTCAGTGTCATTCATATATACGAGGTCGTCACCAATCCCTATGTTGATCTTTGAACTGGGGTCTGACTTTGCTGCTTTTTGTGATCTCTTCCTTTGTGTTTTCTTCTTTTTTTAAGATTAGGCAATTGATGCCGTGTCTCTTTCTTCAAGAATATAATTTTGTTTTTGGAGCATCGATCATGTGAGTACATTTACTGGTACCACAGGTGTACTTTGTGATGGCTCCTCTATAACCTCAATCAAGTTTAATGGCATGATCTTTGGTGTATTTGGATTGTTCAGACATTGGGCAATCAAATGATCTATGCCACATCGATTACACATGAGTATCGGCATTGTAGACATGCTCGCTTGATTGGTTTGCATTGATGTGGCTTTCTTTTGTAGCCTAATAGGACACTCAACCACATGATGTGGACCTCCACACTCATAGCACTGAAGAGGTGGTCTCTTGGCAATGTAATTGATATTTTGGCCTCTTGCTGCAAGAGCAGCTACTTGATGGACATGTTTGACTTGTCCCCAATAGTCCTCCATGTAATATTGTGGACTTTCTTCAAGTGCATCAATTCCATAGGCAATATTAGGGTCTATATCTTCCTCACAGCCTTTCAAACAAGCAATAGATGACTCACAACCCACTTGATTCACAAAAGTAATTCTTGGATGTGGTGGTTGCAATCCTAGCATTGGAGGTGGGGTTGGCATCAATGCAGGCACTGGAGGTGTGTCTGTCCATGCTAAGGTTAGTCTATTGGCCATCGTGCGCTTAAATACTAAGTAATCCTTAGCTTGATGACCATACATCCCACAGACATTGCAATTCCCATTGAATTTTACTCTAAAAGTAGGGCATTCTCTGGTACTATGCAGACCATAGCATACTAAGCACCATTGTTGCTCCCTTCTCGGATACATATGATTGTTTTGTGGAGCACGATTGTCTCTAAGACTCTCTTGAATGGCCTTGGTGAGGTCTGCTAAAGTCATCTCAGATATCTTTGGCTCCTTAGCAATAGGCTTTAGGGTCATTGGTTGATGCCCCGATGCTTGCAAGCTAGTTGATTTAGGCTCAACAGACACTCTTTCTCCTTGAATCATTAAATTATCCTCCAATCGGATGGCATTGGTGGTGACTGCTTCCAAGTGGTGATACCTCTAATGACTAGCCCATTGTAGATATACTCATGTCGTAATCCCCTAATGAATCTATCAAGCAATTGGTTATTATTGAAGCGCTCATTTGGATTACAACAAGAATTTAAATGCTTCAAGCGACTAATAAAGTCTCTCATGGACTCTCCTTCCTCTCATTGGGCTTTCTGGAGCTGAGATGCTACACCCCAAAGCCCTCCCTCTCAAGTATGTGTTCTTTCAAGAACAATCTCCTAACAGTAGGTTAATCGTTCTTTCTTCCACCCTTAGGGTTCTATACCAATCCCCATCGTTCCCACTTAAGGTTAGGCTTAAAGTGTTACTCTTATGCAGGTCATTGTGTTCTCCTAGAGAATCGTATATTTGTTCAAACACTTTAATATGCTTTCTCACATCCCCATCTCCACTAAATTTTTGTGTGAGCTTGGCTATTTGTACTGCCTTACTTCTAGGCTCTCTATCAGGCGTGTTACACATATTCTCAGCAATAGATCGATCGATAGCTTGAGCAAATGTTGCCAAGTCACCTAAGTGAGCAGGCACCCTAGGTGAAGGCGCTCCAGAGACTACATGTGGAGTAGGTATTGGCATTGGGCTTGGCGCATACGAAGCCCCTGGGTTCCAAGTTTGGTATGGTGTTGTGCCATGTGGCGGCCCAAAGTTCATATGTGTGGCCCTAGGCATAGCAGACGTCGAATGTGACATGCTAATGCTATCCGGTATGGTCCCATTGAAATAAGAGCTTGGGTGTTGTGGTTGTGGAGCATAGGTTGTTGAAACAATGGGAGGGGTAGGAACTACATGAGTATGAGGACACACTTATAGGTACTGTTGCAGGCATTGAGCTACCATGTAGTGGTGCTTTACTAACAAATGAGTTCTATGGTGTGTTTCTTGGCATGCCCATCATTGGGGTAGGCATGGTAGCCGTGGTGTCATCAAGGGAAAGAATAGCTAGACTTGAAAAGGTAAAGCTATCACTTGTGGGCTTAGATTGCATTGAGACCCTGGCAAAACAACATGGAGGACCCATCGGACTTACCGAGGGAGTCTCCATTTGCAATAAGGTTGGTTCTTTAGGCTTCCCTATATCCAAGAATCTCATGAGACCCAATGAAGGCATGTGGATCCCCTTGTTCTATCTCTCTAGCTCAATAACCCTATGGATGACCTCACAAACTCTTTGTTGTTGATCCTCTACACTAGTAGCACCCGTTGTGGATTGTAGGATATCTAACCAACCCACGTGATAGGTGTGACTTGTGTATAGGTCGATTAGAGTTTTCGTTTGTAGTTCATACTCCCAGTTTTCATTTAGAAACGCTCCATCTAGGATTGAGGTGCTAGGGGTGACCTTTGAACTAGATGCAATGTGGCTCTCTATGGGTTGACCTTAGTGGTCGCTAATTCAAGAGCACTCGATTGCTCTCCTAGCAAGGATATTGACATAGGGGGTTTTGCTTTTAACTCTCTTCGTTGCTCCGCCTTGCGTAAGATCTCGATTTTCTTTTCCCTAGCCGCAATGATATACCGCTCAACCTCTTGCACTTTGGCAAGGCTTCTACCATCAGGCAATATAACCTTGGAGGAGAATAGCTCTGAAGAGTTAAGGGGTGCAGTGAATGGAGTATTCACGTGCACACTCTTGAGGAGCATAGGGTCTACGTTGGTCATGAATGGCGAATTTACTTTCCCACTCCCCTCATTTACATCGTTAGCTCCATGTTCGGAGTGAGTGGCTCTACTAAAGGTTTCCTTCAAGCGGCTAAGCACACTCGGCCCAGACCATGGGCCCATGGTATGGATTTCTTGTCTTGAGCTATCCGGATTAGGCATCAGATAACCCTCCATGACGTCGTAGTCAGAGGAAGAGTCACTAGACGCAATATGTGGGCCCTGAGTGGTACTACCTTGGGTTCCCGCTGAGGGCCTAGAGCCTAAGGTAGAGGAACAATGAGTGCCCGCGTAAATGGAGACACTCTCGATGTGCTCGTCCGCTAGCACACGATCAGAGCACAGGTGCATGTGACCTCAACACTCTAGAGGTGTTGGTGAGTGCCCGTGAAGGTCGCTCACCTAGTTTTTTAGGTGTTTACAACCCAATTTTTTTGTATTTTTTGGTCCCTTTTTTTAACCGAGCCATGAAATATGGCGTGCGATAGCTCAAAACAAGTGTCTTGGCTAGGGGACGTGCCATGCTTTACAACCTCCAACTCGGTTACGTACAGCCCTCTCGGAATCCTAAAACTAGTATTTTCCTAGGTGAGGAGAGGGCTAGAATTAGTAAGTCCAAAGGGTGAGTGTGAAGGGGATGGTGGAGGACTTGAGGAACTTATCCCACATGCCCTCCCTTCACTTGAGATCCTAGTCTTTATATATAAGGTAGTTTGAGTAGTATATCATTAGACTGCGGACTGGACTTGGGCCTGGGAAAAGATTCGATCCCTTCCTTTTAGAATAATATTTTTTTATTTTAATTTTTGAATTTCTTTTTAGTCCCAAATATCTTGATCGTTTTTTATTATTATTATTATTTTATTATCTATATTCTAATTTATTATTTTTTTCAAAAAAACTTTTTCTAAGGGTAATATGGCCACGTAGACGTCGAGCTCCCACGCACACATAGCACCTCCTAGGAGCTCTGTCTAACCTCCTTGAAGCTAATTAACAGCTAATTAACTGTCTAACACAGAATTGCACACTCACACATAGTCAACTCTGCTGCTCACTGTCTACTCTACTTCTCACTGTCTACACTCACTAACAGCTCTACTGACACATGCACAATATAGATCTTGCAAAACTAACAAAAACCAGTACAATGTAGCACTAACAAAGCTTACAGCCATTAACAATATCTGACAAAAACCTGTTAAAAGTGTGCATTTCAGTCACTTAACAAAATCTAATAGAAAACCTGCTAATCTGCCCATTGTAGCCACTTAATAGTTCTCACAGAACTCAACAAAAGTAGAAAAACGGATGGAAGAAAGGCTTCCAAAGGTAGCACTGAGTGCTCCTCAAGCTTAATGCAAGGTTGTCCTCGGTAGCGGTGCCAAAAATATACGCTTTGTCATACGTGTCGAAGGCTGGGAACTTGCATGTGCATTGTGTGTGAGCCTCAAAAAGCTACAAACACACAGCTAGAGAATCCTAACAAGCTCAAATAACAATGGTGTGTCACTCACCTCTCAATGCTGCCGTCATGAAGGATCCTATGTTGTGAAGAAGAAGGAGCTTCCGATGCCGCGCTCTACCACCTTGCCACCACCGATGTTGCCGCAATGCTCTCTCTCTCTCTCTCTCTCTCTCTCTCTCTCTCTCTCTCTCTCTCTCTCTCTCTCTCTCTCTCTCTCTCTCTCTCTCTCTCTCTAGCATACACACACACATAGAAGGAGAAGGAGACAGAGATGGAGCAAGAGACTTCTTAGCTTACATCTCAGAGAATGAGGATTTTTAGGTCAAATGAACCTTTCATAAGAGTTTAGCCCGTTCACACATGGGTGCCCACAGTGGCCGACCGTTGCACAACTGCTGTAAAAATAAGGTAAGTGGTGTGCCTCTCATCGGCAATCACCTACACACCTATTGGACTGACAAGCCTGGTCCTTGACTCTACCAAATGAATAATATGGCATCCATCGTAGGTGATAGGGTATCCGTGAGGGTTAACATGCATGTAAGCGTTTAGAGGGCCTTCCTACGTGCGCAGGCAACGACACCAACGGAGCCTCGGTGTCATAGAGTTGCCGATCAAGTTTGCCTTGGTCGTGCATTCTGGAGGGAATAGGTGGGGCGATTGCAGTCGATGTCTGTTGTCTACCTTCTCGTGCCACGCACAGAACTCTATGCTTGTCTTCTTATTGCTACGCTATGAAGGCGTCGTTGTTCCTACCTGAAGATTGTGGAAGAGGAGATGGGTGTCGCATGCACAGACAACCTGCTTTTCCCCTTTCCCAAGAATAGCTTAGATACTAGTTAAAGGACAAGAGTAATGTCGTTGTGAGCGGGATGAAAACACACACAGCGCCTCTATAACGACCCAACACACACTCTTGGAATGATACACACACACACTATGGGGAACCACTCGGCTTACACAACACACCTGGCCGAGACAGGGAACACACCTCTAGAGTGAGACACACCTCTAGAGTGAGAGGAGAGAGACTATCCACTTGCCCACTCCACACACACACACACCCAAAAAACTCAGCTCAAAAGAGGATAATTTCTGATGTTTAGATACAATTGATCTTGGGCCAACACTAATGGGGTAAATAGCTCACACAATATGGGTAAAAGATACCAGATACAATCACAAATTGGAGCAGAAGCTTCGCTCTCATAGGAGAAACTTACACAGCCAAAACAGCAGAAAAAGAGTGAGGAATTTGGCAAAATGGACAGCGCCATCGCATCCGGAACGGCCCAAAACCCCAGTCTACAATGTCAAAGTGCTCAAATCCGACATCGGATGAGCAGTTTACGACCAAAACAGGCTCCAAAAACCCCAAAAACACACCTGCGGCTGTTCCTCCTCTCTTCTCCACGTTTTTTCTGGTCTTCTCTCAGTTTTTTCAGTTCCCACACTTAGCTTTATTAGTTGGGCAAAAACTGACCTCGCAGTGCATAGTTGTCACCTTTTTGCATCATCCGCACACCTGGCACTCATTTCTTTTCAATGATGCGTCTCGCAACCACATGAAGTGGCCCCAAAAAGTGGTCCTAATGATGACCTTTCTGCATAACTCTCACAAGAAAACACCCACGTTGTGTCCGTATTCATCCACGTGTAAATATTGACCCCGTTCGGCCTCCTGACGCCACTAGATGCCATCTAACGCACCTGCTTACCTCATGTCGTCGGCCCGTGGATAGCTTCCTCGAGAAGTTTTACGCGCTAACAACTCCTCTTTATTATAGAAAAAACACAGTGGTACTAGTAATAGTGAAAATCGATGCACTATGTACACCCTTTCCTACCTGTGCACTTGTGGGCCCCACGTAACCACCTGGCTCTGAAAAATGGGCAATTCTTTATTTGATGCACCATGCATGGATATGTACATATGCACAATCTCTTACTCTAAAAAACTCCTGACATAATTTGCCCATCCCCTAGCCTGCTAGATCATTCATGATCAGCAGCAGCAAAAAGAGATATGAGGTTCGCCTCATCACAGGTCTCCTCATCCCTCACAGACATCACTTGCTCCACAGACAGCTCATCCTGCTCCACCATCATCAATCTAGCATGATACAATTTAAGACGCAATCCATTTACCCTTGACTTATGTAGAACCCCATCCAGGTTAGCCAATTGATATGTACCATTCGAGAAACACTCCACAACCTTGAAAGGGCCTTCCCACTTAATTTGAAACTTCTTTTGGAAGGTGTTGTCCAACTTACTGTTGTAGCGCAAAACCAAGTCATGCTTCTTGATACCCTTACTTTTGACCGTTTCATTTATCTGTGCCAAAGCCTTATCCTGCATCTGCCCATAATGCTCCAATGCGCTCATCCTATCCAACTGAACCTCTTGTAACTGCAAGAGCCTCTCTTTGAATGCATCACTAGGCGGCCCAAGCAACTTCTCTAACATCTTGACCGCAGGCAACTCTACCTCCACAGGCAATAGTGCTTCCTTTCCATACACCAAATGAAATGGAGTAAACCCTGTACCTGTCTTCACCAAAGTACGGTAAGCCCATAATGCACTAGGCAATTTCAAATCCCAATTCTTTCCTTGGTGCTCTGTCACTTTAGAAAGAATTTGTACCAACTCACCATTGAATCTTTCATTTAAGCCATTACACTGTGGGTAATAAGGAGTGGTATGCTCGTGCCTAATCTTCATCTTTGCGCATAAGAAGTCTAGCAGTTTAGCTCTAAATCCTGGCCCCTTATCTGAAAGTAGCTTTAATGGCACCCCAAAATTGCAACATATTTCATCATACACAAATTTTGCCACATCCTTTGCAGTGATCTGTTTTACTGCTGTAGCCTCTGCCCATCTAGAGAGATAGTCCAATGCCGTCAAGATATAGCTTTTGCCCCTACTTGTGATAGGTAACGGGCCTATTGCATCAATCCCCCACTTTTCAAACACATCAAACGCCATAATGGTTTTTCGTAGCTCTCGCTTCAACACTCTCTTCCCAAATGCTTGACACCTATTGCAAGACCTACACCAATGGTGAGCATCCTTGTGCAAACTAGGCCATACATACCCCTCTTGCAAAATCTTATGCAAGGTGATCTTTAGAGCAAAATGGCCACCACATGCGCCTTCATGATTCTCTTCCAACACTCTGTAAAGCTCCTCCCGCCAAGGTACACGTCTCAACATGAGATCAGCCCCTTTCATGTATAAGACATCACCAATCAATTTGTACCTGTATGCTCTACGCACAAAGCCATACTTCTTAGACTTCTGAATCTCCTTTGGAATGATTCCTGTTAGCAAAAACTTCTCTTCTTGAGCCAAACTTTCCCGGCCATGATAAAGAGATAAAGTGGTCCTCAACACAAATAGCTCCCCAATCATGCCTTGAGCTGCTTCATGTGCCTCTCCATTTAGAGCACGTTCAATGTGTCTAATGCTCCATGCTTCAAACTTTTTTAACAGGCCTTTAATTATGAAGCACATTTCCTTCAATGAGGTGTTCTTGCTCTTCCACACACCCAGCACTTGCTTCACCACTAACAAGGCATCACCTTTTTATGCTCAACCTTCGAACCCCATGCTTCAAACAAATGTGTAATCCGGCTTCCAAAGTAGCATATTCAGCCTCATTGTTACTATGAGCATCCAATTTGAACCCTCTCTTGCATACTAGCTTCCCCTCTAGATCATAAAGTGCTATACCCCCTGAAGCCGCATCATGTCTCTTTCTGTATGAACCATCAAAGAACAACACATGTGCATTGCTGATCTGTGGCACTTCTTCAACTACCTTTCTCACCACCTCTTCCTTAACAATAAGGGGATTCTCCTTGTAGGTCAACAAATCAGCTAGGGTAGCCCTTGTACTATCTTCCACTAGAAAAGAGAACTCAAATTCTTGCAGCCCAATTACCCATTTCTTGACCACATTTGGCATGTTAGTGCCATTAATTAACTGTGGCAAAAAGGCATAACTCGTCAAGAAAACAAAAGGTCATGGTAGCAAGTAATGATGAAATCGTCGACAAGCAAATATTACACTGGCCATCACTAGCTATCCTTCCGAGAATTTTCTCTGCTACCAGCTTCACTCGGCTTGCACAATACACTAGCCTCATATAATGGCTGCCCTTCCCCTTTTGCAATAGCATGGCTCCAATGGCATCATCCCCTACTGATGGATTTACATAAAACACTTTCTCCCAATCAAAAGCCTGCATGGCTGACAACCCCCCTAACACCTCTTTCACCTCTTGAAACACTTCTTCACACTTGTCATCCCATTGCAATGGATCATGCTTTGCCACTTGCTGTAATGGATAAAGGAGCTGCGAATACAATGGAATAAACCGTGCCATGTACTTCACTTTGTGTATAAAGGTTGCCAATTGCTTTGTACTCGCAGGTGATGGAAGAAGAATAATAGACTTAACCTTGTCTAGATCAGCCTCAATGCCATTTTCTGACACCATATGGCCCAATAACTTCACCCTTGGCTGTGCTAGATGACATTTCTTTGGATTTAGTTGTCCTCCACATTCATCATATCGAGCCAATACCATCTGCAACTTCTCATGGTGTTCAGCCCTACTGCTATAGACACACAAGTCATCCATAAAAGCTTTAACACAACTACCAATGAATGGTTCCAACACCCAATTTGCTCTCTCTTGATAGAAGGAAGGTCCATTTGACAACCCAAACGGCAATACTGTATAGCAATAGCAGCCCCATGGCGTAATAAAAGTTGTCTTTGTGCAGTCTTTAAGAGCAATCTTCAATTGAAAATAGCCTGAAAAACCATCACACACACTGTACCTCTCATAACCTGCCACTGAATCCAAGATCTGATCGATGAATGGAAGAGGATATGGGTTCTTCTTAGTGGCTGCATTTAAGGGTTTAAAATCTACACAAATTCTCTACTTCCCATCCTTCTTTGGACTGACTACAACTGGACTCACCCATTCTATGGTCTCCACAGGGACTATGAACCCTGCCTTCAATAACTTGTCCACCTCTTCTTGCAAGGCTTCCATTTGCTCTTGACCCATCCTTCTTAGCCTTTTCCGCACTGGCTTAGCACCTTCTTTCAGCTCTATATGCATCTCTTCACCCTTGAACCCTCTGATCTCTTCATATGAAGTAATGAACAAATCAGGAAAACTAGCCAACATGTGCAAATATATCTCCTTCTCCATAGCTGAGAGGTCTCCACTGATCATTTGTGTCATCAATTCCTGCTTCTTTGACAATTCAACCTTCGTTTGCATCAGCCCTTCAATCACTTCATAAGGCCCTTCACTCTCATCTTCAACTTCATTCGCAAATGCAACTAAACCAGACTCCTGGATTCCTTTGTCCATCAAAAGAAATGCAACATCAGCATCCTCATCACTGCTGGTAGTGCTATCATTGTCCTCATCTGTCACCGTGGAATAGTCTTCATCACTAGACTCATCCTCATCTTCATAAATCTCTAATCGTTTCCTTGTGTCCATATTATAAAGCTTCTTGGTACCTGTCTTTCCATAGAGGCTAATCGTACCATGTCGCCAATCTTGAACAGCTCCCACTGCACATAACCATGGTCTGCCCAGTATAATAGGATATGCTCCCAACCCTGCTGGCATCACATGAAAATCAACCACTGCCTTTGCATCATATGCTTCCACTTCTAAGCTCTTTACAACACCCAAACATTTTACTTTTTGATGGTTTGCCAATCTGATCCGAAAACCTGACACCCCAGCCACTGTGAGACCTATCTTCTCAATGCATGAGTGTGTTATGACGCATATTTGGGCTCTGCCATCCACATAACCTGGTCCCAAATTTTTCCTTTTATGCCACACATCTACTATTGGACAAATGTCTGGTAGCTCATCCATTGCCAACACCTTTACTAAACCTCTCTCTAGCTCTTTCTCCATTGGGTTAACCATCCTCTTCCACTGTCGCTTTAGCTTAGGCACCATCTCTATAAGCTGCCCAAAAATAACATCTGCCTTCCTGCTCGTCAGATCCTCCTTCAAGTCATAGCTTAATTGCCCATCCCCTAATGGAAAATCTGAAACATGAAACTTTCGACGAGATCTCCTTTTCCTCTTGACCTTGACATCCTCGCCTTCATGGCTCTTTCCTTTCTTCTTACTAGGACCTGGGGCACTTCTTCCTTCCTTTTCCTCTGTGGTCCTCTTCCCAATAGGCATCACTAATGTATCCTCTAGCTTTGATGCCTTCTCCAAGGTGACTACACTTAGCACTTTTGTCTTTCCCTTTTCCTCTTGGCTCAGTCCACTGGTTCCTTTTCCCTTTTCCTCTTGGCTCAGTTCACTTTTGTCTTTCCCTTTTCCTCTTGGCTCAGTCCACTGGTTCCTTCATCTCCCTTAATTTCGATGCCATAATCATTTGACCTAGTTAGCACCTATCTTGGCAATGGATACATGTCTCCCCCCATCCTTGGTGGTTTATCACATTGCGGGCTGATGTGACCCAACTCTCCACAATTGTAACATGTGGGCGGCTGCCTCCAAAACCTACCATTGCTTTGTCCAACACCATTCCTAGGCCTTTCTTCACCTCTTGGCTCATTTGCAAACCTCCCTCGACCTCGATTATTTCCCACTTGACCTAGCATGTTTAGGCTGAGATTCTTCATCAAATCTACCACTTGCCTCATGTCTTGCCTTAGCCCATCATCTTGCACCGATGTAGTGACCACTCCTGGCATAACCTGAGTAGTAACAGGAACCACTGGTTCATGATGAACCCCTGACATGCGACCTTGTAAAGACTCTATAGGCTGAAATTCAGACCTCATGGGCAAAGACTCCACCCCTAACTCGCTCATTTTCCTCAACTTCCACTCTTTGTTCCTTTCTACCTCTAGTGCATCTTCATATGTCCTAGGCTTATTTAGCTCCACTCTCCAACGTATATTCTCCCAAAGACCATCCAAGAACCTGTCCTTCTTCATCATGTCAGGCGGGGGTACCTGTGGTGCTAAGGCCTTGCACATCCGCTCCCGTGCCAATGAGAACTTACGTATGTACGCATCTACTGGCTCACCTTCCTTTTGCACCAAACCTTGTACTTCTTGCCACACTTTGTCAGGATCTTCTATCTTCACAAACTCCACTTCCAACCCATGCCTTAGATTGTCCCAACTCAATCTTACAGGTGGATCCGTTGCACACAACTCCTCTTCAAATGTTTTGGACCAGACTCGTGCATCACTCTTCAAACAAATTTGGAGAAGACGTAACATCTGCGCAGGGTCATGAATCTGGTTGCTAATGCAGGCAACCTCCATCTTTTCCAAAAAATCTTCCACATCTTCATCACTTCTTCCATGAAACTCCGGATAAGAGAAAGCCATGGATACCCAAGTTACAATGCTTTGAGAACCCCTTTGAACACACGTGCAAGAACCCAAAACTTTTACTGACTCAATTCCCAGAAACTTCAATGGAGCTCAACTTTAGATAAGGACAAACACATCCACATCAAATGAGTTTTCATAGTTGATCATCGGAATTACAACAGGCAAAGGACATTCCAAGATCTCTCGTAATCTTCTTGGCCCGAACATAAAGACTATGCGCTACTGGAAAAAAATATTCCTGGACACGTGAACATTTATGTGGATTCTTTGAGTTAAATGAAATGGAGTGAATTGAGGGCCATTTTGATCATCCATTAAAGCCAACCATGCAGCTCCCAAGAAGGCACACATGACTTATCCTCTGATTTTGCCAAAATTTCAGCAGCATCACAGCATAAATGGCTCAAAAGACCAAAAAACCAGCCATCACAACTCGGAAAAATTTTGGCAGAGTTTTCTCATAAGTAGAGTAGTAGGAACCCAAAAGATAGACTGTATATGTATGCATAAACTGTCAACGATAGAACCCGAGCATCAAATAGGACTCACTAGTACATAGCCTATGGCGAGGTCATAAAAAGGGTGCTCCAGCTACCTGTATCACCGAAAGGATCTCCACATTTGAGAATCCCCCAGCTCAATAAAACCTCACGCTATCGACCCTCACACGAAGGCGTATAGTCAAGTCTCAGAAATGACTATCTTCCAGACCAAGTCTCAGAAATGGCTGGGACTGCCAAATAAAACCATATATGGCTCCACAAAGGCGTACCATGGCAGTTTCCACAAGTAACGTACAATCCAATAGAAAATGCGCTCAAACAGGCGCCAAGTGATGCATACCCACAACAACTGCAAGTGGCACCAATGTTAGTATATCACTGTACTCCAGCTACCTGTACCTGTGTGAATCACCTATACCTGTACCTATCCCTATAACCTGTAACTTGTAACTTGTAACCTGTAATCTGCAACCTGCAACCTGTAATCCCGAATCTCGAAGCTTGAAGCTCGAAGCAGAAGGTACTCGAAGAAGATCCTCCCTGGGGGTGCCAAAAGAATGTGAGCGGGATGAAAACACACACAGCGCCTCTATAACGACCCGACATACACTCTTGGAATGATACACACACACACACACTATGGGGCACCACTCGGCTTACACAACACACCTGGCCGAGACATGGAACACACCTCTGGAGTGAGAGGAGAGAGACTATCCACTTGCCCACTCCACACAGACACACACACATACACCCCCAAAAAACTCAGCTCAAAAGAGGATAATTTCTGATGTTTAGATACAATTGAGCTTGGTCCAACACCAATGGGGCAAATAGCTCACACAATATGGGTAAAAGATACCAGATACAATCACAAATTGGAGCAGAAGCTTCACTCTCATAGGAGAAACTTACACAGCCAAAACAGCAGAAAAAGAGTGAGGAATTTGGCAAAATGGACAGCGTCATCGCGTCCGGAACGGACCAAAACCCCAGTCTACAATGTCAAAGCGCTCAAATCCAACATCGGATGAGCAGTTTACGACCAAAACAGGCTCCAAAAACCCCAAAAACACACCTGCTGCTGTTCCTCCTCTCTTCTCCACGTTTTTTTTGGTCTTCTCTCATTTTTTTCAGTTCCCACACTTAGCTTTATTATTTGGGCACCCTTGGCCTTTTAGATGACCTCAACCGGACCCCGAACAGGCCAAAAACTGACCTCGCAGTGCATAGTTGTCACCTTTTTGCATCATCCGCACACCTGGCACTCATTTATTTTCAATAATGCATCTCGCAACCACATGAAGTGGCCCCAAAAAGTGGTCCTAATGATGACCTTTCTGCATAACTCTCACAAGAAAACACCCACGTTGTGTCCGTATTCATCCACGTGCAAATATTGACCCCGTTCGGCCTCCTGACGCCACTAGATGCCATCTAACGCACCTGCTTACCTCATGTCGTCGGCCCGTGGATAGCTTCCTTGAGAAGTTTTACGCGCTAACAACTCCTCTTTATTATAGAAAAAACACAGTGGTACTGGTAATAGTGAAAATCGATGCACTATGTACACCCTGTCCTACCTGTACACATGTGGGCCCCACGTAACCACCTGGCTCTGAAAAATGGGCAATTCTTTATTTGATGCACCATGCATGGAGATGTACATATGCACAATCTCTTACTCCAAAAAACTCCTGACATCGTGTGCTAGTCTCCACCCAACCATGCTATTTTATAGCCTCCCCCTAGCATACACATTATCCGGCCATGCTGGTGGCCTTGCCCGTAGGACCCATGTCCTTACATTGGTCAAAGCCAAACTCACCAGAGGAAAGAAGATGCAATATGATGCTGACAGGAAGACCTAGAATTCCTTGACACCATACAAAGTGGAAATGATTGTGCGCTTTGCCGCACGTGTCAGAGGCTGGGAACTTGCCAAAACACCGTGTGCAAGCGACAAATGGCTGCAAGCAACTAGACAGTCCTAACAAGATCAAAGGGAAAATGGTGTGTCACTCACCGCTCAATGCTTCCGTCGTTTGGATCTTGTGCCGCGAAGAAGGAGCCACCATTGCCGCCGCGCTCAACTGCCTCGCCACCACAATGCTCTCTCTCTCTCATGCACATGTGAGCACACGAAGGAGGAGGAGACAAAGGTAGAGCAAGAGCACTTCTTAGCTTGCACCTCAAATAATGAGGACTTTAGGTCAAAATAGACATTTTATAAGAGTTTGACCCACTATGTGAAGTGGCTACATTGCTTTTCACACCTTTTCTTTGAGCAACAATAAAAGCATGTTCAGCTGCAAGTTGTTATTCCTTTTTTTCCCCTTGAAAGTGACTCCTGCAAATAGCAATGTGCATAATGCATCAAACTTGACAACGTCAAGATTTCCTTGGGTCATAACTCTCCAAGTACTAGCAAAAGTCTAAAAGAAATTTGACACTGCATCAAAGACAATCTTCACAAGGGAACCGTCTATCCTTGATACAAGCAAGGAAAGTTTCCATCTCATCTTCCTCATGCATAATCTTCAATTCTAGCTCTTTACTCAACAAAGCAATTTGATCTCATTGTGACTTGCATAAAGACTAGCCAGAATAACCCAAGCCTATTTTGCAAATTTAGCTGAACGAATGTAAATAACACAATCAATGCATGAGCCTGCACATCTCTAACATCCCAACGAGATTTTTCAGATGTAGGCAAAACAACTTTGACAACGACACCCTACCACCAGGACCTGCAACATCCTCAACATCACCTGTATCCACAAAACCAGAACATAAATCAATGCCTTGCACAACATTCCAAATGCCCTTTGAAACAAGAACGTGTTGCATCATGTAATCCCACATTGGTTAATTGTCCCCATCTAATTTATCCTCAGCAACAAACATCTTGAACACATTTGTGTTGTTGTCATCCATGGAGAATACCTGCACCTGATGTGAAACTGCATGAAAAGAGGAGAAATATAATGGAAATGGCCTATGAACTTTGAGGATAGTGGAATTAAGAGAATTAGAGTGAGCATTTTTGTGAGACTACTTTGAGAACATAGAGGGCAAACTCAATTAGCGGTAGCAACATAGCCATAGTAATTAATTAACTTGGCATGGACAACACTTTTGCAAGAGAGAGATTTTAAAGAACTTGACAGTTGAGGACCAGATTTATGTGGAGTTGGTCCCCCCTCCAATAGGCTTTTGTATTATAGATTCTCCCATCAAGAGAGACTTGGTACAATACAATCTTTTGTGTTTCTTGTGACCTAGGTGATGCAATGAAGATGGAAAGCTTCATGCATCACGAGCATAACATAATCTTTGTAAAAGCATTAACCATCCCCGACCTCAGTCTCAAGGCCTCAAACACCTTCACAGGTGGAGAGAGCTAGCGAGGAATGAGGATAGGGAAGAGGAAGAAGAAGTAACATACGAGAAAGAATTAAGTCCTCACGTATCATCACTCTTTTTTCATAGCATAGCAGAATAGCATAGTAATGAATGTGAAGAAGATGGAAAGCTTAAGCATTGGAGCATGGCTCTTGGTTGGATTTGCATTCCATAGCCAAGAGTGTTGGTGTAGGCTCTCAGCTTCTCAACAATCTTGGAGAAGGAGATGGAGCTCTTGCACTTTGCACCTCACACAATGAGAGTGTGTGTGTGTGTGTGTGTGTGTGTGTGTGTGTGTGTGTGTGTGTGGGAGAGTATACCCCCCAAGCTAGCCCCCTCCTTGCTTTGGTCAACCCCCTCTTCTAGCTCAAGATGGAAGCTCATTGGACCCCTACAAGCCTGGCCAATCACATGCAAAGTGCATATCAAGTAAGCATGCTAACTTTGGGACAAGTGTCCCCCTTTCCCCTTTAAGAGAGAGGACTTGACAAATGCATAAACAATTAATTAAATAAACTAAATTATCTCTGGACTCTTTTGGAGGCCAACCAATAGGCTTTAGGCACAGTATGGGGGCAACATGAAGAGGAGCTTGACATGTGTCCTTGTTGCCTCCTTGGTTTAGGCTTGCCTTGTGTGAGGGTGTGTGTGTTCTCTCATAGTACTTGTAGGGCTCGCCCCCTCCTTGTAGGGATCTTGTTGAATTTTTGACACCTCGAGCCCCTCAACCTTGGGCCGGTTCCCACCATAAGCCCGGCCCTTAAGCCCCTCAAGCTTGGTCCGCGTTCCCACCTCAAGTACAACCCTAGCATCTCAAGCACGACAAGCACCTTAAGCTTGGGCCGGGTTCCCACCTCAAGCACAGCCTTAGCTTATCTAAGGTCCAAGGCTCTTCACACTTACTATTGGAGGTCTTTAATGAAGTTAACCCTAAGGTCTTTTAAGCTCCATTAACATTGCTCTTTGATAGGCCATCTCTCGTTTAGACCCATTACCTTTGGTCCCATGGTGAGATGCATCTAAAGCACATATCTATATTCTAACGCTTATTCCCATTTATTCTCTCACATTAAGTGATCAATTTAATATGAGAAATCATTTGGGTATAGTTAGATATTAGATTCTATGACATTACCTCTCTTTTGAAATCATAGTCGTCCTCGACTATGAGGTAGAAGAGATAAAGGCTTAGTCATTAATAGATGTTTCTTAGTGGGTAGAGGAATCCTTTTTACCCTACGACATCATTCCAAGATGGATTACTGATCCATTTGGTGCTTGGGAAACGTAGTTGCTGCAAGCATGTCTGCTCTTTAGTCCATTTCATTCTCCCAGGTAGAGTGACAAATTCTACTTGGTGTTTGAGAGGCGTCATCATCACAAACATGATTTTAAGCATGCATACTACTTAAATTTTTGCACAATAAAAAGAGAATTAGTCTTATAAGACAAAAACATTGATCATTTAAAAGAAACAAGTACATTTGCTTACTCTAATGTAGCATTGTAAGCATTCACAAGGTTTATACTATCCTTAAGTTGTATTTCTTGCATCCATCTAGCATCTTCAAAAGGATAATTTTTTAGCTTAATAAGATACCGTTGGATAATCTTACCATGTCATAGTACCTTGTCTTCATGCAAAAGGATAGCTTCGGGTTGTAGCACCTCTTCTTGGTCTTTGATTTCGGGAGGGTCTTCAATAATTGGTTCACTTGGTGGCTCTCCTTTTTAGGGCTTAAGTAAGCTCAAATGAAAAGCATTGTGTATGAGCCAATGGTTGGGCAGCTTGAGTTGATAAGACATCTCATTAATTGGCTTCAAAATTTGAAAAGGACCATAGTCTCTTTTTACTAGTTTAGCATAATACTTTTGATGGCACGTAGGATTTTCTCCCGTCATTTGCCTCGATAGAGCCTTGGGAAACTTAAGTAAGAACCAATCATTTTCTTTGAATGTTAAGGCCCTTTGTGCTTATCAGCAGCATCTTTTTGCCTTTGTTGAGAGATGGATAAAACCTCCTTAATCTTTTGGATTGATTCTTGTAGGTCACGGCTATACTCATTGGCAGTGAAGATCTTCCCATGTACTTTAAGTAGGAAGGGACTTTTAGGTATTCCCTCTATGATTTTTAGAATTGGGTAATCCAAAGATAAAATCCATGGATATACTCTCCCATGGTGAATTAGGAATTGGCAATGGCTGGAGTAATCTAAGTTGCTTCCCTCTATCATACTTAGTCTTTTGACATACTTTCATGGTAGGCCAATAGAAGTACGTCTCTACTCCTTGAAGAGTAGGTTAAATGCCTCTATGCCCCACATAGGGAGGAGCATGGGATTCATACATGACTTTCTCATGAAGGGAGTGGGTAACACATAGCATATTGCCATGGAGAAGATGACCATCATGCAAGGTGCATGGTTCTTCTTTCTTCCCCAATGCAAGGGCCCACACAATAGCATACTCATCTATCATAGAAGATAGATCCTTGTGAGTTGCTATAGACACCGCCTTCACTTTTGGTTGTCATGAAAGTGCATCGGCCACTTGATTGTGCTTACCAGCAATGTGAGCAATATGAAAATAAAATTGCAAAAGAAAATTTGCCCACCTCATTTGTTTGTCGAAAAGCTTGGTTTGCGTCATGAAGTACTTGAGACTTTGGTGGTCTGTTTGTAAAATAAATGGAGTCCCCAATAGATAGTGCTTTCATGTGTCTAGGACATATAGAACAGCTAAAAGCTCTTTTTCGTATATGCCCAAGACTCGTTCATAGACATTGAGCCTTTGGCTCTCATATGCTTTGGCATGCCCTTGTTTGAAGCAAGACTGCTCCAAGGCAATCACCACAAGCATCACATTGGACCTCAAATGGCTTTGAGAGATCCGGAAGCATAAGGAGCGGTTGGGAGGTAAGATGCTCTTTGAGCTTGTCAAAAGCATTTTGCTCCTTAGCAGTCCATGAGTACTTAACGTTCTTCTTTGTTTAGTCATGTAATGGTCTTGCTATTTGAGAGAATTTTGCTATGAAGCGTCTATAGTATGCACACATACCAATAAAGCTTCTTAGCTCATGTAGATTCCTTGGATTAGGCCATGCTTTTAATACCTCCAACTTTGATGGATCCATACGGATACCATCTTGAGAGATAATATGACCTAAGTACCGAATCTCTTGAAGGAAAAAACACTTTTCTTTTTATTGATAAAAAGCTTGTTCCCCCTCAATGTTTGAAAAATCACCTGGAGATGTTGCTTATGTTCCTCCAAGGACTTGGAGTAGATGATGATATCATCAAAGAACACTCCAATGAATTTATGGTAGGGTCTAAAGATTTTCTCCATTAAACAATCGAAAGTGACTGGTGCATTAATCAAGCCAAAGGCATGACTAGATATTTATAAAGACCAAACGTTGTACGAAACGCAGTCTTTAGGATATCTTCATTCATTTATCCTTATTTGATGATAGCCACTTTCAAGGCAATCCTACTGAGGTAGGTAGAGTCTTGTAACTTATCAAGCAGATTTTCTACCCGCGGTACGAAAAATTTGTTTTTGATAGTGATATGGTTCAGTGCTCGATAGTCAACACACATGCTGTATGTACCATCTTTCTTTTGCACTAAAAGAAGTAGAGAAAAAAAGGGAGAGGAGTTGGGCCTCGCGTCCCTTTGTCTACCAATTCTTGTTTTTGCCTCATGTTTTCCTCTTGTTGAGCTTGGGAAACTCAATAAGGAGGCTTGTTAGGCTAGCTTCCTAGTAGGAGCTCATTTTTTATGGTCATCATCCCCTCGTTTTGAAGGTAGGTCCATAGGGATATCATCGATGAACACATCTTGGAATCCATTTAGAAAATTAGACAAGTCTAACTCTTCTTGATTCCTACCATTTACATTGATGAAACATAGGACCTTTTAGGGACTCTTTGACAAAAATCATGTACGCAAAAACTGAGCTTTTCATTAATTTATCAAAAGCAAGAGGATTTACAAGTGGTATAGTACGACCAGACTCACTAGCATCTATATAGATGCTCGTTTTCCTATAGGTGAAGAAGATTCTCCTTTTCAGGGAACTTCATGTTGGCAGCCATGCGGTTGAACCATGGTGCCCTTAGGATAACATCCTCATGTTGGAGAGGAGAGATGAAAAAGTCTTCTTTGTCGGTGTAGATTTGGACATGAAGCCTCAACTTCCCAATCAAGGGAGTAACGGAGGCTTACTGTCCCTTGAAAGCTGCATCAGTAGTTACAGTATCTCTCATCTCAAAAGCGTGAATTCCCAGCTTAGTGGCCAACTTCATTGATATGAAGTTGTGAGTAGAGCCAGGGTCAAACAAGATGAAAGCATCATGCTCCCTTACCTTTCCCAAGCATAGGAGAGAGGTGATCCTTTGCAATGAGCATCCTCTTTTGGAGCTTCGATAGTGGAAGCTCTAGGAGTCTCATTGTGGGCATTTCTCTTGGGGCAACAACGATAGCCATGTCCTTGCTTCCCACACTTAAAACATTTGTGGTCCTTGCGAAAAGCTTCAAGCTCTTTAGGAGAGAGTTTATTTTTACCTTTGTAAAGTCCCTTCTCCTTGGACCGATTGTTGTTGTTGTTGTTGTTGAAATTGCCTTGGGAAGAATTTTGGGCATTGGTATTCCCCTTTGCATCACTTTTGTCTTTGCTTTCCATGGGCTTGACATTCCTTCTAGCCCCTTGTTGGAATTGATGGGCGAAGCAACCATAGTGTGGTGGATTACTTTGGTGATAGAACCAGGCCGTTGAGAGTTGTTGTACTTGACCATCTCTTCAGGTAATCCCACATAGAACTGTTGCTTTTTCTTGGCGAAGTCTATCTTTTGAAAGACAGTAGCCTTGAGATGTAAATCCCAGAACTTGTCCACGTATTTGTGGATAGACTCATGGGAGAGAAGCTTCAAACTCCACCATTCGGTAAGCACTTTGTCCTTTGCATCACTTGCAAGGAATTGCTTCATGATGGAAAAGTTTTCCATGTCTTTGGGGCTTTGCTGTTGCCAGAAAGGCTAACCCACCATTGACAAATAGATTTATGGAAGTGCATAGCTACATGGTGTAGCTTGGAGGACTCAGTCTCCAAAGGCCACATCAAATTGCTGGATGAAGGCCAATACTTTGTCGGTAGCACCAAAGGTGCCATCATAGGTGAGAAAAGAGATACTCTTTCCTCCCTCTTTGAGCTTCTTGAGCTTTTGGGACCTTTGCCATGCAGGGTAAGATTTGTGATGTCCACCCCTCTTGTATTCTCTAGGAGAATAGCTATTGCTTTTGTCAGAAGAGGTGAAAGATGAAGAAGAAGGAGAAGAGGGTGGCCTCTTTCTTATCCTTTTCTTCCTTTGTTTCCTCTCTTCCCTTTTGGAGTGACGAGGAGAAGGACTATGTGTTGACCATTTCTCTTGGGAGGAGATGGCAATTGTCTAGACCGTCGTCTTCGTGGAGCCACATCTTCAAAGAAACTTAGAGATTCGCTTCTTTCTCGTTCTTTGGATTACTCATCTCTTATGGGAGAAAGTCTTCTTTTGGGGGTATCATCAAGAGGCCTACTAAGTCTCTCTCCTCTTTCCTTCCTCTTGGAGAGGAAGGGAAATCCCACTATCACAAAGTTGTTGAGTAAATTCAACTTGCAAAGCAGGGTTGCCATAGCTTGTTGCACCCTAGTAACAAGATAGTTGACAAACATGGGGGCATCATCATTAGCACCTTCATGTGCAAAATCAAAGTTATCAATGTTCATTCTACTCTCTTGGCTATTGCGATCCATGCTAATTGTACTTATGTATAGAATTACTTTGTGCTTTGGTACCCTCAAAAACCTTAGTCGCTACTCTTCTTTACCTTTGAAAATCAGTTCTCAAGCAGCTACACATGTGGTTTAGACACTGTTGATTGCAAAGACTAGTGGAGAGGGTCTAACATTGCTTAGTTGATTATGGTTCCTGTTCATCTTCCTCATAGCTCAATAATGGTTAAGCCAAAGGCTAAGCCAAAGGCAAGCCCCGAGAGGCTCCATTATTAAGACTATAGTTCCCAACGTTGTACCTCGAACTAAGTCCTTCTCATCCAAGATAATAGATCCATGTTCCACTTACCCTATTGTAATGAACAAGCTCAACCTTTCATGGACGACTTAAGGACCTCTCTTCTTAAGCAAGAAAAGAGAAACTAGTCGCTCTGATACCAATGTAATGGAAATGGCCTATGAACATTGAGAATAGTGCAATTAAGAGAATTAGAGTGAGCATTTTTGTAAGACTACTTTGAGAACATAGAGAGCGAACTTAATTAGCGGTAGCAACATAACCATAGTACTTAATTAACTTGGTATGAACAACACTTTTGCAATAGAAAGATTTTAGAGAACTTGACAACAGTTGAGGACCAGATTTATGTGGAGTCGGTCCCCCCTCCAATAGGCTTTTGTATTATAGATTCTCCCATCAAGAGAGACTTGGTACAATACAATCTTTGTGTTCTGTGACCTAGGTGATGCAATGAATATGGAAAGCTTCATGCACCACGAGCATAACATAATCTTTGTGAAAGCATTAACCATCCTCGGCCTCAATCCCAAGGCCTAAAACACCTTCAAATGTGGAGAGAGCTAGCGAGAAATGAGGATAGGGAAGAGGAAGAAGAAGTAATATACGAGAAAGAATTAATTCCTCACGTATCATCACTCTTTTTGCATGGCATAGCATAATAGCATAGTAATGAAGATGAAGAAGATGGAAAGCTTAAGCATTGGAGCATGGCTATTGGTTGGATTTGCATTCCATAGCCAAGAGTGTTGGTGTAGGCTCTCAACTTCTCAACAAGCTTGGAGAAGGAGATGGAGCTCTTGCACTTTGCACCTCACACAATGAGAGTGTGTGTGTGTATGTGTGTGTGTGGGAGAGTATACCCCCCAAGCTAGCCCCCTCCTTGCTTTGGTCAACCCCCTCTTCTAGCTCAAGATGGAAGCTCATTGGACCCCTGCAAGCCTGGCCAATCACATGTACAGTTCATATCAAGCAAGCATGCTAACTTTGGAACAAGTGTCCCCCTTTCCGCTTTGAGAGAGAGGACTTGATAAATGCATACACAATTAATTAAATTAACTAAATTGTCTTTGGACCACTTGGGAGGCCAACCGATAGTCTTTAAGCACACTATGGGGGCAACATGGAGAGGAGCTTACCATGTGTCCTTGTTGCCTCCTTGGTCTAAGCTTGCCTTGTGTGAGGGTTTGTGTGTTCTCTCTCATGACCCTACTTGTAGGGGTCACCCCCTCCTTTCTAGGGATCCTTGTTGAGTTTCTGACACCTCAAGTGTTGGGGTATAAAGCCCAATGTGGTCGCCCAGGTAAGTGGGTAGGCCGCCAGGTATGTACACATATTCTTTTGTAAAAACCTAATAAGAACTCACTATGCTCTATACATTACAACAGAGTGAGTTCACCATATCGCCGTGCTCTTCTTCTCGCACTCTCTCTCGCGTCGCACTTCCGCTCGTACTCCTTCAACTGGTATCAGAGCTCAGATCGAGGCTCGGGGCAGCATTGCAGGAAGCTAGAGTGACCTGCTAAGATTGGAGTGAGATTCGACAGGTGAAGACACAACCCCAAATCCTGTGGGAAATCCCAAAGGACTCGGTGTTCTCAGAATTTCTTTCTGAGGTCATCTCGGCCACCGTTCAACTTCGACAAAGTTCTGCGCAGGCCATTTTTGACTACGTGGTCTAGGCGGGGGTGCGGATCCGACTCTGCAAATTTGAGGTTTCGGCCTACGACTGCAGGTGCTGAGGATATCAGCAGTCCTAGAGTGCTGATTTGTGGCTGTCTACACATCGAAGGACGGCTCACAGTTCTTGGAGGCGTGTCACATACGACACGGGCGCATCTACACAAAGACTGTAGGCGACATCCACTAGTTCATTAGGTAGCTTGTGTTTGTTGCTTGATATTCCAGATTTCATCCTGACATTGCAGGTACTTCCACATGGGATGTATTGTCAAAGATGATGTATGTCTGTTGAGGGTTTGCTGGCTGTGAGTCACGCAGCAAACAACCGCCGCAGCGGTTACAGCATACAGTGGGAAATTTGTGGATGTATGACTTTGTGGGAAGTCTATGTATTGCCAGATTTACTGCAGCCTTTGTTGAGGGTCGAGTGAGGTTTTATTGAGCTGGGGGATTCTCGAATGTTGAGATCCTTTCGGTGATACAGGTCTTGGAGCGATCCCTCGAGCACCCTTAGATAGGCAGCTAGGATGTATTAACTGTGAGTTAGACAGTTGGGATTGCATCTTTGCTTTACTGCCATTGAGGCACTGTCGCAGTCTATGCTTACAGGACAGTGACACGACAGTGAGAAACAGTACAGGTGCATGACAGCTTTACCCACAACTTATAGTGTTAGAGAGACAATGTTTTTTTGAGCTGTTTTTGAGTACACCAGAGCCATTTTACAAAGGAGACTCTGCCGAAATTTCTGTAGAATCTGAAGCTTTCTTGGTTCATTTGACAGGTTGGTATTGGTTCAGTGGTCAGTTTACAGAGGAAACTCTGCCGAATTTTTCCCAGGAAAGTAAACTACTGTGAAGTGTAGCTATGGGCTGGATCACAGGACACTGCTCTTTACAATATCAAGAAGCTAGATGGAACCAATTTCCCATTGCGGAAGAAGCAGATTTGGCACGTGTTGGTACAAAAGAAGCAGATAAAACCTATAAAGCTCAAGGGGATAAAACCAGAAGATATGGACGAAGATGAATGGAGCGAAATGGATGAATTGACACTTTCTACCATTATGCTGACTTTGGCAGAAAGCGTTTACTTCAATGTAGCAGACGAGATGTCGGCTTATGAAGCATGGGCAAAGCTGAGTGATCTTCATGAGAAGCAGAGTGCAGCTTCATAGGTATACTGGCTTAAGAAGCTTGTTGACTTGAAGATAGAAGAAGGGACACCTATGTCCAATCATCTGAATGAATTCAACACTATCTATAGTCAGTTGTCAGCTCAAGGTGTGAAGTTTAATGAACCTATTAGAGCTATGTTCCTGTTGATCACATTGTCGGAAAGTTGGGACACTTTTCGCACAGCTTTGAGTAATTCTGCACCTCCAGATGGTTTGACCATAGCAGGTGTAGAAGGCAGTCTGCTTACTGAAGAAACCAACAGAAAGACAATGGACAAACGCAAAGGAACAGCCTTAGTTGTCAGGGGAAGGACCAAAGAAAAGTACAAAGGTGGAAAGTGAAGGAGTACGAGCGGAAGTGCGACGCGAGAGAGAGTGCGAGAAGAAGAGCACGACGATATGGTGAACTCGCTCTACTGTAATGTGTAGAGCATAGTGAGTTCTTATTAGGTTTTTACAAAAGAATATGTGTACATACCTGGCGGCCCGCCCACTTACCTGGGCGACCACATTGGGCTTTATACCCCAACAACCTCCCACTTAAAGTCCAATGTGGTACTTTAAGTGTGAGAGAAGCTACTATACAAGCTAATATACAAGAGATGTAGAGAAGTGATGTACTACCCTACACCTAACTGCTTGCGAAAATGCGCAAAGCTCTTTGAGGGAAGTCCTTTTATAAGTAGATCAGTAGGATTTTTTGTGGTGTGAACTTTGACAAGCTGAAGTTGCTTATCCTCGAGCATTTCCCTGATGAAATGATACTTCACATCCAGATGCTTTGTCTTTGAGTGATAAACTGGACTGCGAGCCAATTGTATAGCACTTTGACTATCACAATATAACACAGGCATCTCTTCTTTGATTCCCAAATCTGTTACTAGTCGATTAAGCCAAATTGATTCTTTGCATGCCTCTGATGCTGCAACATATTCAGCCTCTGTAGTAGACTAAGTAACACAATCTTGTAATCTAGAACGCCATGATACTGCTCCACCAGCCAATGTAAAGACATACCCTGACGTAGACCTTCGATTGTCTAAGTCACCTGCATAATCTGAGTCTGTAAAACCCTTTACACTTAGCTCCTGACTCCCATACCATATACGCATACTCTTTGTAGCTTTCAGGTATCTCAATATTCCTTTCACTGCCTCCCAATGTTTCTTGCCTGGGTTTGACATGTATCGACTTACTACTCCCACTGCAAATGCAATGTCTGGGCGAGTAGCAATCATTGCATACATCAAACTACCCACTGCAGACGCATATGGAATCTTATCCATTTCAGCGTGTTCTTCCTCTGACACAGGACAATCTTGTTTGCTAAGTTTCACATATGGTGGCAATGGAACACTCAATGCCTTTCCCTTCTCCATATTGAAACGTTGCAAAACCTTGTCAATATACTCTGTTTGAGATAACCAAATCAACTTATTTGATCTGTCTCTCTCAATGCGCATACCAAGTATATGACTTGCCTCACCCATGTCTTTCATGTCAAACGATTTTGCCATCTTTGACTTCAAAGCTGAAATTTCTTCCAAGTGCTTGCCAGCAATCAACATGTCATCCATATACAAAATAAGGATCAACCAACTACCATCCTTAGCCTTCTTTGTATATAGACAGTGATCGAACTCACTACGTTTGTAGCCTTGAGAAAGCATAAACTTGTGGAATTTATGGTACCATGCCCTCGGTGATTGTTTTAATCCATAAAGACTCTTTAACAATTAGCATACCCAATCTTCCTTGCCTTTCTCAACAAACCCTTCTGGATGCTGCATGTAAATTTCCACATCTAAATCACCATGCAAGAACGCTGTCTTGACATCCATTTGGTGCAACACCAAATCTAATATGGCAACCAATGCAAGAAAGCATCTCAATGTAGTCATTTTGACCACCGGAGAGAAGACTTCATCAAAGTCAATGCCTTGTTCTTGCTTAAAGCCCTTGGCAACAAGCCTTGCTTTGTACTTTGGCTGACTATCATGAGCAGTGATCTTATACCTATAAACCCATTTACAGGGTAGAGCCTTTTTGCCCCGTGGTAATTTAACTAGCTTCCATGTCTGGTTTTTATGCAAAGCTGTCATCTCTGACTGCATGGCCAATTGCCAGTTCCCGGAGTCCTTAATTTGCACTGCTTCCTTGTAACATGAAGGCTCATTGCAATCAGTCAACATGACATAGTTCATAGATGGAACAAACCTATCAGGAGGTCGCGTGACACGTCCAGATCTACGCACAATAGGTGGCTCAGGCTCAGCCACAACCTGTGGTTCCAATCTATCCTGTCCTTGCTCCTCTTGAGCCCTGACATTTTGTCTTGCACGTGCAGGTCCATCTTCTTGGAAGACAACTCTTCTAATCTCCTCAACTTTCTCTAGTTTAGAATGATATTTGGCTTCATTAAAGTGAACATCATTGTTGCGGATAACCTTTCTGGATTCGGGATCCCAAAGTCTGTACCCCATCTCACCAGAATTACCATAGCCTAGAAAGATGCACTTTCTACTCTTTGGCTCAAGTTTGTTCCTAAATTCCTTTGCAACGTGAGTATATGCCTCACAGCCAAAGACTCTGAGATGCTTGTATGAGGGCACCTTGCCTGACCATACCATCTCTGGCACTGAATCCTTCTGCAAAACCTTGCTAGGAGATCTATTTACAAGATGAATAGTTGTTGATACAGCTTCATCCCAAAACCCATTTGGCAGCTGTGCATTAGACAACATACTTCTGACCTTCTCTTGTATGGTCCTATTCATCCTCTCAGCAACACCATTTTGAGGAGGATTGTAAGGAGCAGTAAGTTCACATTTTATACCTTTTGACTCACAAAAGTCCTGAAAGGTCTTTGAAACATACTCTCCACCATTGTCAGTGCGTAAGCATTTAAGCTTCTTGCCACTTTGATTCTCCACAAGTGTCACAAACGTTTTGAAAACACTAAACGCTCATCCTTGTGCTTGAGAAAGTAAACCCATACTTTCCTCGAGTAATCATCTATAAATGTCATAAAGTAAGAAGCTCCCATAAGAGATAGGTTAGGCATAGGTCCACACAAATCACTATGAACAAGTGCCAACTGTGTATCTCTTCTACTGCTTCTATGCTCATGTGGCTGCTTTGTTTGCTTACCATACAGACAATGTTCACAAAATTCAAAATCATTAAATGAAAAGCCAGGCAAATAACCAGAACGAGACAAGATTTCCATTCCCTTCTTGGACATATGTCCTAACCGGCTATGCCACAAAGAAACGTTCGGCTGCTCGGTTGCATTGATTACATTTTTAGAGACATTTGATACATAAATCATGTAAAGTCCTCCAGACTTTACTCCATGTGCTACTGTCATAGAACCCTTGGATATCTTCCACATGTTCTGTCCAAAAGTGGTGACGTAGCCAGCATCATCAAGTAAACCTGTGCTGATCAAGCTCTTTGTAATTGCGGGAACATGTCTCACATTCTTCAGCGTGAAAGAAGAGCCATTCTGAAACTTCAATTGAACATCTCCAACACCTAAGATCTCACATGTTTGCCCATTGCCTAGCCAAACATGATCTTTAGTGGTCACATAAGAAGTAAACCACTCCTTGTTTGGAGACACATGAAGTGATGCCCCTGAGTCTATAATGCAGTCACTCAGTGCATTTCCATCAGATGTTGTAAGAAGAGCTGAGTCCGTTGTATTCTTCAAGAAGTAGATGTCTCCTGACACTAGACTGTCATCCTCTGCAACAGTGTTTGTCACATTTATTTCTTGAATCTTCACTGAGGACTTGTTCTTCTCACCATGGTCTTCAGCTTTCTCTTTGCCTTTTTCTGCTTTCCATTCTCTCCAGTCTCTTTTCATGTGACCCTTCTTGTCACAATGGTAGCATTCTATGTCACTCTTGCCTTTAGCACTGCGGGACTTGCTACAAGACTGATTCCTCTTTCTGTTGGGGTACGTCACCACTTTTGGACAGAACATATGGAAGATATCCAAGGGTTCTATGACAGTAGCACATGGAGTAAAGTCTGGAGGACTTTACATGATTTATGTATCAAATGTCTCTAAAAATGTAATCAATGTAACCGAGCAGCCGAACGTTTCTTTGTGGCATAGCCAGTTAGGACATATGTCCAAAAAGGGAATGGAAATCTTGTCTCGTTCTGGTTATTTGCCTGGCTTTTCATTTAATGATTTTGAATTTTGTGAACATTGTCTGTATGGTAAGCAAACACAGCAGCCACATGAGCATAGAAGCAGTAGAAGAGATACACAGTTGGCACTTGTTCATAGTGATTTGTGTGGACCTATGCCTAACCTATCTCTTATTGGAGCTTCTTACTTTATGACATTTATAGATGATTACTCGAGGAAAGTATGGGTTTACTTTCTCAAGCACAAGGATGAGCGTTTAGTGTTTTCAAAACGTTTGTGACACTTGTGGAGAATCAAAGTGGCAAGAAGCTTAAATGCTTACGCACTGACAATGGTGGAGAGTATGTTTCAAAGACCTTTCAGGACTTTTGTGAGTCAAAAGGTATAAAACGTGAACTTACTGCTCCTTACAATCCTCCTCAAAATGGTGTTGCTGAGAGGATGAATAGGACCATACAAGAGAAGGTCAGAAGTATGTTGTCTAATGCACAGCTGCCAAATGGGTTTTGGGTTGAAGCTGTATCAACAGCTGCTCATCTTATAAATAGATCTCCTAGCAAGGTTTTGCAGAAGGATTCAGTGGCAGAGATGGTATGGTCAGTCAAGGTGCCCTCATACAAGTATCTCAGAGTATTTGGCTGTGAGGCATATACTCACGTTCCAAAGGAATTTAGGAACAAACTTGAGCCAAAGAGTAGAAAGTGCATCTTTCTAGGCTATGGTAATTCTGGTGAGATGGGGTACAGAGTTTGGGATCCCGAATCCAGAAAGGTTATCCGAAGCAATGATGTTCACTTTAATGAAGCCAAATATCATTCGAAACCAGAGAGGGATGAGGAGATTAGAAGAGTTGTCTTCCAAGAAGATGGACCTGCACGTGCAAGACAAAATGTCAGGGCTCAAGAGGAGCAAGGACAGGATAGAGTGGAACCACAGGTTGTGGATGAGCCTCGCCCACCTATTTTGCATAAATGTGGACGTATCACACGACCGCCTGATCGGTTTGTTCCATCTATGAACTATGTCATGTTGACTGATTGCAATGAGCCTTCATGTTACAAGGAAGCAGTGCAAATGAAGGACTCCGGGAATTGGCAATTGGCCATGCAATCAGAGATGACAGCTCTGCATAAAAACTAGACATGGAAGCTAGTTATATTACCACAGGGCAAAAAGGCTCTACCTTGTAAATGGGTTTACATGTATAAGATCACCGCTCATGATAGTCAGCCAAAGTACAAAGCAAGGCTTGTTGCCAAGGGATTTAAGCAATAACAAGGCATTGACTTTGATGAAGTCTTCTCTCCGGTGGTCAAGATGACTACATTGAGATGCTTTCTTGCATTGGTTGCCATATTAGATTTGGTGTTGCACCAAATGGATGTCAAGACATCGTTCTTGCATGGTGATTTAGATGTGGAAATTTACATGCAACAGCCAGAAGTGTTTGTTGAGAAAGGCAAGGAAGATTTGGTATGTCAGTTGTTAAAGAGTCTTTATGGCTTAAAACAATCACCGAGGGCATGTTACCATAAGTTCCACAAGTTTATGCTTTCTCAAGGCTACAAACGTAGTGAGTTCGATCACTATCTATATACAAAGAAGGCTAAGGATGGCAGTTGGCTGATCCTTATTTTGTATGTGGATGACATGTTGATTGCTGGCAAGCACCTGGAAGAAATTTTAGCTTTGAAGTCAAAGATGGCAAAATCGTTTGACATGAAAGACATGGGTGAGGCAAGTCATATACTTGGTATGCGCATTGAGAGAGACAGATCAAATAAGTTGATTTGGTTATCTCAAACAGAGTATACTGACAAGGTTTTGCAACGTTTCAATATGGAGAAGGGAAAGGCATTGAGTGTTCCATTGCCACCATATGTGAAACTTAGAAAACAAGATTGTCCTCTGTCTGAGGAAGAACGGGCTGAAATGGATAAGATTCCATATGCGTGTGCAGTGGGTAGTTTGATGTATGCAATGGATTGCTACTCGCCCAGACATTGCATTTGCAGTGGGAGTAGTAAGTCGATACATGTCAAACCCACGCAAGAAACATTGGGAGGCAGTGAAAGGAATATTGAGATACCTGAAATCTACAAAGAGTATGCGTATATGATATGGGAGTCAGGAGCAAAGTGTAAAGGGTTTTACAGACTCAGATTATGTAGGTGACTTAGACAACCGAAGGTCTACATCATGGTATGTCTTTACATTGGCTGGTGGAGCAGTATCATGGCGTTCTAGATTACAAGATTGTGTTACTCAGTCTACTACAGAAGCTGAATATGTTGCAACATCAGAGGCATGCAAAGAATCAATTTGGCTTAATCGACTAGTAACATATTTGGGAATCAAAGAAGAGATGCCTGTGTTATATTGTGATAGTCAGAGTGCTATACAATTGGCTCGCAATCCAGTTTATCACTCAAAGACAAATCATGTGGATGTGAAGTATCATTTCATCAGGGAAATGCTCGAGGATAAGCAAATTCAGCTTGTCAAAGTTTACACCACAGAAAATCCTGTTGATCTACTTACAAAAGGACTTCCCTCAGAGAGCTTTGCGCATTTTCGCAAGCAGCTAGGTGTAGGGTAGTACATTACTTCTCTACATCTCTTGTATATTAGCTTGTATAGTAGCTTCTCTCACACTTAAAGTACCACATTGGACTTTAAGTGGGAGGTTGTTGGGGTATAAAGCCCAATGTGGTCGCCCAGGTAAGTGGGCGGGCCGCCAGGTATCTACACATATTCTTTTCTAAAAACCTAATAAGAACTCACTATGCTCTATACATTACAACAGAGCGAGTTCACCATATCGTCGTGCTCTTCTTCTCGCACTCTCTCTCGCGTCGCACCTTCGCTTGTACTCCTTCATCAAGCCCATCAACCTTGGGCCCGATTCCCACCACAAGCTCGGAGCTTAAGCCCCTCAAGCTTGGTCCGGGTTCCCACCTCAAGTACAACCCTAGCATCTCAAGCATTACAAGCACCTCAAGCTTGGGCCGGGTTCCCACCTCAAGCACAGTCCTAGCTTACCTAAGGTCCAAGGCTTTTCACACTAACTATCGGAGGTCTTTGATGGGGTCGGAGTGCGCGTGTGTTGAGTGTGCAAGAGAGGGAAGGAGAAGTGGGAAGGGGATGAGGAAGGTACTGCGCAGCACAGGGAGTTGGGTTAGTGGAGAGGAAAGTGAGAGATTGGAATCAACTCTCTCACTTTCTCTCCCTATATTCATTAGGAAGAAAAATGTAAGTAAGGGTGGTTTCTCACGGCCACTTGGCTTACACCCCTGTGGCAATAGTAACACTCGACATTTCTTGTATTGCGGTCTCTACTTGAGTTCCTATGTCTGCTAGGACTACGAGGATTTTTCTCTCTACTTTTGCTTTTGTATTTGTTCCTGTTACGGCCTCTTGCCTTAGTTGAACTGCCAGTCAAATATGCATCTCCATGACTAGCACCATCGAGAGATTTACGTCGAATTTCTTCAGTGAGCAACACATCTGTGACAGCATTGAATACTAACTTGCCATTCGGAGCTGACTTGCTAATGGTTGTGCAAAAGATGTCCCATGAACTAGGTAGAGAGCATAGCAAGAAAATAGACTTGAGTTCATCGTCAAACTCCTTAAAGCCTTGAGATGTCAATTGACTGAACAAGGAGTTGAACTCATTTAATTGACCAGAAACTATGCTACCTTCTTTCATGTTGAGCTTCATAAGCTTTTTCGTGAGAAAAACTTTGTTGGATGCACTTTTGCTCTCCCATGCATAACATAAGCTATCCCAAAGTTCCTTGGTTGTTGTCTTCCCTATGATAGTGAAGAACACTGACTCGGCTAGATGTACACGTATCGTAGCCATGGCTCTCGCATCCAAAATCTCCCACTGAGCTTGCATATAGTCACCATCCTTTGCATGCTCTTTCAACGGTTCTGATAGGCCTTTGTTTTTCAAAACATCTTTCATACGCTCTTTCTACATGGTGAAGCTATTGCCATCGAACTTGTGCATGAAATACTCCTCCTTTCTGAAGAAGAAGCCATCGCTCGACAAAAGGGTTTGAAAAGTACCAAACTATGGCGAGAATCTGCAGAAACTTGGACAAGGTCTCAGTCCCGTGTTGAGATGCATCTAAAGCACATATCTATATTCTAACTCTTGTTCCCGTTTATTCTCTCACATTAAGTAATCAGTTTAATATGAAAAAATCATTTGGGTATAGTTAGATATTAGATTTTATGACAAGAAACAAAGCGGGACTAACATGTGCTATATAGCACAACCCAAAGAAGACTGTAAGGGACCCGTTATGCAAAAAATAGTAATGATTGAAATTCTACACAAAAGGATGAAAATGCCTATACAATACTACATGTAGTGGAAACGGAGGCCGAAATGAGCCCAAATCAATATTCTAAGAAGAGCGAGCGCTACGAGCCTACCCAAAATATTTTTCGACCTGCTGACGCTCATCGAAGCTCAACCAAATCGGAGAAAGTGACCAAGTGTGTGTTGGTGATGCCGACGACTATGTCCAGACGATGCAACTTGCTTTGATACCAATTGTTAGAAATAGGGTTGCAAGGAAACACACACAACTTGGAGAAGATGAAGAAGCTCAAGGCACACAACAGAGAGTAGTATTACTTAGTATGCATGGAAATATGAGTTAGCCCTAGAGTGATGGGCATATATACAATGCACGAGGGGAAAAACTCCTAGTGAGGGAAAAATTGTTAGAAATAGGGTTGCAAGGAAACACACACAGCTTGGAGAAGATGAAGAAGCTCAAGGCACACAACAGAGAGTAGTATTACTTAGTATGCATGGAAATATGAGTTAGCCCTAGAGTGATGGGCATATATACAATGCACGAGGGGAAAAACTCCTAGTGAGGGAAAAATGCCCTAGCGGTCCTAAGTGTGTTCACACACATCACTACCACATGTATATGGTAATAAGTACATCACCCTCATGCTTTACATACAAAGTGCTTTCTATTTGGAATGTTATGAAAGCCTCGTTTAACCAAATGAGTGTCGGCTTTCTCATACCAAGCAGGAGGAGATTGCTTCAACCCATACAAAGCTTTCTTAAATTTGCACACTTTATGCTCTTGTCCTTTTTTGACAAAACCACGAGGCTATGTTACATAAACTTCCTCAAATATGTTACCATTCAAGAAAGCAGTAACAATAAAGAACAATGATGAGACACATGTTGTTGAATTTAAGGCTGATTTGAATGCTACTTTTAAGATGAAAGATTTGGGGTTGCTGCATCATTACTTGGGCATGGTGGTATTGCCTTGTGTCAAACAAGTTACTGAGGCGGTCCGGGGCGGGCAACAAGAAGAGTGGCCTCTAGACACCCTTCAAGGCTCCCGTGCTGCTCAATGGGGCTGGGGCACAACACAACACAAACCAAAACAACAAACCCACCGCCAAATCCCAACTACACAAGGGGCACCACTTAGTTTAAGAGCGAACTAGGACGCAAAAGAGGAGAATCGTTAGAGCAACCCACAAACAAGCAAGGAATTACACTAACCCTAACACCAATGGAATACTCTCACACACTAAAACACGAGAGAGAGAGAGATAGAGAGAGAGAGAGAGAGAGAGAGAGAGAGAGATAGTGCTCGGGCTGCTTTGAAACGTATCGACGATGATCAAGCAAACACAACTATATATTTAAGAAAGAGAGAGAAAGGGGGAGGGGGTGCTTGTTGCATTAATACCTTCTTACAAATCTGTCATGACAAATCAAAGTGAGATTAGTACTTGTTCAACATAGCTTGCGTAAATTTCACCACAACACATCACTAGAAAAGCCACCCCAATCACTGTCTTAAGGCCAGGGGAGTCCTCTCCACCATGTCGCCCTCTTACAGTATGTGGGATTTATGGCTAGATTGATGACAACACCAGAGACAAGCTATCAAGAACTTAAAAAAAAACCAAGACACTTACGCATCATTGTTGTCCATTACTTCACGTTGGAAGGGAGACAAAATATCCAAGATTAGTCCAAATCCACCCTCCTTGATTCAACGAATGTTGGGCTTACACTAGTAGGAGAAATGATAGATTTCCTACTCTCAATTGAATGATCACTCTCTCTCTTACAATGGCATAGATTTCCCTTGCTAATCCCCTATTACAACACATGCACATGCATAAGACAATGAGCTTCCACTCAAGAGCTCCTTCTAGAGAGGTTGAGCTTGGCTTCTCAAGCTATAGCATAGTGCTCTTGCTTATGGCTTCCCCCCTTTTATGCTAGCTACACCCTCCTTTTATAGCAATTTTGAAGGCTAGGGTTACTCCTCTAACCATGGTTGGGTTAGATTTTCAGCAATTTATCTAATTTCTTTTGCTTGGAATTATCAAGAAGTTGGTGGGGAAAGAGAGAGGAGAGAAATGGAGGTGATAGGACTTTTCATAGTGGGTTAGTGTTAATAGAGTTAGTATTAATTTACAAATGGAATTGAATATTTACAATGGGAGTATCCATGTAGGATACAAATAAGGAAGAAAAACTCTTAAGAGGTAAGAAAAGGTGGATTTCTTACAAGGTTGATGCTCCAAGTGTCTTGAGTAGGGCCAATTTTGACGCTTGTTGACGGTCCACTAGCTTTGACGGTACATTTTTTCTCCACTCTTGACCTTCCTTGAGAGACAAGGTAATTGAAGCTGAGTAATCAACCACCATGATGCTGTCTTTTAAGAGAAGAGGCTGAATTTTGTGGTTTTTGATAGATATGGGTAATTTGGAGGAGGAAAAATGAGACTAGGTGGTCAATTTTGGAATGGAATTGTGTGTGGGAGGTATGAGTTCACCATGGTTTCTCTTATTCTTCAAGGTTGAGGAGAAGGTGAGTAGTGTGCAGAGAGGAGTGGTGAGAGAGATGGGGATGATGAGTGGAGAAGTGTGTGTGAAAGAGGAAAATGATAAAGTAGAAGAGAGAGTGTGGCTGCATAGCATGGGAAAACTGGGGTCCACTAAAAAAATCATAGCTCACAGCTGGTAGCTCCAAAAATCATGAAAAAATTTGGGGTGATTATTCAGAGCGTGGGCTACATTTTCTCTTTTGACCACCGCTCCAAATTCGGAGTGGAGATAGGTGCCAAAATTCTCACCAAAAAGTCTATTTTTTAGGCCTGCAAAAGTCTTTTAGTGGTCCCCTCCTTTGTTGAATTTGTACAATGCATCCAAGAGTGAGCCCCTCCTTTGTCATATTATAATACAAAGCATTCAAGTTTCCCTTGACCCATGCATGGAGGAGGATTATTGGTGAAATAAGAAATATATACATGGTGGGACTAGTGTATGGACTATTCATGGACTTTAGCTCAATGAGCACATGGTATTAGAATAATGAGTAAAAATAATAATAAAAATATGGAGGAGTTATGGATATGGAAAGATATTGGAATCATATGATATGGTCCCTCCTATAATTATTCTGGGTGAAAGAGGAAAATGTATGCAAGTAAATAATATAATAAAAGTAACCAATGAGTAGAAATCAATTTTTTGTTTTCACGAGGGTGAGGGTGAAAATGTGGGAGTGATTTGTATAAAGGAAAAATATGAGGTTAGAGTATGTACATATTGGCAAAAAAATAAAATTATGGTGTAAGAGGATGAAAGAAGGTGTACATAGGTTTAATAAAACACACACCTAAGTAGAAATATTTAAATAAAATACCAAAATAATTATAAAAAATCCCTATATTTAGGCCATATATACAATGAAATATTTACACACAAAGAGGCCATAATATACTTTTTTTTTTTTATTATTTTTATTTTTTTTGGCTCACCTAGCCCAGTGACTAGCTAGCTGAGGGTTTTTAAGAAGATATGGGAAAAGTCCCGTGACTCACGCACGCCTATGTACAGTGAAATGGTAGGGATAGCCACAGTGTTTGGGTGATTTTGGTAGGGTGAGGTAACTCACTGTGGCAATTACAAAGAGCCGAAAAAACGGCTATCATTACATAGAGTGCTACGCCAGCACTATGAGAGAGGAGAGAAGAGAAGAGAAGAATGGACAAGAAAACTGGGTGCAATCTCCCCCTATGCAAGAGTGAGTATTTTCCTCTTGCACGTAATTACTTATAGATTTCTTGAATGCTGAAAATGAGTACAAATTGGTCGACCGGTCATAAATAGCCAAAGCTCATAAAGAGCAATTAAATAAAAAATGAATATAATTGTATATCCTTTCGCCTAGTCCAATAACTGCTGATGCTTTTGCGACCTGTCAACTGCAATAAATAGGTAATTATCAATTCCATTGCATACCTCTCCGTTAGATAGCAAATGTCTTCAGTTTGCAAAGATAAGAATCTACAAATCATACTTGTCAAAAATAGTGATTAGTATTGTGTCAAAAATATCACGTAGTAAAAATCATAATTTATGAAACCAAATAACATTGCTTATGCATGTTGTCATCCACATACTACCTACTCTAGGTTCCCATAACACCAAAATAAGCAGTATATGTCATACCTTGATGAATCAGGCTATCATTGGTCACACTCACTGTAACATTTAATGGCCTAATAACTTATGTGTAGCAGAAATTAGCATGAACATAGTGGGCATTTCATTAGAATAGATTCCTAATGAGAATTACAAGAGTGCTTGGGTGGAGAGAGCAACAAAAAGCATAACACCTAGTTAGATAGCATCAACAATACTTTCAAAAGAGAGAGAAATTAAGCTATTGACAACAGTTGAGGACCGGATTTGCATGGAGCCGGTCCCCCCTCCAAAAGGCTTTGTATTATGGTTTCTCCCATCAAGAGAGACATTGTACAATACAATTCTTTGTGTTCCTTCAAGACTAGCTAGTGCAATGAAGATGGAAGCTTCATGCACTAAGCAAAACACTTAATCAAACACAACTTGAATTATCCCCGTTCTCAGACCCAAGACCGGCTCAAGCATGTAAGCATGAGTACGGTTTCCTCTTTCAGTGAAGAAAATGGTTTTGTAGTTGGGGGCAATATGGGTGGCGAAGATGGTGAGAGCTAGCAGGGTATGAGAGTAGATTGAGAGGAAGAAGGAGTATCTTACGAGAAAGATGTACATCTCCTCACATAATCACTCATATTAGCATAGCTTAGCTTAGTAATTAGCTTGGTAGAGAAGATGAGCATGCATTGAAGCTTGGCTCTTGGTTGGATTTGCATCCACATGCCAAGAGAGTGTTGATGTAGGCTTCTATCTCACAAGCTTGGAGTAGGTGATGAGCTCTCCATTAAAGCTTGGGAGGAGATAGAGTATTCTTTCTTCACACATGGTCAAGTGTGTGTGTGTGTGTGTCAATACCAAGCAAAAATCAGCCCCCCCTCTCTCTTGGGCGAGCCCTTCCTGCTAAATTGGTCTGGCTTTTGCCTCATTGGACCTCCCCAAGTCAAGCCAATGGGTGTTAAGCAGCATAAGTGATAGCCTTCTGACATGTGTCCCCCTTTCCCCTTTTGTGAGAGCTTTAGGTAATTAAATAATTTAACTAAACTCTCATTGGAACCCTTTGCCTCCTGGCCAATAGGAATCAGGCAAGCCATTGGGCTCCTGAATGCTCATTGGACCCCTTGGGAGACTGCCCAATAGTCTTCTAGGAGACTTAATTCTCATTGGTTTCTTTTCTTAAATGTTTTTAAATTAATTAAACTAGATTTACTCTAACTTAATTCTCATTGGTCCACTTCAAGGGTCTTCCAATAGGAATTGGGCACCCCTTGTGGGCATCTGGCCTAGGGAGCTGACATGTGTCCCTAATTCCCTTTGTGTAAAGGGAGCCTGTGTGTGTGTGTGTGTGTGTGGATTTCTCTCTCATCCCCTACTAAATGGGCTCGCCCCCTCCTTTGTAGGCTTTGAAGAAGACTTTTGTACACACACTAAGCATCCAATTTTCCCTAGGGTTGACCTTTTGGACACAACCTTTGAATTTTGGAACCTTAGCATTTTGGAAGTCTTAATGGGCTGAACCTTAGGGTCTTTTTATCCCATTGTTGCACATGGCTCTTTTGCAGATGGCCCCCCCTTTGGATCCCTATTTTCCCTCCTTTGGATCCCTATTGTGGCCGGTCTGCTAGCTTAACCAATATTCTAGCTTTTTCTCCCCTGGCCTTCCCCACATTAAATGATCAGTTTAATATGAGAAAATCATTTAGGAGAATTAGATATTGATTATTATGACATTACCTCTCTCTTGAAATCATAGTCGTCCTCGACTATGGTGTAGAGAAGATAAAGCATGTTCATGATTCCTTTTCTTAGCGGGTAGAGGATCCCTATGTTACCCTACGACATCATTCCATAATGGATGACTAGTCCATTTGGCGCTTGAGAGCCTGAGGCTGCCGCAAGCATGTCTGCACATCAGTCCTATCAGTCTTCCATAGTAGAGTGACAAGCTCTACTTGGTGTTTGGGAGACGTCGTCTCCACAAACTTGATCTAAGCATGCATACTACTTCATTTTTGTGCACAAATAAAGAAAAAGAGAGTCTTACAAGACAAAAATTTTGTTCATTTTTAACATTTTGTACATTTGCTTACTCTTGGGAAGCATTGTAAGCATTGACAAGGTTTAGGTTATCCTTTAATTGTATGCCTTGCATCCATCTAGCATCTTCAAAAGGATAATTCTTAAATTTAATAAGATATCGTCGGATAGTCTTACCGCCTCTTAATACCTTGTCTTCATGACGGAGAATGGACTCGGGCTGCAGCACCTCCTCTTGGTCCTCGATCTTCGGTGGGTCTTCAATAGTTGGTTCTTGAGGTGGCTCTCCTTTGTAAGGCTTTAATAGGCTCACATGAAAAGCATTGTGTATGAGCCAATGATTGGGCAACTTAAGTTGATAGGCCATGTCATTGATTGGCCTAAGAATCTGGAAGGGACCATAGTACCTTTTTGCTAGTTTAGCATAGTACTTTTGGTGTCCCGTAGGATTCTTGCCCGTCGTGTGCCTCAATCGAGCCTTGGGAAACTTTAACAAGACCCAATCGTTTTCTTTAAAGGCTTGGGCTCTTCTGTGCTTGTTAGCAGCAGCCTTTTGCCTTTGCTGTGAGATAGAGATAGCATCTTTAATATTTTGAAAAGATTCTTGTAGGTCTCGGCTATACTCATCTGCAGCGAAGATCTTCCCATGTACCTTAAGTAGCGAGGGACTTTTTGATCTTCCCTCAATTACCTCGAAAGGTGCTTTTCCCGTGGAAGTATGTACAGTGTTATTGTAAGCATACTCCACTAAGGGTAAGTACTTCTCCCATTGGGATCTTTGATCTACTTCCGTTACATAGGCTTTTAGTAGATCGAGAAATGTTAGGTTAGCTATTTCACTTTGGCCATCCGTTTGTGGATGATAGGCCGAAGAGAAATTTAGCCTTGTCCCTAAATTCTCAAAGAGACCCTTCCAGAAATTACTGGTCATTCTAGGATCTCTATCTGACACTATGGACATTGGAAAGCCATGGTATTTGAAAATTTGTGAAATGAAGAGGGTTGCCATTTGATGGGCTTTGGTAGTCTTTTTGACAGGTATAAAATGAGCTTGTTTACTGAACCTGTCTACTATCGTCCATATTCCCGTATTCCCATGGATAGACTTAGGTAATCCAAAGATAAAATCCATGGATATGCTCTCCCATGGTGAATTAGGGATTGGCAAGGGTTGAAGCAATCCAGGTTGCTTCCCTCTATCAAATTTAGTCTTTTGACATACCACACATTTGGAAACATACTCTTGTATGTTCACTTTCATGGTAGGCCAATAGAAATATGTTTCAATTCCCTTTAAGGTAGACTGAATCCCTCTATGCCCCGCATACGGGGGAGCATGAGATTCATACATTACTTTCTCACGCAGGGAGTTAGTAACGCATAGTCTATTGCCATAGAGAAGATAACCATCTTGTAAAGTAAATGGTTCTTCTTTCTTCCCTAATGTAAGGGCTGAAATCACATCTCTAAAATCGGAATCAATAGCATACTCATCTATCATTGAAGATAGATCATTGTGAGTTGCTATGGAAACCGCATTCACTCTCGGCCGTCTTGAGAGTGCATCAGCTACTTGATTATGCTTGCCAGCAATGTGAGCAATATGAAAATGAAATTGTGAAAGGAAATTTGCCCACCTCATTTGTTTGTCGGAGAGCTTGGTTTGCGTCATGAAGTACTTAAGACTTTGGTGATCTGTTCGCAGAATGAAAGGAGTCCCCAATAAATAGTGCTTCCATGAGTCTAAGGCATGTAGAACTGCAAGGAGTTCCTTTTCGTATATGCCTAGAGCTTGCTCAACAGGGTCGAGCCTTTGACTCTCATAACCTATGGCGTGCCCTTCTTGGAGCAAAACAGCTCCAAGGCAATCACCACAAGCATCACATTGGACCTCAAATGGTTTTGAGAGATCCGGTAGTGTAAGCACAGGTTGAGAGATAAGCTTTTCTTTAAGCTTTTCGAAAGCATTGTTCTCCTTAGCAGACCATGTATACCTAACGCTTTTCTTTGTTAGGTCATGTAATGGTCCCGCAATTTGTGAGAACTTTTCTATGAAGCGTCTATAGTATGCACACATACCTATGAAGCTTCTTAGTTCATGAAGATTCCTTGGTTTAGGCCATCTTTTTATTACCTCTAACTTGGATGGATCCATTTGGATGCCATCTTGAGAGATAATGTGACCTAAATACTGAATCTCTTGCAAGAAAAATTTACTTTTCTTTCGATTAACATAAATTTTATTCTCTCTTAAAACTTGAAATATTACATGGAGGTGTTTCTTGTGTTCCTCCAATGAATTAGAGTAGATGATAATATCATCAAAGAACGCTCCAGTGAAGGTTCGATGAGGCCTGAACAGCTTCTCCATCAAGCGGTTGAATGTGGCTGGTGCATTGGTCAAGCCAAAAGGCATGACAATGTATTCGTAAAGACCAAATGTAGTGCGAAACGCGGTCTTTACAATGTCTTGATCAACTATCCTTATTTGATGATAGCCACTCTTTAGGTCAACCCTACTGAAGTAGGTCAATCCTTGTAGCTTATCAAATAGGTCTTCTACCCGTGGAACGGGAAACCTATTCTTGATAGTGATCCTATTTAGTGCTCTATAGTCGACACACATACGATATGTGCCGTCTTTCTTTTGCACTAATAGCACAGGTGAGCAAAATGGAGATGAGCTAGGCCTAACCATGCCCTTCTCAACTAACTCATGCACTTGCCGCATAATCTCCTCTTGTTGAGCTTGAGAAACTCTATAAGGAGGTTTATTAGGCGGTGAACTTCCTGGAAGAAGTTCAATTGCATGGTCATCATTACCTCGTTTAGGAGGTAGCTCACAAGGGATGTCGTCAATAAAAACATCTTGAAACCCCTTGAGAAAATTGGATAACTCTAATTCCTTTTGGTTGCTTTTATTTTCGTTTGTTAAAGCATTAGGTTCATTTTGAGAATCTTTAACAAAAATCATGTACACGGAAATAGAGCTCTTTATTGACTTGTTGAAAGCTGGTGTATGTACAATGGGGATGGTGTTACCCATTTCCTTAGCATCTATATACATGTCTTTTTCCCTGAACTTAAAGGAGATTCTCCTTTCAGGAAATTTAACATCAGCAGCCAGGCGGTCAAACCATGGTGCCCCTAGGATTACATCCTCATGCTTGAGAGGAGAGATAAAGAAGTCCTCTTTGTCCACATAGCCTTGGACATGAAGCCTCAATTTCCCAATTAAGGGAGTGACTGAAGCTTCTTGCCCCTTGAAGGCACTGTCTGCGGGTAGGACATCTCCCATCTCGTAGGATTGTATGCCTAGCTTGGTGGCTAACTCCATAGATATAAAATTGTGAGTAGAACCAAGGTCAAAGAGAATAAAAGCATCATGTTCTCTTACCTTTCCCCAAGAATGGCATAGAGGAGATCCTTTGTGGTGAGTTTGGTGAGTCTCCTCCTCTTGGATTTCAACCAAGGAAGCTCTAGGAGGATCTTGGCGGTTGTTCTTTTGGGGACAAGCGCGATACGCATGCCCTTGTTCGCCGCACTTGAAACACCGGTTATCCTTACGATAACGCTCAAGCTTTTCAGGAGAGAGTTTATTCTTACCTTTGTAAACTCCCTTCTCTTTAGCTTTGTTGGAGTTGCCCTTAGGAGACTTTTGGACATTGTCCTTCCCTTTAGGCTCATTGGAACCCTTGTTTTCCGGGGGCTTATTATTTCTTTTTGCTCCCGTTTGGAAATTGATTCGAGAGGCGACCATAGTGTGGTGTATTACCGCCGATATGGTACGTGGTCTTTGGGAGTTGACATACTCCGCCATTTCTTCGGTTAAGCCCGCACAAAATTGTTGCTTTTGCTCTCCAAAATCCAACCTTTTGAAGATAGTGGCTTTGAGTTGTAGGTCCCAAAACTTGTCTACATATTTGTGGATAGATTCATTGGGAGAGAGCTTTAAGCTTCGCCATTCGGTGAGTACTTTGTCTTTGGCATCGGTGGCCAAAAATTGCTTCATAATGGAAGCTCTTAAAGCCTTCCATGTTCGTGGAGCTTCACCATTGGCTCGTAGGCTAGACCACCATTTTCTGGCAGACTTTTGAAAGTGCATAGCTACATGGCGTAGCTTAGAGGACTCCGTGAAGCCCTCATCTCCAAACGCCGCATCGAATTGCTGGATAAAGGCCAAGACTTTGTCCGTAGCACCAAAGGTACCATCATAGGTAAGGAAAGAGATGCTCTTCCCTCCCTCTTTGAATTTATTCAACTGGGACGACCTCTTCCATGCAGCATAGGATTTCCTATGGCCTCTTCTTTTTGATGGTTCAAAGGTTGCACCATCACTTTCTTCAGAGGGTGAAGAATTTGAAGAAGGTGGAGAAGAGGGTGACCTCTTTCTCGCCTTTTTCTTGTCTTGATCTTTGTCATCTTCACCATAGTTTTCATAAGAGGAAGAGGATGAAGAAGATGGAGAAGAGGGTGTCCTCTTTCTCGCCTTTTTCTTCTCTTACTTTTTATCATCCCTCTTTGAATTGTGGTGGGGAGAAGAATATGATAGTCTTCTCCGCTTTGGAGGTGATGGAGAGCGTTTAGCCCGCCGTCTTCGTGGAGCCATCTCCGCCGAGGTGGCGGGAGATTCGCTTCTTTCTCGTTCCTTCAGTGGAGGCTCTTGAGTTCTCCTTTGGGAAGGAGATACATCATCAAGAAGTAAATTCTTGAGCCCTTCATAAGGATTCTCTTCTTCTTCCCGAATCGGAGAGAGACCTCTTTTGGTAGTCTCACAAGGAGGCTTCCTAGGTGTTCTCTCGTCATGGTGATTAGCTTGGAGAATCCCGTGAGCACGGAGCTGCCGTTGCACTTCACTTTGGAGAGATGGATTGCCTATGGCTTGTTGAAGCCTAGAAATAAGATAGTTAACAAGCATTGAAGCATCATTAGTAGCTTGCTCATGAGCAAAATCAAAGTTATCAACATTAATTTCACTCTCTTTACTATTGTCAGCCATTCTAACAACTTTTAGGTGTAAACTTTTTAGGTGTACTTTGACACTTCAAGCCCTAGTTGCTACTCCTCTTTACCCCTTTAGAAAAAGCACTCAAGCTACTGTACCCGCGGCTCGAATACCATTAATTGCAAGGAATAGAAGAGAGGGTCTTTCGACACCAAAACAGCACCGGCTCCTGTCAAGCTTCTAATAGCTCAATAGTGGTTAAGCCGTAGGCAACAAGCCCCGTAGGACTCCACTATTAAGACCATAGCTCTCGACGGTGATGCCCCGTTAACTGCACGAAGGCAGGCGCACTGGAAGGCTGAAAAATCCCTATTCTACTTACTCACAGGCAATTAATAATACCAACCATTTGTAGCTAGCTTGAGGACCTCTCTTCTTGAGCAAGGAAAGAGAAACCTTGAGCTCTAATACCAATGTAACATTTAATGGCCTAATAACTAATGTGTAGCGGAAATTAGCATGAACATAGTGGGCATTTCATTAGAATAGATTCCTAATGAGAATTACAAGAGTGCTTGGGTGGAGAGAGCAACAAAAAGCATAACACCTAGTTAGATAGCATCAACAATACTTTCAAAAGAGAGAGAAATTAAGCTATTGACAACAGTTGAGTACCGAATTTGCATGGAGCCGGTCCCCCCTCCAAAAGGCTTTGTATTATGGTTTCTCCCATCAAGAGAGACATTGTACAATACAATTCTTTGTGTTCCTTCAAGACTAGCTAGTGCAATGAAGATGGAAGCTTCATGCACTAAGCAAAACACTTAATCAAACACAACTTGAATTATCCCCGTTCTCAGACCCAAGACCTCACACACCTTCGAAGATGGTGAGAGCTAGCAGGGTATGAGAGTAGATTGAGAGGAAGAAGGAGTATCTTACGAGAAAGATGTACATCTCCTCACATAATCACTCATATAAGCATAGCTTAGCTTAGTAATTAGCTTGGTAGAGAAGATGAGCATGCATTGAAGCTTGGCTCTTGGTTGGATTTGCATCCACATGCCAAGAGAGTGTTGATGTAGGCTTCTATCTCACAAGCTTGGAGTAGGTGATGAGCTCTCCATTAAAGCTTGGGAGGAGATAGAGTATTCTTTCTTCACACATGGTCAAGTGTGTGTGTGTGTGTGTCAATACCAAGCAAAAATCAGCCCCCCCTCTCTCTTGGGCGAGCCCTTCCTGCTAAATTGGTCTGGCTTTTGCCTCATTGGACCTCCCCAAGTCAAGCCAATGGGTGTTAAGCAGCATAAGTGATAGCCTTCTGACATGTGTCCCCCTTTCCCCTTTTGTGAGAGCTTTAGGTAATTAAATAATTAAACTAAACTCTCATTGGAACCCTTTGCCTCCTGGCCAATAGGAATCAAGCAAGCCATTGGGCTCCTGAATGCTCATTGGACCCCTTGGGAGACTGCCCAATAGTCTTCTAGGAGACTTAATTCTCATTGGTTTCTTTTATTAAATGTTTTTAAATTAATTACACTAGATTTACTCTAACTTAATTCTCATTGGTCCACTTCAAGGGTCTTCCAATAGGAATTGGGCACCCCTTGTGGGCATCTGGCCTAGGGAGCTGACATGTGTCCCTAATTCCCTTTGTGTAAAGGGAGCCTGTGTGTGTGTGTGTGTGTGTGGCTTTCTCTCTCATCCCCTACTAAATGGGCTCGCCCCCTCCTTTGTAGGCTTTGAAGAAGACTTTTGTACACACACTAAGCATCCAATTTTCCCTAGGGTTGACCTTTTGGACACAACCTTTGAATTTTGGAACCTTAGCATTTTGGAAGTCTTAATGGGCTGAACCTTAGGGTCTTTTTAGCCCATTGTTGCACATGGCTCTTTTGCAGATGGCCCCCCCTTTGGATCCCTATTTTCTCTCCTTTGGATCCCTACTGTGGCCGGTCTGCTAGCTTAACCAATATTCTAGCTTTTTCTCCCCTGGCCTTCCCCACATTAAATGATCAGTTTAATATGAGAAAATCATTTATGAGAATTAGATATTGATTGTTATGACACTCACCATTCAATAAATTGAGTGTCAACAATCTCAAGTTCAATGCCATAGATAATATCGAGATAAAAAATTGTCATATACCAAGTTCAAATCCAAATATTTGCCAACATATACCCGGGTAACAAAAGCATGCTAGGGACAGTGGTGGCCAGCCAACTGTAGCATGATTTTGTGATCAATGTTGCTTAAATCAGTGAACCGACACCAATGAGTCGTGTTGCCTAAATCGACGACTGCACTTGTGCTGCCTAAACCAATGAATTTGCACTATTACTATTTAAGCTTTTGAATCTGTTCTTTGTTGGTGTGCTACCTAAATTGGCGGATTTGCACTCGTGCTGCCTAAACCGACGGATCTGCACGTACAACTGATGCTGCCTAAATCGGTGAATCTACACCAAGATGAACATTAACACACTGCCTAAATCGGCGAATATGTGTGCAAGTGACCAATGGACTAGAGGAGACATATAAAGGGAAGAAAAGTCTTTAACTACCTATTTGACACCACATTGGAGTAAGGTTGAGTAGCAAAATACTTATAAATTGTGGTTCATTAACTCAAGGCACCTCAACTCATGTGAGCAGTTGCATAGCTCAAAGTGAAATCATCTCAATAGCAATTTCATGTAATACAAGGATAGCCACAAGAGCCCTGTCTTCTCTCAAAAGATAGCCAGTAACTAAGCTGATAAGTAAGCCATGTGCATTGAATTTATGTAGCCGTGTTGTTCTCTTTCGAATGGGATTAGTAGACACGACTAGGAGTTTGGCTATCATAGAATTTGATAGAATTCTATTAGTGTATGATCACTTGTGTTTTCTAAAAGATTTTTGAAAACCAAACAAATGAAAATGAGGAGAGACTTACCCGACCGCTCTCTGTTGCAAATCATTAAACTCTGAACAAATTAGAAGAGAGCTGAAGATCATCATTAAAATTATTTGGTTAGTTTTTGTTAGTTATATTGCGCTAAAATTTGAACAAGCATAACAAATGTAATGAGCTTAACCATTTGTCTTGAGGTAATTTAAACCTAAAAAATTTATAACAACGAGCAATTATTTGAAGAAAAAGCAAGTGGATCTCTACAAATTTGTACGTGCCTTAAATTCTCACTTATGTAGATGCGTTCATAATGTTTAAGAACATCAAGAGACAGCATACGTCACTTGTTATGATTTAAAAGTATGACGAGCTTTCGATTTATTGCTACTATGGTAGCGGACACATTCTTTCGGTCGGCTCTACCTGAACACTATCCCATATGTAAAATTTGTCAAACTTGCTCGCATGATCTTAATAAACAAAAGGAGAATGGTCATGATTAGTTCATGCCAGCTCGATTGCATGTCACTAACTCCCCTTAGCCGTGAAAAGTGGGCCTCACGAACTAGTCGTGAAAGAAATCCTCATCGTCGACACAGGGTAAGAGAGAGAGAGAGACATGGAGAGAGAAAGCTGAGTGGACTCGCGGGGCTGACAGTGTGTGTGGGTAGTGCATGTACCGAATCGTTGGCACCTTGAGCATCTCTGGCTAGTGACCATGGCAGGTTTGTCTTTGGACGACGGTGATGGTGATGAACGCAGTGGCGATGTTGACAATGATGAATGCAGACCACAGATAGGGCAATCAGTTGGTGGATTAAATTAAAAATTATCCCTCCTGTGAGGTGGTTCCCATTGGCAAAGGTCTCTTTCGAACACGATCAAGAAAAATCTCCCAAGGATTCTAGCAATCGTTTGTCTACTACCTCGCTCTTGAAGGACTCACCAAAAATATGTTTTAGTGTCTCAAGATTGCATTTACAACATTAAAACATCTCTACGCCTACTATTTTTTTTGCAAATCATGCCTTGATATATATATATATATATATTGACTTGTAAAAGTTTTTTCTCCTAATATTGGATCATTTGGGCATTCTTCTTCAAGCTTCTTCAGTCTTCTTCTTATTGTTTTCTATTATGGTCCTATGTATTCTCTGTTTATAGAATAGGATTATAGGTACATACGTAATTTCTTTCTAATTATGTATCTCTAGCTACGTATTTTAATCCACTCTGCAATCTCACATCATTAGGACATAAATATCCTTAAACGTCTAAATTCTTTGATATTCCATCATAATAGTGCACTAATTTTCAAGGATTACCCAATCAAACGAGAGCCATGAGTTGTTAAGTACAATTAACACTAATTTTGTACAAGTGTAATCAATTAAAGATGTAAAAAGAAATGAGTACTTATCTCTTAATTATCTTTAATCTTTGGAGTGTAGGCTATGCTCTGATACCACTGCTACAAACGGGAGCGCGGAGAGCCCTACAAAAATACCCAAAATAGCACATTACAAGCCATAAATGAACAAATATGCATACTTGACCACCTGTACAAATCCTTAATCGAGCTAAACGCGAACAAAGAGAGACAAAGAGCGAGATAGAGTGAGAGAGCACATGCAGCACACCTCTTAGAGCGGAGTGCTACGCCAGCACGGCGAGAGAGGAAAGAAGAGAAGAGAAGAATGGACACAGATACTGGGTGCAATCTCCCCCCGTGCAAGAGTCAGCATTTTCCTCTTGCACGTATTTACTTATATTTCTTGAATGCTCAAAATGAGTACAAACTGGCCAGCCGTTCATAAATGGCAAAAGCTCATAAAGAGCACTTAAATCATTAAATTTACATAAAGTGTATATCATTTGATGATTTTGCCACCTATAACTGTAATCAGTGCGTAATTATCAATTCCATTATAGCACAAGTCACAACTTGCATGTAGCCCGATACTGAACCATCCCTTGGAAACTTCGAATGCTGCATCTTACCCAAAATATAGCTTTTGAAAACATGCTAAAAAGGTGCTTCGAGAGGCGGTAAAGAAGCAAGCATATCAGATTTCTGCAAACGCAACAAACTGGCAAAATTCAAATGCCCAAAACGTGCATGCCAATGTTTTGCGTCTGAAACGGTCTTTGAATCCACAACTGCATTTGCAAAATTTTGCCCACACTTGTCATACAAAGCAAGCTTATACAACCTACGTCACAGATGCAACTATTTCATCACACCAAAACAGAGATCATGAATGGTACATCTGTCATCCACAAATTTGACAGCAAGGCCAAGTCTAGCAAGTGTAGATACAGACAAAAGGTTCTTTTTTTATCCCTGGTACATAAAGTGCATCAACAAGTGTGAGAGAATTGCCATTCGTAGCAGCTAGCACAATATTTCCAACTCCCTTGATCGGATAAGAGGCATTGTTGGCAGAACTGACCATATTCCCACGAGGGACAAAGTCGAGAGAGGTAAACAAGTCAAACCACTATCAAAGTACCACACATGTGAAATCTATAGCAACTGACATACATGCATCTGGACACGAGGATCATAAGTACTCTACACCAAATGCCCACTCTTAATCTACATTAGAATCACTATATCCTTCCCAAAAGATCTAGAATAGCTGCACTTGTAGTGGATCCAACCTCTTTATTCTTGGCCTCTTTTGCCCTCAACTTAGGACATTGATTTATCAGGTGATTATTAGCCTTGCAATAATGGCAACGCATCTTCTTCTTGCCCTTTTCATTAGAATTCCCATGAGAGATGTTGCCAGTAGAAGCATTAGGAATAGGTGATTTGCCACTCATTGAAGAACCATGAGAAGTGGCTACATTGTTGTTATTATCTTTTCTTTGAGTAACAACAAAAGCCTATTCAATTGCATGTTGTTTAGCCCTATCCTTTCTTGAAAATGACTCTTGCAACAACAATGTGCATAATGCATCAAACTTGACCGCTTGAGGGGTTCATTGGGTCATAAGTCCCCAGGTACTAGCAAAAGTCTTGTAAGAATTTGGCAATGCATCGAGAACAATCTGCACAAGTGAACTGTCAGAAATGAGTTTTTGATTAATATCCTTGATACCAACAAGGAAAGTTATCTTCTTCTTACATAATCTTTGACTCCAGCTCTTTACGTATAGCAATGCAATTTTAGCCTCATTGCGACTTGCATAAGGATCAATCAGAGTATCCCAAGCCTATTTTGTTGATTCTGCTGAGTGAATGTGAGGAGTTCACAGATACTGCAATCAATGCATAAGCTTGCGTATCTCTAACATCCCAATGAGCCTGCTCAGTCATCATAGGCAAAACAACTCTAACAGCAACATGCCTGCTAGAACCTGCACAACATTCCAAATGCCCTTTGACACAAGATCATGTGTCATAATGTAAGCTCACATTGGGTAGTTATCCCCATCTAGTTTATCCTCAGCAACGAACATCTTGAAAACATCTGTATTACTGTCAGCTATTATGACGAGTGACTGCACCTAATGTAAAGATTGCCCGGAAAGAGGAAAATGAAGCAAGACTAACATGTGTTGTATAGCACTATCCAAAGAGGACTGTAAGGGACATGTTTTGCAGAAAATTGCACCGACAAAAATTCTACACAAAAGGACAAATAGCTTGTGCAGTACTACCTGTAGTGGAAACGAAGGCTGAGATGAGCCCGGATCAAAATTATGAGCAAACCAAGCTCTACGCGCATGTTGAAGTATTAATTGACCTGCTGACACTCACCAAAGCTCATCCAAATTAGAGAAAGTGAGCAAATCACCATCTCTGTAATCCTAACCCGAACACCATGGTTAAGCTAAGGCTTCGCCCTCCATAGCCTAACACTAATAATTGGTGATTAGGGAGTACGCTTCCACATCAATTAACCCATCACTTTGTTGGATCATTTGTCATGGCCAATGTGAACAATCGTGTCTTTGAAAGTGTCCTTGAAGCTGCTATAAGCTTTTCCTTGTCTATTTTTATAATATATTTTGAAAATGTCATCACGTGCAAGTTTATGAGTGATTATGCTTGGCCCATAAGTGAAACGCCATACATAAAAAGCTTCACTAGGCAATCCTCAACTCTTCCATATACCATGTTGTCTAGTGACAAGTGTCAAATTCCCCGCCCACTAGGCTAGGAGGCATATGGTGAAGGACGATCAACGGGTTCGAACTCAGGTCCATCGAATTAGGGTTTGCTCGGAAACTTGGAGTGCAAACACTGTGCATGCACGTCGTCTGCCTTGGCAGGCACACTCCCGGGCCTCTTTTTTTCCGAAGCTGCGTTTGCCCAACTTTTTGATCGCCATCACCGGAACACCTCTCCATCTCCAGCTCCAGGTAAGCTTCGCTACCGCATGTCGTGGCCTGTGTCTGCGCCGAGGCGTTTCAGATTCTTGTCTGCTCTCGTTCATCCATTTTGTCCGTCGAAGCTTTGTTCGGTGCTTGCTAGTCTGTGTGCATGTGTGCATGTTTATGCGCATATGCATGTTCTCTCGATCTTCTTGCTTCTCTGCGCAAGATTTGTCTTTCTCATTTTAACCTAAGCTCACTTATGTCGCTACTGCCTCTCATGGCTGTTGGAATGTTCCAGGCCTTCATGGCTCTTGTCCCCCATACATGTGTCTGTGTGCTTGTGTTTGCGTATGTGGACTTTGGTGATCATTTTAACACATGCAATCAGGGTTCAGTGCTACCTTTTGTCTCTAAAATGTGTCATAAGTAGCGGTGTAAGGTATGCACCAAAGTTTATTGCAGTCTTGGAGAGAAGGTTTAGTGCTATCTTGTGTCTCTCTAGCGTCTTGTAAGCAGCGAGGTTGTTGTCAGTAATGTTCAGTTTTGTGGCAATGATAGGTTACTTACATGTCTCTCATGTTTTTATGTTGCAAATTAATTGTCGTAACAGTTTGTAAGAACAGCTGAAATGACTACGCAAACACATTTAAAAGACTGATATAGCCTCAATGAAACTTTAATGACAATTAACGCCTCTAGAGAATAAAATCTGACATGAGGACTTTTGTGATCATTTTAACACATACAATCAGGGTTCAGTGCTACCTTTTGTCTCTAAAATGTGTCAGAAGTAGCGGTGTAAGGTATGCACCAAAGTTTATTACAGTCTTGGAGAGAAGGTTTAGTGCTATCTTGTGTCTCTCTGGCGTCTTGTAAGCAGCGAGGTTGTTGTAAGTAATGTTCAGTTTTGTGGCAATGATAGGTTACTTACATGTCTGTCATGTTTTTATGTTGCAAATTAATTGTCATAACAGTTTGTAAGGACAGCTGAAATGACTACGCAAACACATTCAAAAGACTGATATAGCCTTAATGAAACTTTAATGACAATTAACGCCTCTACAGAATAAAATCTGACATGAGGACTTTTGTGATCATTTTAACACATGCAATCAGGGTTCACTGCTACCTTTTGTCTCTAAAATGTGTCATAAGCAGCGGTGTAAGGTATGCACCAAAGTTTATTGCAGTCTTGGATCGAAGGTTGAGTGCTATCTTGTGTCTCTCTGGTGTCTTGTAAGCAACGAGGTTGTTGTCAGTAATGTTCAGTTTTGTGGCAATGATAGGTTACTTACATGTCTGTCATGTTTTTATGTTGCAAATTAATTGTCATTATAGTTTGTAAGGACAGCCGAAATGAATTTCAGATTTTATTCTCTAGAGGCGTTAATTGTCATTAAAGTTTCATTAAGGCGCCATATCAGGCTTTTGAATGTGTCAGGGATTGATAAGAATCTATGTTGTTATCAAGAAATATTAACTCTTGTTTGTTGCTCACATTGAGAAAAAACCAAGGAGATTGATTAGGTAATAGGGACTGATAAGGTTCTTCTGTGCCAGGAGCTAAGCAAATTTTCTAATGGCTAAAGGTCCAGGACTCTTTTCAGATTTGGGGAAGAAGGCTAGAGGTCTATGTTTTTCTCTAGGTCGCTCTTTGCAATGTCATGTTGGAGTTGTTAACTTACAAAATTCAAAAATTTGCTTTTGCCAGACCTCTTGAACAAAGATTATAATTATGACCACAAGTTGACCTTTACAACAAACACCTCCGCTGGCGTGGTAATTGTTTGCTCCCATTGCAGTTGGTTTTTGCAAACAAGTTACTTACAAGGGTGACGTTTTTAATTGCAGACATTTACAACAGGTGGGACTCTTAAGGGGGAGGCGATGTTGGGAGAGTTGACAGCCAAGTTTCAAAAGGAGAACTGGACTGCAGATGTGAAGTTCAACTCGAACTCTAATGTACAGCTTATGAACTCTTATGAAGCTGTTATTGGAAACGTGCAGTAGTTATTTATTTTATCTTGGAGTTATCCTCACCGGTTTGATTTCAGGTCTTCACGACAATCACATGGGACGAGCCTACGCCTGGTCTCAAGGCCATTCTCAATCTGAGTTATCCTGACCAGAAGTCTGGGAAGGTCTGTAGGAACCTTATTGACACTGTCTGTAGGTGATGCTCAGATTAATTGGGGTTTCCTTTATAGAAGTGTGTTTCCTGTACCAGGCCGAGCTGCAGTACAAGCATGAATATGCTGGTGTGAGTTCCAATGTGGGATTGACCCCATCCCCTCTTACAGAGTTCTCTGCTGTGGTTGGTAACAATGAGATTGCAGTTGGTGGTGAGGTGGGGTTTGACACGGCAGCGGGCAATGTAACGAAGTACAATGCAGGACTGAGCTACACGAAGCCCGACTTTACAGCAGCTTTCTTTCTGTAAGATCGTTTATACGTTGGCTAAGTGTTGTTTTCGTATGGTCACCTCAAGGCCCAAGGGTATGAACCTTATGAGGTCTTTTGTGGGCTTGTTTGCAGAGCTGATAAAGCGGATACATTAAAGTTCTCTTATCTACATACTTTGAGCCCACTCACAAACACCACTGTGGGTGCAGAGATAGCTCACAGCATCTCCAAGGATGAAAACACATTTACAGTCGGTGGTCTTTACACTCTTGATCCCCTCACTGTTGTGAAGGGCCGTCTGAGCCAGAACGGAAAGATTGCTGCTCTCATCCAACATGAGTGGAAGCCGAAATCTCTTGTGACCCTGTCTGGAGAAGTGGACTCACGAGCTTTGGACAAGAATGCAAAGGTGGGGCTGGCTCTCTCATTAAAGCCATGAGGTCCTCTTTGAGCCACCTGATTGACCAAATAACAAGTGCGCTCATAGTAAATCAATTTTGCGTAGCTAGGCAGGTTGCCTTTGATGGCTTTTTGGACCTGAGCTTAGGGAGGCCAATTGAAAGTTGAATAATCTTGCTGAGATTGTAATTTTCCTGAAGGTATTTGTCGTAAGCCTTGTCGATCATGTGCCATAGGAGGTTTTGAGGAGCTGATTGTTTCATGTTTATATCAAATGCCCCGATGATCATGGATTAGCTTTTTTGGTTGAGGATGTGGTGTTACTTGATTTGGTGGATGCTTAACTCAGCATACTTTATTCTTGGAAATGCTCAAGTGCATATGGTTGTCAAGCAGAATCATGTTCTTTCAGTAGTGTGAACTGTCTTATAGAGAGGTTCAAGAAGACAAGGTATTGAATTGGTCTTGGAAAACTGAAGCATTTAGCAAGGGGTGACAGTGGAGGCTGGGAGTCAGTCTGGGAGCACATTGTACGGGAACAGCTACTGGATGACCATTCCTGGCCTGTAAAGATCAGGTTTTGAACCCTGGCAGTAATGTTGGTCAGAACAAATACATGGGACAAGGTAGTGAAAATCTGTATTTTGTTTGACAGTACGCGGTTTACCGTGTTTTGAAGGTATGTCTTGAAAAACGAGGTATGTCTGGATTGTTCTTCTCTTTGCCATGATGGAGCTTAGGGTGGGCTCAAGCCTCAGACTAGATTTCCTTATCTGCTTTCTTTTCTCTGGTTTATGAGGGATGTAGGCAAATATATAGTTTGTCCCCCTCTCTTCCCAGCCAGCAAGGGTACTGCTGTGGTACTGTCCTCATCCTGGTATCCAACGACATGATCTCAACCTTCATGCTCCATATTTGTGCTCAGATGTGGGTGGTATCATCCTGGTATCCAACGACATGATCTCAACCTTCATGCTCCACATTTCTGCTCAGATGTGGGTGGTATCGGCCAAATTTCAGGATGAAGCAGAAAGAATGTTTTGACCTATTATACATGCCTCCTTTTTGAAAGAATGAAGTTAAGAGGCTTTTTCAATGAATGAAATGATCTGCAATGTTTGGGTGATATTTGTTCTTATATCAAGATTGTTGGTCTGTTGGAATTGTGTTTCATCCGAATCGAACGGAGCATGCAATTTCTAGGGATAGGATAATCATCTAACGTCACCATGTGCTCTCTCATTAGCACATTGAACAACTGCTTGTGACCTGTGCTTGATCTTTTTGTCTTGATTTGTTGGATGGTACACCAAACAGTCTACATGGCCCAAAAATCTTTTCTATTTTTTATGAAGACCTTGCACCCTTGCACTAAACTGCTACAGTTGTGCGTTAGTGAGAAGTCGTGCTTCACACCACTCCTATCTTTTCCTTGCTTCGAGCATTACAAGGGAACACTGCAGGTTTCATAAATCTAATGTTCTTTCCACTTATAGATGCCATTTAATCATCATGGAGGCTCGTTCTCTCTTTTCAAAAGGGGCAGCTTATCTGAAATTCGAGATCTCTCTACCTTTCAACACATACAATGCCCTATCAATTTAATCCAAGCCGCCCAACAGCATGTGAAACTTGATGCATGCTGATGAAAATCAACATTCACGGTGCAAGATGATCTTGAAATGCCAATGATGAAACCAAGGAAGGAATTATAGAGTAGAATGTAGATTACATTGATGACCAACAAAATTCTCTTAAAGATGGAACCCATCGTAGAAGAGATTAATCACAACTTGAGAGAGCTCAAGCCTTCTTTTAAGTGTGTGAATTCAATAGAATAGAGTTAAGGATGGGAGTTATGGGAAGTAGGTTTTAATGAGTGCTTACAATCACATGTTATTGCTGTGTTTTAAAAGTGAAATTGTATAATGGATTATACACGTAATTACAAATGCCTTATATGTTACTATGGGCACAACAAGGTGAAAAAATCACATTGGCATTCATAAAACAAAATAAGAAGTATAATAAAAGCAATAAAATAAAAGGACTCATTGACAAACTAAGGCAAAAGAATATTTTAAAGCTTTCAAAAGAAAAGGAGATCTAATAATCACAAAGAAATACTAAAACGATTCAATAAATGGACCTTCATAGAGGCCTTTTATATGCAAGGACTCTTTCACAAATTAAAAAATCAAGAAAAATATCTCACATCATAGGATCAAGCTCCTATGCATGCACTAAATCTCTTCTTCTCTCAGGCCTTCTTTTAGCAAGCCAAAAACCATAAATGAACAGGGAAATAGGCACACCAATCATTGTTTCTACTTGGCCTGCCTAGTGAAGGTCTAAATGTTAGGCATCAACTTTTGAATCTGAATCTGGAATTGGCTGCTTCATAGTGTAAGCTAAGCTAAAATACCTTTTGTTGTGTATCACACTAAAATGGCATGCAAATTATTACCTGTTGTGTATCACTAAAATGACATGCTTAACAATACTTTGCATGGAAGCGAGTTGCAACGCCACGGCATAGTCTTTAATGAGGTAGCCAACTAAATCGGAAGCACCTTTGTTAGATGGGCTCAGAAAAACCACCTTAAGAACTTTGGTTTCTGCTTGCTTCACTTGAGTACGCTATCTAACCTTCTTGTAGTTGCTAGTGTAATTGTGCGGCTCTTGCAAACGGATGCAAATTTTCTTATAATTGTTTCTCTCTCTCTCTCTCTCTCTCTCTAAGACCAACTCTTAAAGAGACTGGCATCTTTCTCGGGGATGATCTCACCCTCTTCTAGATCGCTCATATGTAGGAAGTAATGCCGGAGATTAGAGAGGCAAGGGAAAATGGTGAGATCGCTTTTTACCGAGACGGAAAAGTGGTAATACTAGAATGACGTTCCACATGACGGTGCGAGACTTATGGGACCACACTCAAAGTAGCTGCCTGGAACTGCAATGGATCTATGCGTCTTGATGTGGGTGCCTTTGAGGATAGCTTTACTGGAAGAGACATCATCTTTTACTCTGAGACACACCAGACCCCAGGGCAATCCATGCCTCACATCAGTGGATACAGGTGGGAGACAGCCTACAGACAGGAGACACGCTCAGAGCACAGAGGGCGGGGCTCGGGGGGGGGGGGGGGTGGTAGTGTTATTTAGAGAGGATTTGTAGCCACTGATACATATAGCCCGCAGGGACGAGCAGGCTAGGTACATGTGGGTGAGACTGAAAGCAGAAACAGACAGATACCTCTATCTAGCTATTTGCTACTTTCCCCCGAGTACATCAGTTTATGCATCACCCAGAGGACAGTCCCCTTTCTCTATTTTGGATGATGACATATGGGAGTTCTCTAGGGACGGTGACATTATCATCCTAGGGGACTTCAATGCTAGGACTGCCCATCACCAGGCAGTGTTTTATGATACTTCAGAGGAGATGCTAAGAGAGCTAGATGTTGTAGAGACAGGCCTTTCCAGACTATCACACGATGTGGAATGTACTAAGTATGGGCGACACCCGATAGACATGGGTACTGCACATGGACTGGCCATCTTGAACGGCCTACAAAGATTTCCTGCTTCGGGAGGTTTTACATGCTTCCCACACAGACATGGAGCCAGCACAGTAGACTATGTCATGGCACAACCGAATCTCATCTCTAGTATCCAGGATCTCACAGTTGAACCCAGACCGATCGGGGTGGCAGTGGATCATGCTCTGGTGTCGTTGACCATCTCCTTCTAGTTCAGTGTAGCAGAAAGGCCACGAGTAGCAGCCCCTACTCGCTACACATTCACACGGGAGACGGATTCTGTATACATGGACGGAATATATAGACGCCTATGCACTGAGGACTCGGGGCGACCTCTGGAAGAGCTAACTACTATACTGACACAGACATTACATGAGGCAGCAGCAGAAGCATACCCACACACCCAGCCTGAGCAGAGCCGCCGATCAGGGAGCATGCCTCAGAATAGCTGCTACGATGAGGAGTGCCGCCAGACTAGAGCCAGACTTTAGAGGGAGGTGCTGTTGGGGGACGTCACTCACAGACAGTCCACAGATTGACTTCCGACGCCTGGTGCGGCGGAAGAAGAGGGCTTTTTTGGCTCGACTTGAGCAGGATCTATATCAGCTATTCTTGAGTCAGGACTCGCGTGAGGCATGACGGCTCTTTCATGAGCAGCCCCCCCCCCCCCCTCTGCTATTTCCTCCACAGAGACCTGGGGGCAGTACGCATCATCTTTGTACACAGTACCCGGACAGCCGGCCCTCCCCAACCCCCCCGATCCATGCCCACACGCATGTGTCTTTTTCACCACTGAGATGGTGAAGAAAGCTATTGACAGGATGAAGACTGGGAGAGCATATGATCATGATGGTCTAGTCGCTGAGCATTTCATGCATGCAAAAGACCTACTAGCAGAGCTTCTAGCAGTTATGTTTAATCGGGCCATGTGTGAGGGCCTACCAGACTCTTGGAGCCTATCTACGATCGTACCTATCTTCAAATCAGGAGACCCCATGGAGCCTGGGAATTACCGCACTATTATGATTGGGCACACACTCGCACGGTTGTATGCATCCATTCTGGAGCAACAGCTGAGTAGATGGGCAGAGAGGGAAGGGATACGTGCAACTGGGCAGGCAGGATTTAGGAGAGGCTTCTCTACTCTTGACCATATCCTAACACTCAGGGCCATCATCAAAGAAGGCAGATCTCATGGGAGACGGATCTATTGTAGCTTTGTGGACTTCCGCAAAGCTTTCGACACGGTACCCAGAGCTAGACTGATGCACAGACTACAGGAAATGGGAGTACCCACAGAACTCATTTGGGGGATCATGGCATTGTACAGATAAGTAGTAGGGCATGTACGCACCCCGGAGGGACTTTCTACACCGGTTTACTCCACTATTGGGGTGAAGCAGGGCTGCCCGCTCTCTCCTACTCTTTTCGGTATGTATGTGGATGAGGTTTCTGACTACATTGACAGCGATGGGGATAAAGGGGCTCAGTTGGCAGGGACATGGATTCCACTTTTGTTATATGCTGATGACATAGTGTTGATCTTCGAATCCCCCGAAGGAATGCAACGTCAATTGGATGCTTTGCATACGTTTGCCCACGAAAGTGGTTTGTCTGTCAACCTGGGTAAAACCAAGGTTATGGTGTTTAATACCACCCCATAGTGGATCAGGAGGTCAGCACCTACATTCACATACGGCCAGGAGACTGTGGAGTACACAGACGCTTACACCTACCTTGGAGTGGTTTTTAGCGGACCTGCATTCTCACTCAGAAGAGCAGCAGAGACCAGACTTCCTAGAGCCCACGCAGCATTGGGTAGATTGGAGAGGATGTGTTCGAAGGTTCAATTTCAGGAGCCCCGGACGAAGCTCTGGCTCTTTGACACCTTGGTGGCTTCAGCATTGCTCTATGGAACCGAGATATGGGGACCTTCACTGGATCACCACGGGAGGCCGGGTTGCTCAGACGGATGGGGGAACATGGAGAAACCTCTCGTCTCTATGATCTCGCGGCTCATTAGAGCCAAGGCATCAGTACCACGGGCCATTATCCGAGTAGAGCTAGCGGCCCCCCCACTTGTGGTGGAGGCGCTCACCAGATCAGTCTCCTTCATAAACCGCACATGGGCACTTCCTAGAGACAGATATGCTCGCATAGCACTTGAATCCTCTCGACAACTAGCCATACAAGGAGATACAACATGCTGGTATGGGGAGATGACATCATGGTTTCAGGCACATGGGTTCAGCATAGACAGGCGGCCACCGTTCCAGTACTCATTGGATGCACCATCTCTCACTCTTACACAGTCAGAGATCACCAAGCTCATCCGCCAAGACCTGAACCAGCTAGACATCAGGAGGACATGGATACAACCAGCACAGGAATTGGGCACGAAGATGGCTTTCTACAGAGACCACCTCCTCCAACTTACGGAAGATGGTTTTGTGGCGAGACCCAGATACATGGATACCCACTTGTCTCATGGGATATGATGTGCTATTGGCCAATTATGCACATCTTCTCACCTTGCGGATTGAGACTGGGAGGTACAGCAAAGTACCAGCAGAGGACAGGACATGCCCCTTGTGTAACATGGAACCTGAGACAGAGCTACACTATACATGCCGCTGCCCCGTCTACTACGAGATACGAGGCCGCTTCCATTGCTTGTTCAGAGAGGTTTTGGACCACTCTCAAGAGTCATGGGATACGAAGATCAGAGATGCTTGGGTCTGTTCTTGCTCGAGCTGCGCAGACACAGAGATAGCCTGATGAATGGCGAGGCTAGCCAGTCTCAAAGACGGATCACAGACTTCTTCAGAGCAGACACGAGACAGCCGCCGCAAGAGCCACTCCCACAACAGAGCTCCCCCCCGTCTCACACCAGAGGTACACTGATTGATCGAGCAATTGAACTTGGGAAATCCAGCCGCCCGCGACTGCGAAGAACTACACAGCATCAACGAAGGCTACGACAGAAAATTCAGAGCACGCTAGCCAGGCATACACTGGCCTTGAAGCGGGAGTTCTTTGACGAAACATAACGAACAACTTTCGGCTTATTTCTTTACTCTCTCCCTCTCACACACACTCACACTTTTAGCAAGCATCGTCTCATTGCCTGGCTATTTAACATTGTCTACAATCTCTCCCAGTTTCCCTCATCCACTCTAGCGCAGTTCTGGATACGCTCAGACTATAGCCATTGCTTAAGTTACCTCATGGCTCCATCTCAATGCTTGGCTATGCCCACAATCTCTCCCAATCTTTGCAATTCGATTGTCTGCAATACTATAGCTCTTAGCCATTTGCCCTTGAACAAGAGCTGTGCCATTTCGATTTTTTAAGGAAAATTAAGCCAAAAGCTGGAATTAAGATTATAAACACTTTTTGGGAGCTATCTGTTAGCAAAGCTTGCAAATACAACTATACTCATGGCGGAGAAAAGAATGGATAATAAAGTATTGGAATCGTCCTCTGCTTCTCAAGTGGAAATTTTTTCGCTCTTTTTGTTATTTTCTTTGTAGGGAACCTTTTTTAGCTAACTTGGTTTTAATCTCTACTTGGTGTTTCAAAGTAAAATCAATTAATAGATACATCTAAATATGAAAAGTAAGTTATTCTTACTTATTTTTCATTCACATACATACATAAGCATGGCAGGATTAAAAGTTTTTTTTTCCAGTTATTCAATGACTCGATATCCTCTCTGACAATTTTTGCACTGCTCTCGATCGCTCGATCGCGGGAATTACCATAGGCTATTAAAATGACTCTTTCAAACAAATAAGTCTATACCTAAGTTCTTAAAATGGATTGTGCTTTCAAGATAGACACATATTTACAAAACAAGGGTACTAACTCCCTTGAACAAAACAAAATGTCAAAAAAACTATGTCAATACTAGTTTGTAATTTTTTGTCTCAAATGTATACTTTGAATGTAGCTAAAACCATATACGTACTTAACTCAAATCTATGCTTGGATGTGTTTTTTAGAAGAGCTTAAGTCTATCCCTGCTATTTTTGTTAAATAACATGGTTTTTTCGGCCATAACCAAGCTTATTTTTTGGTACTTGTAAAATCCTGGCTCTCACTTTCTAAATTGTTTAAGAGTGATTACTCTTGCATACTTGGCTTTCAATGAACAACTTTAATTGCATGGATAAAAGGGACATGCAATTGTCGATTCTGCCCTATACCTGCATTCCATGTATAAACAAAAATGCTAATGATTTTTTTGTTTGCATGATGGCTGCAGGTAAGGATTCCGGCTTCTTTTATCTTTGAAAACAAATGATGTTCGACCAATTTTTGCATGGAAACTTCTACTGTTGCTATTTCATTTTTACTTCTTAGATGTAATAAAAACATCAAAATTCTATTTCAAATGTACATATGTTTAATAAAAAAATGTATGTACTCACTTTTATTCATCTTTGTCAATTGTCTTTTTGAATGTATGGTTCAAATTGTGAATAAGGTATATACATTAATAATCCAACACACACATGTTTGTTTGTGCATGCATGTGAATGAATAAGGAGAGTAAACCGAAGTAACCATTTTAACCAACCAAAGTGTGGTAGGTTGGTTATCCCATTCTTGTCCCTAGGGAGAGAGTGTACATATGGGGTTGAATCCTTTTTTTCCACTAAACACCACTCTGAGATACTCTGGTGCTTGAGAGAGTAATTTCATCACAAGCATGTTATCGAAACATGTAGCTATACACAATTTCATTATATTGGGTGCTCAAGAAGTGATCACTTGTAGCAAGCATGTTATGGAAAACATGTAGCTATACACAATTTCATGATTATGCTTGCTCAAGAAGTGATCATTTGTAGCAAGCATGTAACTTTCTATGTAGAAACAATTGAATTAAATGAAGAGAAAGAAATAAGAGGAACAAACATTTTGCTTTCTTAAACAAGTTTATACATCAATGTCTTGTTCCTTACCCAACCCATGTGTTTGGTTCTATTCTTGTACCGAGTCTATGAGCTCATGTTGAATTGTCGATCTAGCATCATGAGAAGGAAAAAAACATTATTGAATTTTACTAACTATTTATCAAAATCTTGTTGGTATGTGGTAGGTTGTCCTCATGTTGGAAGGTAATTTCTAGTTGGAGTATCTCATCCTACATCATCCAATTGAAGATGATTCTCTTGAATTAGCTCAATGAGAAGAGCCCTTTTGAATTTAATATTGAAAAACATGACAACTTGGTGGCATCTTCTCAACATCCCAAGAATAAAGTCTTGGAAGAATATGTCCTTTGTTCTTGGCAGCAAGAAAGTCAGCCAGAGAGATAGTGTCTTGAATGGCAAGATGCCTAAGTCTAAACTGTACTTATGGCAAGCCATATCTCAAAAAAGAAATAGACTACCATAAAGTAGATTTCTCCTTGAACTCATTACACCCATGGTGCACATATATGCATACCTTCGTAGAGATGCATTGTGCTTGGCGCTCTAAAAGTTCCTATATATAAAGAAAATGAAGACTTTTGACGTGAAGTAAGTATTTACTCTTTCTCAATGGATATGCGGCAACAATTAATCTTAGAAAGTGGAAGAAAAATCACCTTTGTTGGTTCATTTATCTTGAATCCTTCCCCTTCTTTCAACAAAATCTAGTATACTTAATATTTGAATGTATTGCATATGATTCTCGATCCTAAAGAGGAGCCTCAATGTTACTATAAGTACAATATTTGGGGTTCCATTATTCGGAAAAATTGTATGTGCCCAATTGTCTAAGGTCCATCCATATTTTCCATATTCTATGGGCATCCACACCAGCCCCTAAAGTAATGTCAACCCCAAATTTGCCCCCAACTTGACGTTCACCTATTCCCAAAATTAAAGCATGCCACCTACCCAAATCATCTCCATCAATCAATGCTAGAAGCCTATAAAGTGATGCAACTCTCTCATTTAATTTAGAGCAATGTGTCTCTAGTTTCAATTTCAACACATGAATGGTGCTAGGTCAATTTTCATGAAAGCCCTTTTTTATCCATCCCATTTCTTGATATGCATGCCATCATCTTGCTCTAATACAGTGATGATATTTGTATACTACCCTTGGAAAAGGAGCTAGACACTACCAAAACCATTTTGACTTTGGTAAAACTCCTTTCAATGCACCTTCATTGGCACACAATGGGTAAGGACTCCATTAGCAAGTTCAATGGATGAGGATTCAACACATGGCAAGTCAAGATCCACGGTTGCCTTATGAGGAAGTGCTTACGGGGCATTATTAGGCTTATATGCCAAGAAGGAGTTGTGTGTGTGGACTTTTTTTCCATGACATCAACTACTGTTTTGTGAGAACCCTACCTTGTGTACATTGTATGAGTCCTATGTGTACCACCTCCGGTCCAATTGAGATACTATGTGGTACCTAGTCATGTGTAGTTTATGAGTTGTATATGAGTCCAAACAAGTTGTACATCATGCCAAAAGAGCCTGGGGTCGACTGTTGGGGTATAAAGCCCAATGTGGTCGCCCAGGTAAGTGGGCGGGCCGCCAGGTATGTACACATATTCTTTTGTAAAAACCTAATAAGAACTCATGCTCTACACATTACAGTAGAGCGAGTTCACCATATCGTCGTGCTCTTCTTCTCACACTCTCTCTCGCGTCGCACTTCTGCTCGTACTCCTTCAACTGGTATCAGAGCTCAGATCGAGGCTCGGGGCAGCACTGCAGGAGGCTAGAGTCACCAGCTCAGATTGGAGTGAAATTCGACAGGCAAAGACACAACCCCAAATCCTGTGGGACCACCCATAGGGCCTGCCTGGTGTGCTCAGAATTTCATTCTGAGGTCATCTCGGTCACCGTTCGGCTTCGACAAAGTTCTGCGCAGGCCATTTTCGACTACGTGATCTCAGCGGGTGCAGATCCGACTCTGCAAATTTGGCTTTTTCGGCCTACGATTGCAGGTGCTGAGGATATCGACACTCCCAGAGTGTTGATTTGTGGCTATCTACACATCGAAGGACGGATCACAGTTCTTGGAGGCGTGTCACATATGACACGGTCGCATCTACACACAGACTGTAGGCGACATCCACTAGTTCATCAGGTAGCTTGTGTTTGCTGCTTGATATTCCAGATTTCATCCTGACATTGCAGGTACTTCCACATGGGATGTATTGTCAGAGATGATGTATGTCTGTTGAGGGTTTGCTGGCTGTGAGGGTTTCCCACTGTTACAGCATACAGTGGGAAATTTGTGGATGTATGACTTTGTGGGAAGTCTATGTACTATCAGATGTACTGCAGCCTTTGTTGAGGGTCGAGTGAGGTTTTATTGAGATGGGGGATTCTCGAATGTTGAGATCCTTTCGGTGATACAGGTCTTGGAGCGATCCCTCGAGCACCCTTAGATAGGCAGCTAGGATGTATTGACTGTGATTTAGACAGTTGGGATTGCAGCTTTGCTTTACTGCCGTTGAGGCATTGTCGCAGTCTATGCTTACAGGACAGTGACAGGACAGTCAGAGATAGTACAGGTGCACGACAGGTTTACCCACAGCTTACAGTGTTAGAGAGACAGTGGTTTTTTGAGCTGTTTTTTGGTCTGTTTTTAGTACACCAAAGCCATTTTACAAAGGAGACTCTGCCAAAATTTTTGCAAAATCTGAAGCTTTCTTGGTTCATTTGACAGGTTGATATTGGTTCAGAGGTCAGTTTACAGGGGAAACTCTGCTGAATTTTTCCCAGGAAAGTAAACTACTGTGAAGCGTACCTATGGCTGGATCACAGGACACTGCTCTTTACAATATCAAGAAGCTGGATGGAACCAATTTCCCATTGTGGAAGAAGCAGATTTGGCACGTGTTGGTACAAAAGAAGCAGATAAAACCTATAAAGCTCAAGGGGATAAAACCAGAAGATATGGGCGAAGATGAATGGAGCGAAATGGATGAATTGGCACTTTCTACCATTATGCTGACTTTGGCAGAAAGCGTTTACTTCAATGTAGCAGACGAGATGTCGGCTTATCAAGCATGGTTAAAGCTGAGTGATCTTTATGAGAAGCAGAGTGCAGCTTCACAGGTATACTGGCTTAAGAAGCTTGTTGACTTGAAGATGAAAGAAGGGACACCTATGTCCAATCATCTGAATGAATTCAACACAATCTATAGTCAGTTGTCAGCTCAAGGTGTCAAGTTTGATGAACCTGTTAGAGCTATGTTCCTGTTGATCACATTGCCGGAAAGTTGGGACACTTTTCGCACAGCTTTGAGTAATTCTGCACCTCCAGATGGTTTGAACATAGCAGGTGTAGAAGGAAGTCTGCTTACTGAAGAAACCAATAGAAAGACAATGGACAAAGGCAAAGGAACAGCCTTAGTTGTCAGGGAAAGGACCAAAGAAAAGTACAAAGGTGGAAAGAGGAATCAGTTTTGTAGCAAGTCCCGCAGTGCTAAAGGCAAGAGTGACATAGAATGCTACCATTGTGGCAAGAAGGGTCACATGAAAAGAGACTGCAGAGAATGGAAAGCAGAAAAAGGCAAAGAGAAAGTTGAAGACCATGCTGAGAAGAACAAGTCCTCAGTGAAGATTCAATAAATAAATGTGACAAGCACTGTTGCAGAGGATGACAGTCTAGAGTCAGGAGACATCTACTTCTTGAAGAATACAATGGACTCAGCTCTTCTTACATCATCTGATGGAAATGTACCGAGTGACTGGATTATAGACTCAGGGGCATCACTTCATGTGTCTCCAAACAAGGAGTGGTTTACCTCTTATGTGACCACTAAAGATCATGTTCGGCTAGGCAATGGGCATACATGTTAGATCTTAGGTGTTAGAGATGTTCAATTGAAGTTTCAGAATGGCTCTTCTTTCACGCTGAAGAATGTGAGACATGTTCCCGCAATTACAAAGAGCTTGATAAGCACAGGTTTACTTGATGATGCTGGCTACGTCACCACTTTTGGACAAAACATGTGGAAGATATCCAAGGGGTCTATGACAGTAGCACATGGAGTAAAGTCTGGAGGACTTTACATGATTTATGTATCAAATGTCTCTAAAAATGTAATCAATGTAACCGAGTAGCCGAACGTTTCTTTGTGGCATAGCCGGTTAGGACATATGTCCAAGAAGGGAATGGAAATCTTGTCTCGTTCTGGTTATTTGCCTGGCTTTTCATTTAATGATTTTGAATTCTGTGAACATTGTCTGTATGGTAAGCAAACATAGCAGCCACATAAGCATAGAAGCAGTAGAAGAGATACACACTTGGCACTTGTTCATAGTGATTTGTGTGGACCCATGCCTAACCTATCTCTAGGGGGAGCTTCTTACTTTATGACATTTATAGATGATTACTCGAGGAAAGTATGGGTTTACTTTCTCAAGCACAAGGATGAAGCGTTTAGTGTTTTCAAAACGTTTGTGACACTTGTGGAGAATCAGAGTGGCAAGAAGCTTAAATGCTTACGCACTGACAATGGTGGAGAGTATGTTTCAAAGACCTTTTAGGACTTTTGTGAGTCAAAAGGTATAAAACGTGAACTTACTGCTCCTTACAATCCTCCTCAAAATGGTGTTGCTGAGAGGATGAATAGGACCATACAAGAGAAGGTCAGAAGTATGTTGTCTAATGCACAACTGCCAAATGGGTTTTGGGCTGAAGCTGTATCAACAGCTATTCATCTTGTAAATAGATCTCCTAGCAAGGTTTTGCAGAAGGATTCAGTGCCAGAGATGGTATGGTCAGGCAAGGTGCCCTCATACAAGCATCTCAGAGTCTTTGGCTGTGAGGCATATACTCACGTTGCAAAGGAATTTAGGAACAAACTTGAGCCAAAGAGTAAAAAGTGCATCTTTCTAAGCTATGGTAATTCTGGTGAGATGGGGTACAGACTTTGGGATCCCGAATCCAGAAAGGTTATCCGCAGCAATGATGTTCACTTTAATGAAGCCAAATATCATTCTAAACTAGAGAAAGTTGAGGAGATTAGAAGAGTTGTCTTCCAAGAAGATGGACCTGCACGTGTAAGACAAAATGTCAGGGCTCAAGAGGAGCAAGGACATGATAGATTGGAACCACAGGTTGTGGCTGAGCTTGAGCCACCTATTGTGCGTAGATCTGGATGTGTCACGCGACCTCCTGATAGGTTTGTTCCATCTATGAACTATGTCATGTTGACTGATTGCAATGAGCCTTCATGTTACAAGGAAGCAGTGCAAATGAAGAACTCCGGGAACTGGCAATTGGCCATGCAGTCAGAGATGACAGCTCTGCATAAAAACCAGACATGGAAGCTAGTTAAATTACCACGGGGCAAAAAGGCTTTAAATGGGTTTACAGGTATAAGATCACCGCTCATGATAGTCAGCCAAAGTACAAAGCAAAGCTTGTTGCCAAGGGCTTTAAGCAAGAACAAGGCATTGACTTTGATGAAGTCTTCTCTCCGGTGGTCAAAATGACTACATTGAGATGCTTTCTTGCATTGGTTGCCATATTAGATTTGGTGTTGCACCAAATGGATGTCAAGACAGCGTTCTTGCATGGTGATTTAGATGTGAAAATTTACATGCAGCAGCCAGAAGGGTTTGTTGAGAAAGGCAAGGAAGATTGGGTATGCCAATTGTTAAAGAGTCTTTATGGCTTAAAACAATCACCGAGGGCATGGTACCATAAATTCCACAAGTTTATGCTTTCTCAAGGCTACAAACGTAGTGAGTTCGATCACTGTCTATATACAAAGAAGGCTAAGGATGGTAGTTGGTTGATCCTTATTTTGTATGTGGATGACATGTTGATTGCTAGCAAGCACTTGGAAGAAATTTCAGCTTTGAAGTCAAAGATGGCAAAATCGTTTGACATGAAAGACATGGGTGAGGCAAGTCATATACTTGGTATGCGCATTGAGAGAGACAGATCAAAGAAGTTGATTTGGTTATCTCAAACAGAGTATATTGACAAGGTTTTGCAACGTTTCAATATGGAGAAGGGAAAGGCATTGAGTGTTCCATTGCCACCATATGTGAAACTTAGCAAACAAGATTGTACTGTGTCTGAGGAAGAACAGGCTGAAATGGATAAGATTCCATATGCGTGTGCAGTGGGTAGTTTGATGTATGCAATGATTGCTACTCGCCCAGACATTGCATTTGCAGTGGGAGTAGTAAGTCGATACATGTCAAACCCAGGCAAGAAACATTGGGAGGCAGTGAAAGGAATATTGAGATACCTGAAAGCTACAAAGAGTATGCGTATATGCTATGGGAGTCAGGAGCTAAGTGTAAAGGGTTTTATAGACTCAGATTATGCAGGTGACTTAGACAACCGAAGGTCTACGTCAGGGTATGTCTTTACATTGGCTGGTGGAGCAGTATCATGGCGTTCTAGATTACAAGATTGTGTTACTCAGTCTACTACAGAGGCTGAATATGTTGCAGCATCAGAGGCATGCAAAGAATCAATTTGGCTTAATCGACTAGTAACAGATTTGGGAATCAAAGAAGAGATGCCTGTGTTATATTGTGATAGTCAAAGTGCTATACAATTGGCTCGAAATCTAGTTTATCACTCAAAGACAAAGCATGTGGATGTGAAGTATCATTTCATCAGGGAAATGTTCGAGGATAAGCAACTTCAGCTCGTCAAAGTTCACACCACAGAAAATCCTGCTGATCTACTTACAAAAGGACTTCCCTCAGAGAGCTTTGCCCATTTTCGGAAGCAGTTAGGTGTAGGGTAGTACATCACTTCTCTACATCTCTTGTATATTAGCTTGTATAGTAGCTTCTCTCACACTTAAAGTAACACATTGGACTTTAAGTGGGAGGTTGTTGGGGTATAAAGCCCAATGTGGTCGCCCAGGTAAGTGGACGGGCCGCCAGGTATGTACACATATTCTTTTGTAAAAACCAAATAAGAACTCACTATGCTCTACGCATTACAGTAGAGCGAGTTCACCATATCGTCGTGCTCTTCTTCTCGCACTCTCTCTCGCGTCGCACTTCCGCTTGTACTCCTTCATCGACCCACCCACCTAGGTTTTTGGAACATGAGACTTGCATATATTGTGATTCTCATTTTCCATAAGTATATTAAGTGATATGTATACATCCTTTGCGCAAAGAAGTGTGAATCAAAGATTCATGCACCTTCTGTCAAGAGATGACTGCATGGTTTACTTGTTATGTTCATACGCTACTCCACAATCCCTTTGATTCTCTTTAAAAACCATAGGAATTTACTCTTGGGTTTTAGAATCCTTGCAATTGGTTAGTGGATTACATATTCATTTATTCTTGGCAAAAATAAGACTCTCTAATTGCAATCCAATCTAATGAAGTCATTACTAGACTTGTGAGCTGAGTTTCGTAATATTGTAGCAAGAAGATGTAGGCATCAGCCTTTTGATGGGCTAAGTAGCCCCCATTTTCCCTATTCAAAATCATCCGAGTGAAGTTTGGCAAGGTGGTAGCATACCACTTGTGATTTGATTATATTATTATGGTTTCCCTTGGTGTCATAAGCAATGGTGTTTATTGAGTATGACATTAAAGCAATAAGCAATCATTTTCTTCTTGCTCAAAGTTTAGTTTATTTTCTCAATACGATGGAATTGTTTTTTTATATGAGCTGTTAAGTACATTGTGATATAGTGGGAAAGCCTATTGCTTCCACAAAAGTTCAAAAAAATGGATGATGCTACCAGATTGATACTCTCTTGTGTCTTTTTTTATAAAGCTAGATAAACCCCAATGTCAACACCCTTATAATATAGTTTGATAATTGATGTAGTTCTTTTCACTTATTTTGCAATTGTCTTCTGCTTAGGTTCTCTGTCTCACTCTCTATTTTCAACATGGTATTGGAGCAGGATTAGTGAAGATTCGATGGGTATGGGCCATGTATAGTGACCCTTGAGAACCCTACCTCGGGTATGGGCTAAGCCTACGAGAACACTACCTTGGTGCAAATTTGTTGAGTATCCATGAGTATTTGTTCTATCCTACTTGGAGCCTATGTTGCACTTGGTCATGTGACACCCCATGCAGCAGGTTGGCACACACATTATCTTGCAAAATAGCCATGCATGGATGATATACTCATCAAAATCCAAACTGAGGCCTAAACTACCGTGATCGAATCTACGTAGGGCTGGATGGGATACTTTGACTTCATCAAAACTTGCTAGAAGCCTGTGTAGCACTATCAAGAATTTGACAAAGAGAAGCCTGGGACACCTGCTTATACCCTTCAAATGTTAGCAATCATCCATGATGTCAGCTGCTTTCTCATGCAGTGAGTGGCTTTGGGTATGAGTGCCATTCTTCTTACCTTTGTTTGAGTGGCAAGGATTCTTTTTTGACAAGATCTTTCTACTTGAGTTCTATTTATGTGGTGCTTTGATTTTCTCCCTTTATGTTGTATGTCCCAACTCTTGCAATTTAGTGCACAAAGCTGCAGTAGATGTGATAGTTGTTTTAGGCACATCAAGATTACCTTAAACCTTGCTAATGAGCTCTTCTTTCCCTTCGTTGGTTGTTCTGATGCCTCTTCAATGCATCCTATTCCTCTTTTAACAATGCATTGAATTCTTTGAATTCTCTTCTTGCTACAATAACATTGCCTAAGCTATGAAGGTGTGTCCATAGAACTCAGTGCTTTAAGAGTGAAAGCAAAGCTATCCTGAGCTGCTTGGATATGTAATTTGCGATTTCCATGTAGCTTGTCAGCCACTTCTAGATCTTCTCACAATTATGTTACATGGCTTTGTCCAAGGACTATCTGCCTCAACCTAAGCTGAGCTTTAAGTGCTCCATCATATCTCTAATTGCAGTCCAGTCTAATGAAGTCATTACTAGACTTGTTAGCCGAGTTTCGTAATATTGTAGCAAGAAGATGTAGGCAGCAGCCTTTTAATGGGCTAAGTAGCCCCCATTTTCCCTATTCAAAATCATTCGAGTGAAGTTTGGCAAGGTAGTAGCATACCACCTTAGTGTGTAAATGGGGCCAAGCCTAAAAGCATACCACTTTGATTTGATTATATTATTATGGTTTCCCTTGTTGTCATAAGCAATGGTGTTTATCGAGTATGACATTAAAACAATAAGCAATCATTTTCTTCTTGCTCAAAGTTTAGAATCTAGATTATATTTTCTCAATATGATGGAATTGTTTTTTATATGAGCTGTTAAGTATTGGAATTATTTTTTCCTTTAAAATATGGATGTGTATATTGTGATGTAATGGGAAAGCCTGTTGCTTCCACAAAAGTTCAAAAAAATGATTGATGCTGCCAGATTGATACTCTCTTGTGTCTTTTTTTTAAAAGCTAGATAAGCCCCAATGTAAACACTCTTATAATATAGTTTGATAATTGATGCAGTTCTTTTCACTTATTTTGCAATTGTCTTATGCTTAGGTTCTCTGTCACTCTCTATTTTCAACATGGTGTTGAAGCAGGATTATTCGATGGGTATGGCCATGTATAGTGACCCTTGAGAACCCTACCTTGGGTATGGGCTAAGCCTACGGACCCTTGAGAGAACACTACCTTGGTGCACATTTGTTGAGTATCTGTTCTATCCTACTTGGAGCCTATGTTGCACTTGGTCATGTGACACCCCATGTAGCATGTTGGCACACACATTATCTTGCAAAATAGCCATGCATGGATGATATACTCATCAAAATCCAAACTGAGGCCTAAACTACCGTGATCGAATCTATGTAGGGCTGGATGGGATACTTTGACTTCATCAAAACTTGCTAGATGCCTGTGTAGCACTATCAAGAATTGGACAAAGAGAAGCCTAGGACACCTACTTATACCCTTCAATAGTTAGCAATCATCCATGCTTTGTCAGCTGCTTTCTCATGCAGTGGCTTTGGGTATGAGTGCCATTCTTCTTACCTTTGTTTGAGTGGCAAGGATTCTTTTTTGACAAGATCTTTCTACTCGAGTTCTATTTATGTGGTGCTTTGATTTTCTCCCTTTATGTTGTATGTTCCAGCTCTTCCAATTTAGTGCATAAAGCAGCAGTAGCTGTCATAGTTGTTTCAGGCACATCAAGATTACCTTAAACCTTGCTATTGAGCTCTTCTTTCCCTTCATTGGTTGTTCTGATGCCTCTTCAATGCATCCTATTCCTCTTTTAACAATGCATTGAATTTTTTGGATTCTCTTCTTGCTACAATAACATTGCCTAAGCTATGAATCTGTGTCCATAGAACTCCGTGCTTTAAGAGTGAAATCAAAGCTATCCTGAGTTGCTTGGATATGCAATTTGCGATTTCCATGTAGCTTGTCGGCCACTTCTAGATCTTCTCACAATTATGTCACATGGCTTTGTCACCTAAGCTGAGCTTGAAGTGCTCCATCATATCTTTATATGCTTCCCTTTGCTTCTTTATGCTAGCTTCAATCTTGTACATTATGTTCACAATCGCATCTTGCCCTATAGCTCCACTACTGTCCATTGTTGCTCTCTTTTCTTCTTGTAGAACTATGCAATAACTTTAATTTAGAGGCACAGGACCATGTCGAGATACTGTACCTTGCCTTTTAGCCCTTCATCCTCATCTTTTAACAATGCTATCTACCCTTGAAGGATAGAGGGGGTGGCTATTGCATATCTTCTTGTGAATTGGCTTAGTCTATAGTCAAATCGATGCAATCGATGTAGCATATAGCTTTGGACTTTGGTAATTTGTGATGGCCTCGGAGATAACAGGAGGATTCCAGAATCTCGTGTAAGTCGGTGTTTCCTTACAATCGAAGCTTGATAACACCGACTACAAAGATTGTGAAGTGCTTATGGAGGCAGTGTAGGAGATCTATGACCAACTCTTGATGGTGAATGATGAGATTGATTGGCTAAAGGCTCCCAAGGACTCCACACTCTCGTCCAAGGAGTTGGAGATGCTTACGCACTATCAACGCTCATGGGATGGATTGAATGCACTTGCATCAGTCCAGCCTTTCCATTTGCATCAGTCCAGCAGCTACGTCCTGGTTGCTTCTGAGCACCATTCCTAATTCTCATGCATTCAATATTTTGTGCCGCCTCCTGCATGCCAGCCGCTGCATAAATTTCACTCATGAACACATATGCTCCAGCATCACATTCATCTAATTCTATTGCACGCTCAAAAGCCACTCTTCCAAGCTCCACATTTCCCCATTTTCGACAAGCACCTAGAAGAGCTGACCAAATTGGAAGATAATCAGATGATGGCATTATCTTGATTAATCTCATAGCTTTGTCAAAATGCCTTGCCCGCCCGAAAAGGCCAACCATGCAAGTGTAGTGCTCTTTGGCTGGCATTATGCAATATTTTTCCTTCATGCTATCAAAAAGCATTTCTCCCTCATCCACTAGACCTGAGTGACTACATGCATTGAGCACACTAAGAAAAGTGATTGCAGTTGGGGAGGTGCCCTCGTGTTGCATCCAACAAAAACAGTTCAGAGCTTCCTCGACCAGCCCTTGCTGGGCATATCCTCCTATAAGAGCACTCCAAGAAAATTCGTTTGGCGATAAACCGTCTCGTCGCATCTGGTCGAAACAGCCCAGAGCTTCCTTGCCACAGCCATGTTGGGCATATCCTGCAATCAGTGCGCTCCAAGAAACCACATTTCGTACAGGAAGCCCGTCAAGAACTTCTCGTGCTTTTGTGAGGGCACCACATTTGGCGTACATATCGACCAAAGCACTGCCAAGCACGACATCTTTCTCCAACAGCCGCTGATTAGCAATCTCATCATGCATTCTCACACCGATGTGAAGGTCTTGGGTGAGCCCACAGGCCTTCAAGCTGCAAGCGTAGGTAATTGCATTTGGAGAGAGGCCTTCACTTCGCATTCGGTGAAAAGACTGCAGAGCTTCCTCGCCGTAGCCATGTTGGGCATATCCTGCAATCAGCGCGCTCCAAGAGACGACATTTCGGACAGGAAGCTCATCAAGAACTTTTTGTGCTCTCGTAAGGGCACCACATTTGGCATACATATCGACCAAAGCACTGCCAAGCACGACACCTTTCTCCAAAAGCCCTTGACTAGCAATCTCATCGTGAATTCTCTCACCCATGTTAATGTCTTGCGTAAGGCCACATGCCTTCAAGGTGCAAGCATAGGTAATTGCATCTGGAGAAAGGCCTTCCCTTCGTAGCTGGTGAAAACAACCCAGAGCTTCCTTGCCACAGCCATGTCGGACATATCCTGCAATCAACGCGTTCCAAGAAACAACATTCCGAAGAGGATGCCCATCAAGAACTTCTCGTGCTTTCGTGAGGGCACCACATTTGGCATACATATCGACTAAAGCACAGCCAAGCATAACACCTTTCTCCAACAACAGCCCCTGGCTAGCAATCTCATCGTGAATTCTCTCACCCATGTCAATGTCTTGTGTAAGGCCACATCCCTTCAAGGTGCAAGCATAGGTGATTGCATCTGGAGAAAGGCCTTCCCTTCGCAGCTGGTTAAAACAGCCCAGAGCTTCCTTGCCACGGCCATGTTGGGCATATCCAGCAATCAATGCATTCCAAGAGATGACATCCCGGTGAGGATGACCATCAAGAGCTTCTCGTGCTTTCATGAGGGCACCACATTTGGCGTACATATCGACCAAAGCACCCCCAAGCACGACATGTTTCTCCAAAAGCCCCTGACTAGCAATCTCATCATGAATTCTCTTCCCCATGTGAAGGTCTTGTGTAAGGCCACAAGCCTTCAAGGTGCAAGCATAGGTGATTGCATTTGGAGAAAGGTCTTCCCTTTGCATCTGGTTAAAACAGCTCAATGCTTCCTTGCCACAACCATGTTGGGCGTATGCTGCAATCATGGTGTTCCAAGTGATGACATTCCGGACAGGAAGGCCATCAAAAACTTCTCGTGCTTTTGTTAGGGCACCACATTTGACATATAGACTCACCAATGTGCTCCCTAAATAAGGGTCTTTCTGAAGTAACCCACTATTGCTAAGCTCAGAGTGTATCCTAATGACTTGGTGCAAATCCTTCTTTTCAGCACAGGCTTTTAGTCCGGAAAGAGATGAAAAACTCGTTGCTTTTGACTCCTCAACACGTTCTTCCTGTCTATGCTTGACTTGTGTAGCAATTATCGCTTCTTCCCATAATTTGTCAGTGGATTTGCCGCCGCTCTGAACGCTTACAGGAGATTCATCAACCACGAAAATTGAGAAAAAGAACTCTGTGTGTGCGTGTGTGTGTGTGTGTGAGAGAGAGAGAGAGAGAGAGAGAGAGAGAGAGAGAGAGTTCTTACCTTCACAGTATGCCGTCCTGCAAACATAGCCCTCCTCATCGATCGGTTGAAATCATTAGCCACAACCTTAGAGAAGTTTCCATCGAAAAGTTGTCTTTTTATTTCGTAATATCAAGGAAAAATTACCAAAATCCCCCTATAAATTCCCAAAATGCCTTTCAGATTTCCAAACTACCCTTGGTTGTGAGATTAAATCTCCAAAGATAAAAATAATTAAGCTTTCCATAAGAAGACTGATTGTCTATCAATATAAGATGCTAAAACTAGAGTTTGAGTTGGTTTATGTAGGCTTTGGAGATGAATTGCTTCATTATTTTTAGATATAATTGCCTTTTTTGCAAGGTAACTTGTGGCAAATAACACGCTAAGCACTACAAAACAAATCTCAATTGTAAAACCAAAAATGGAGATTAGAAAATCTTGAACAATCCAATCAAAATAGATATAAGGGTATTTTGAGTTTTTTTAAATCTTTGAGGGTTATTTTGGGAATTTCCACAAATTAGAGGGGTATTTTGGTAATTTTCTCTAATATCAAACACTGGACCTTGTCCCTAATTGTCATTGAAACCTCTTTTGTAGCTCAATCCATTGTGAATTTTTTGGCGATTTAGGGAGGAGAGTGCAAACTTGGTGCATATTTTGAGCTGTTGCATCAAACAAAACTAGTGAGGACATGTGTTGTTGTGCCGCTTTGCGGGCATGGGATGAAATATGAAATGTGTATGCATTTTGAAGTTTTGACAATCTTATGATCAGTGCCAGATTCTATTGTGACGTCAGGTTGATTGAAATGTATGGTAATTGTGGGTTTTGGGGCCATTAATGGGATTTGATGCCTGTAAGCCAGGATGTCAAGGTGCTGCCAAAATGCAGCTTAATAGTCCAAAATTGTAGTGCTCTCCATGCCTGTCTCTACGGCTCGTCAATCGGAATCCAAATGAGGAAGATATGGCCAACACAATAATTTTTGGGGATTGATTTTGTTGGTGTTTGGATCTACCTTGAGATGTGTGCCGGGGAAGATGAATCAACTTTAACAGGGGTTTGATTTGCTAGTGCTCGGAAAGGGCTACAACATGTGCTTTATTGTGCTCAAATTGGGCATTCAGTGTTCAACTTATGAAGGGCTGAGTTTTCTCTGCAGTCTCGGACATCCATGAGCAGAGGAAATTGGTGTGGATGCAATCATAGATGTGCTTGACATTCCTTTAGTCAAAATCTATGGGTGCTTGCCAATACTTTGGTTGACATGTAAGCTAAATGTTGTGTTTAGTGGTGCTTTGGTCGAGTATGTATGCCGTTAAGGGCTTTTGGAGAAAAATGTTGTGCCAAGCAGTGCTTTGGTTGAGTATGTATGCCATTAAGGGCTTTTGGAGAAAAATGTTGCGCTAGGCAATGCTTTGGTGAGTATGTAAGCCAAGTGGGCGGGGGTGGCCACCCATAACCAAAGGCTGCCCATGGGGCCAATAAGGAGGGTTTTAAATGTGAATGGGAAGAAAATGAACAAGATGTCGAGCAGGGCAGCAAGCAAGAAGAGAGAGAGGCTCACACAAAACAAGGAAATTCTTTATTGAGCTCGCCAAGGAAACAAAAATGGCTTAGAATTTCCTAGTGCAGCTTTTTGGTCATTCTCCCATCGATTTTGGTGTTGGTCCGAACAATGCCTACCACATCATCTCTCGGCTTCCCATGGCCCTAGCAATGATGGCACCATCATTTAGGGAGGGAAAGGGAGAGTTATTTTTAGAATCTTTTTTGGCATGCAAAAAGGGGGAAACACGAGCACTTGGGAGGTTGGGACAAGAACGTGGGGAGATAGGGAAGGAGGAGATTGGAGACAAATAATAGGAAGCAAGATAGGGAGAAGATAAGGAGAGGAGAGAGATTTCTCGGTTGGGTCGAAGAAACCCCCCCCCTTTCAGCCAACACTCTTCGCGCACTGGTGTTATAGAGTAGCTCTTCCACAGTTGCATGGAATGCATCAAAAATGCCAATAATACAATCCACCGGCTGCCAGTCTTCTTCGTCGAAAGGATAAATATTTGCAACTGGCAGGTTAAACACACAATACACGAGTGACGAGTAAAATCTATTATGGATGTAAGAAAACTTACAATTTGGTCGGTTTGTTGAAAATCCTGTTTGGCGTTGTTCGTTAGACGCAACTCTGAGTGCATATATGCATGTTCAATGAGAACCTCTTTGACTGTTTTGCCTGTTTGTGAAAAATGAAAGTTTTTTACCCTACCTTTATAGCTGTTCACAAACTTGTTGCCCGTGCGCTTTCTCTTACTCGTCTGCAGGAGAACCCAACTTCCAACTATAATGGTGGTGGAAAGCCATTGTCCGTTGTCCAAATCGAAGCTATTGAAAATTTCTACAGATGGCAAGATGCACAACATATATGTGAGAGGGGGAGTGTTTCTAAACGCAAACACAATACAGCCAAATGCAAGCAGAATAGTTAGTTGAGCGCAAATAAATGAGAATGAACGGAAATACTATGAAGTCTCTCCTAATGAAAAAGTGCGCGCATTGAGTTTGAGTTGTGGTACATTTGTCCTATATTCGGTCCCGACAAGAAAGATTCGAGCAAATTACAATGTATATTATTGTTAAGGTTTTTTTATGCAACTAAAAACTATTTTTTGAAAATGCTAAAATTTGATATTAAAAAAAAAGGAAAATTCGAGCTACCATTACGGTAGCCCGCCATTCATTGGTCGAGTTGCATTCTCTCTCTAGCGCTAAAAGGACCAAATTTGATTCCAAACTTTCCCTACTGATAGCTTAGCATAGCCTAGTAATTAACATGGTAGAGGAGATGAGCATGCATTGGAGCTTGGCTCTTGGTTGGATTTGCATCACAAAGCCAAGAGTTGTTGGTGTAGGCCTCCCTTCTCACAAGCTTGGAGTAGATGATGAGCTTTCCATTAAATCTTGAGAAGGAAATAGTCTTCTTTACTTCACACATGAGCTTGTGTGAGTGTGTGTGTGTGATAATGCCTTGCAAAAATCAGCCCCCTTTCTCTCTTGGTCGACCCCTCTTGCTGGCGCCTCATTGGCTCATGACAAGCTTAGTCAATAGGAAATTAGAAGCATAATTTCTAGCCTTGTGACATGTGTCCCCCTTTCCCCTTTTGTGAGAGCTTTAGGTATTCAAATAATTCAGTTAAACTCTCATTGGACCTCTTAGTCTTCTGGCCAATAGGAATCAGGCAAGCCATTGAGCTGCTGAATGCTCATTGGACCCCTTGGGAGACTGTCCAATGTTCTTCTAGAGAGATTAATTTCTATTGGTTCTTTTATCAAGTGTTTTTAAATGAATTAAACTAAATTTACTCTATCCTAATTCTCATTGGTCCATCTCTATGGCCATCCAAAAGGATTTGAATGCACTTTGGGGGCAACTGGGCTAGAAGCCTGACATGTGTCCACTATGCCCGTTGTGTAAAGGGAAGACTTGAGTGTGTGTGTGTGTGTGTATTCTCTCACCTCTTCTCTCTCTTCCCCTACCTTTAAGGCTTGCCCCCTCTCATCTAGGGATATGTGAAGACTTTATGGTCTTCACAAAAGCATCCAATTCTGTTACGCTTGACCATTTGGACTTTACCTTTGAATTTTGGAACCTTAGCATTTTGGAAGTCTTAATGGGCTAAACCCTAAGGTCTTTGAAGCACCATTCATGCACATTGGTCTTTTGCAGATGGCCCCCCTTTGGATCCCTATTTTGACGGGTCTGCCAGCCTAACCAATATTCTAGCTTTTTCTCCCCTGGTACTTCCCTATATTAAATGATCAGTTTAACATGAGAAAATCATTTAGGAGAATTAGATATTAGTTATTATGACATAATTTCTCTCTTGAAATCATAGTCATCCTTGACTATGAGCTAGAGAAGATAAAGCCTAGTCATTAGTCCATTTGCTAGCCGATAGAGGATCCCTATTTTACCCTACGATACCGTTCCAAAATGGATGACTAATCCATTTGGCGCTTGAGATCCTAAGCTGTCGCAAGCATGTCTGCGCATTAGTCCTATCAATCTTCCATAGTAGAGTGACAAGCTCTACTTGGTGTTTGGGAGACGTCTTCTTCATAGCAAACTTGATCCTAAGCATGCATACTTCTTAACATTTGTGCACAATAAAGAAAAAAAGACAGTCTTATAAGACAAAAACTTTGTTCATTTAAATAGTTTTACATTTGCTTACTCTAGTGAAGCATTGACAAGTTTTAGGTTATCCTTTAATTGTATGCCTTGCATCCATTTAGCATCTTCAAAAGGATAGTTCTTAAACTTAATAAGATACCGTCGGATAATCTTACCGCCTCTCAATACCTTGTCTTCATGTCGGAGAATGGACTCAAGGTGCATCACCTCTTCTTGGTCCTCGATCTCTGGTGGGTCTTCAATAGTTGGTTCTTGAGGTGGCTCTCCTTTGTAAGGCTTTACTAGGCTCACATGGAAAGCATTGTGTATGAGCCAATGACTGGGCAACTTGAGTTGATAGGCCATCTCATTGATTGGTCTAAGAATCTAGAAGGGACCATAGTACCTTTTTGCTAATTTAGCATAGTACTTTTGGTGTCCCGTAGGATTCTTGCCCGTTGTGTGCCTTAATCGAGCCTTGGGAAATTTAAGCAAGACCCAATTATTTTGTTTAAAGGCTTGAGCTCTTCTGTGCTCATTAGCAGCAGCCTTTTGCCTTTGCTGTGAGATCGAGATAGCATCCTTAATCTTTTGGAAAGTTTCTTGTAGGTCTCGGCTATACTAATCTGTAGGCGAAGATCTTCCCATGTACCTTGAGTAGCAAGGGACTTTTTGATCTTCCCTCTATCAGCTCAAAAGGTGTTTTTCCTGTGGAAGTATGTACAGTGTTATTGTAAGCATACTCCATTAAGGGTAAGTACTTCTCCCATTGGGACTTTTGATCTACTTCTATGACATAAGCTTTTAGTTGATCAAGAATGGTTAGGTTAGCTATTTCAATTTGGCCATCCATTTGGGGATGATAGGCTGAAGAGAAGTTTAGCCTTGTACCTAAATTCTCAAAGAGACCCTTCTAGAAATTACTGGTCATTCTAAGATCTCTATCCGACACTATGGACATTGGCAAGCCATGGTACTTGAAGATTTTTGATATAAAGAGGGTTGCCATTTGATGGGCTTTGATAGTCTTTTTGACAGGTATGAAATGTGCTTGTTTGCTAAACCTGTGTACTATCGTCCATATTCATGTATTCCCATGGTTAGATTTAGGAAATCCAAAGATAAAATCCATGGATATGCTCTCCCATGGTGAATTAGGGATTGGCAAATGTTGAAGCAATCCAGGTTGCTTCCCTCTATCAAACTTCGTCTTTTGGCATACCACACATTTTGAAACATACTTTTGTAAGTTTGCTTTCATGGTAGGCCAATAGAAAAATGTTTCTATCCCTTTTATGGTAGACTGAATCCCTCTATGCCCCGCATAAGGAGGAGCATGAGAGTCATACATTACTTTCTCACATAGTGAGTTAGTAACACATAGTCTATTGCCATAGAGAAGATAACCATCTTGTAGGATAAATGGTTCTTCTTTCTTCCCTGGTGCAAGGGCTGAAATCACATCTCTAAATCGGGATTGATAGCATACTCATCTATCATAGAAGATAGATCATTGTGAGTTGCTATGGAAGCCGCATTCACTCTCGGTCATCTTGAGAGTGCATCGGCTACTCGATTATGCTTGCCAACAATGTGAGAAATATGAAAATGAAATTGCAAAAGGAAATTTTCCCACCTCATTTGTTTGTCGGAGAGCTTGGTCTGCGTCATGAAGTACTTAAGGCTTTGGTGATCCATCCACAAAATGAAAGGAGTCCCCAATAAATAGTGCTTCCACGAGTCTAGAGTGTGTAGAACTGTGAGAAGTTCCTTTTCATATATGCCTAGAGCTTGCTCAACAGTGTCGAGCCCTTGACTTTCATAGGCGATGGCATGCCCTTCCAAGGCAATCACCACAAGCGTCACATTGGACCTCAAATGGTTTTGAGAGATCCGGCCGTGTAAGCACAGGTTGAGAGATAAGCTTCTCTTTAAGTTTTTCGAAAGCATTGTTCTCCTTGGTGGACCATATATACCTAACATTTTTCTTTGTTAGGTCATGTAATGGTCCCGCGATTTGTGAGAACTTTTCTATGAAGTGTCTATAGTATGCACACAAACCTATAAAGCTTCTTAGTTCATGTAGAATCCTTGGATTAGGCCATCCTTTTACTACCTCTAGCTTTGATGGATCCATTTGGATGCCATCTTGAAAGATAAAATGACCTAAATACCGAATCTCTTTTAAGCAAAAATCACTTTTCTTTTGATTAATATAAATTTTATTCTCTCATAAAACTCAAAAGTATTATCTGGAGGTGTTGCTTGTGTTCGTCTAGTGAATTAGAGTAGATGATTCCATCATCAAAGAACAGTCTAGTAAAGGTTCGATGAGGCCTGAATAGCTTCTCCATCAAGCGGTTAAATGTGGCTGGTGCATTGGTGAAGCCAAAAGGCATGACAATGTACTCCTAAAGACGAAATGTAGTGCAAAATGCGGTCTTTACAATGTCTTGATCAACTATTCTTATTTGATGGTAGCCACTTTTTAGGTCAATCCTACTGAAGTAGGTTGACCCTTGTAGCTTATGAAATAGGTCTTCTACCCATGGAACAGGAAACCTATTTTTGATAGTGATCCTATTTAGTGCTCTATAGTCAACACATATACGATATGTGCCATATTTCTTTTGCACTAATAACACTGGTGAACAAAATGGAGATGAGCTAGGCCTAACCATGCCCTTCTTAACTAACTCATGCACTTGCCGCATAATCTCCTCTTTTTGAGCTTGAGAACTCTATAAGGAGGTTTATTAGGCGGTGAACTTTTTGGAAGAAGTTCAATTGCATGGTCATCATTGCCTCGTTTAGGAGGTAGTTCACAAGGGATGTCGTCAATAAAAACATCTTGAAATCCCTTGAGAAAATTGGATAACTTTAATTCCCTGTGACTGTTTATATTTTCTTTTGCTAAAGCATTAGGTTCATTTTGAGAATCTTTAACAAAAATCATGTACACGGAAATAGAGCTCTTTATTGACTTATTGAAAGCTTGCTTATGTACAATGGGTATGGTGTTACCCAACTCCTTAGCATCTATGTACATATCTTTTTCCCTCAATCTAAAGTAGATTTGCCTTTTAGGGAATTTAACATTGGCAGCCATGCGATCAAACCATGGTGCCCCTAGAATTACATCCTCATGCTTGAGAGTAGAGATAAAGAAATCCTCCTTGTCCACATAGCTTTGGACATGGAGCTTCAATTTCCCAATTAAGGTGGCCAACTATGTGGATATGAAATTGTGAGTAGAACCAGGGTCAAAGAGAATAAAAGCATCATGTTCTCTTACCTTTCCCCAAGCATGTCATAGAGGAGATCCTTTGTGGTGAGCATCCTCTTCTTGGATTTTGATCAAGGTAGCTCTACGAGGCTCATTTTGTGTATTCTTGTGGGGACAAGCACAATAAGCATGCCCATGCTCCCCACAAGTGAAACAACGGTTATCTTTACGATAATGCTCTAGCCCTTCAGGAGAGAGTTTATTTTTGCCTTTATAAACTCCCTTCTCCTTAGCTTTGTTGTTGTTTGCGTTGCCTTTGGGAGACTTTTGGACATGGTCCTTCCCCTTAGCTCGTTATTATGGTCCTTGTTCTTCGTGGGCTTAAGATTTCTCTTAGCCCCTTGTTGGAAATTGATTTGTGAAGCCACCATGGTATGGTGTATGACCACAGATTTGGTGCGTGGTCTTTGGGAGTTGATATACCCTGCCATATCTTCAGTTAAACCCGCAAAAAATTGTTGTTTTTGCTCTCCTTTTGAAGATAGTGTCTTTGAGATGTAACTCCCAAAACTTGTCTACATATTTGTGAATACATTCGTACGGAGAGAGCTTCAAGCTTCGCCATTCGGTGAGTACTTTGTCTTTGGCATCAATAGCAAAAAACTTCTTCATGATGGAAGCTCTTAAAGCTTTCCATGTTTGTGGAGCTTCATCATTTTCCCATAGGCTAGACCACCATTGCCTAGCGGACTTTTGAAAATGTATAGCTACATGGCCTAGCTTAGAGGACTCCGTGAAGCCCTCATCTCCAAACGCCGCATCGAATTGTTAGATGAAGGCCAAGACTTTATCCGTAGCACCAATGGTGCCATTGTAGGTAAGGAAAGAGATGTTCTTTCCTCCCTCTTTGAACTTTCTGAGCTTGGATGACCTCTTCCACGTGGCATAGGATTTCCTATGGCCTCTTCTTTTAGGTGGTTCAAGAGATGCACCATCACTTTTTTCAGAAGAGGAAGAGTATGAGGAGGATGGAGAAGAGGGTGACCTCTTTCTCGCCTTTTTCTTCCCTTGTTCCTCCTTGTCTGCACCATCACTTTCTTTAGAAGAGGAAGAGGATGAGGAGGATGGACAAGAGGGTGACCTCTTTCTCGCCTTTTTCTTCCCTTGTTCCTCCTTGTCTGCACCATCACTTTCTTTAGAAGAGGAAGAGAATGAAGAAGAGGGTGACCTCTTTCTTGCCTTTTTCTTCTCTTGTTTTCTCTCGTCCCTCTTTGAATGATGGTGTAGAGAAGTATGCAATGGTCTTCTCCATTTAGAGGGTGTTGGAGAGTGATTTTCCCGCCGTCTTCGTGGAGCCATCTCCGCCGAGGTGGCAGGAGACTCAGTTATTTCTTGTTTTTTCGGTGGAGGCTCTACCGTTGAAACTTGAGTTCTCCTTTGGGAATGAGATTCATCATCAAGTAGTAGATTTTTGAGCCCTTTGTACGGATCCTCTTCTTCTTCCCTTATTGGAGAGAGGCCTCTTTTGGAAGTATCACAAGGAGGCTTCCTAGTTACTCTCTCTTCTTGGTGGGGAGTTTGGAGAATCCCACGAGTACGTAGCTGTCGTTGCACTTTACCTTGGAGGGATGGATTGCCCATGGCTTGTTGAAGCCTAATAGCAAGGTAATTAACGAGCATAGGGGCATCATTAGTAGCCTGTCCATTAGCAAAATCAAAGCTATCAACATTAATTTCACTCTCTTTACTATTGTCAGCCACTCTAACAGATTTTAGTTTTAAAATTTTTAAGTGTACTTTGGCACTTCAAGCCCTAGTTGCTAGTCCTCTTAACTCTATAGAAAAGCACTCAAGCTCCTGTACTCATGGCTCAATATTATAAATTGCAAGGAATAGAAGAGAGGGTCTTTCACCACCAAAACATCGGCTCCTGTCAAGCTTCTAATAGCTCAATAGTGGTTAAGCCGTAGGCAAGCCTCGTGGGACTCCACTATTAAGACCATAGATCTCAACGGTGATATCCCGTTATCTGCACGAAGCAAGCGCACTGCAAGGCTAGAATTAGGCAATGAGAGGTCAGCTTGAGGACCTCTCTTCTTGAGCAAGAAAAGAGAAACCATGTGCTCTGATACCAATGTAACATTTAATGGTCTAGTAACTTGTGTGTTACGGAAAATAACATAGACATAGTGAGTATTTCATTAAGGATAGATTCCTAATGAGTATAGCAAGAGTAGCAACAAAAGCATAACACCTAGTTAGATAGGCATGAACAATACTTCAAAAAGAGAGAGAAATTAAGTTATTGACAAAAATTGAGGACCAGATTTACATGGAGCCAGTCCCCCCTCCAAAAGGCTTTGTATTATAGGTTTCCCTCATCAAGGGAGACCGTTTACAATAAAATACTTTGTTTTCCTTCAATAACTTGCTGGTGCAATGAAGATGAAGCTTCAAGAACTAAGCTTACACTTGAAAAACACAACATCAATTCCCTCACAGTCTCAGACCCAAGACCTCACACACCTCGAAGATGGTGAGAGCAAGCGGGGTATGAGAGTAGATCTAGAGGAAGAAGGAGTATTCTTACCAGAAAGAAGTATTTCTCCTCACATAATCACTCTTAATAGCTTAGCATAGCTTAGCAATTAGCATGGTAGAGGAGATGAGCATGCATTGGAGCTTGGCTCTTGGTTTGATTTTCATCACAAAGCCAAGAGTTGTTGGGGTAGGCCTCCCTTGTCACAAGCTTGGAGTAGGTGATGAGCTTTCCATTAAATCTTGAGAAGGAGATAGTCTTCTTTACTTCACACATGAGCTTGTGTGTGTGTGTGTGTGTGTGTGATAATGCCTTGCAAAAATCAGCCCCCTCTCTCTCTTGGTCGACCCCTCTTGCTATTTCCTCTTGCTTGCCCCTCATTGGTTGCCAAGCTTAGCCAATAGGAATTAGAAGCGTAATTGCTAGTCTTGTGACATGTGTCCCCCTTTCCCCTTTCGTGAGAGCTTTAGGTATTTAAATAATTCAATTAAACTCTCATTGGACCTCTTAGTCTTCTGGCCAATACGAATCAGGCAAGCCATTGGGCTGCTGAATGCTCATTGGACCCCTTGGGAGACTGTCCAATAGTCTTCTAGAGAGATTAATTTCTATTGGTTCTTTTATAAAATGTTTTTAAATGAATTAAACTAAATTCTAGCCTAATTCTCATTGGTCGACCTCTATGGCCATCCAATAGGATTTGAATGCACTTTGGGGGCAACTGGGCTAGGAACGTGACATGTCTCCACTATGCCCTTTGTGTAAAGGGAAGCCTTGAGTGTGTGTGTGTATTCTGTCACTTCTTCTCTCTCTTTCCCTACCTTTAGCCCCCCTCCCCTCTCACCTAGGGATATGTGAAGACTTTATGGTCTTCACAAAAGCATCCAATTCTGTTAATCTTGACCATTTGGACTTTACCTTTGAATTTTGGAACCTTAACATTTTGGAAGTATTAATGGGCTAAACCCTAAGGTCTTTAAAGCACCATTCATGCACATTTCTCTTTTGCAGATGGCCCCCCTTTGGATCCCTACTGTGTCTTTTGTAAAAGATGATTTTCTTTCCATAGCCTAGCTAACATCTACTAAGTTATGGCATAGCCAGCTTGGCCATATATGAGCAAGAAGGAATGCAAAGTCTAGAATAATTGGTTATTTGCCCTTGTTGAGACTCAATGATTTTTTTTAATGTGAACTAGGACTATTCATTTGCCATTGGATAGAAGGTGTGTTGAGCCCACTAGAGCTTGTACATAGTGACGTATTTGGTCCTATGCCAACCAAGTCTTTAGAAGGATCTACTTAACATATATAATTGAATCTACTCTCAGAAGGTGTGGGTTTATCCCTTGAAACATAAGGATAAGGTACATAGTGTCGTATGTGGTCCTATGCAAACCAAGTCTCTAGAAGGAGCTACTTACTTTGTAGCATTATAGATGAAATTTCTTGAAAGGTGTGGTTTTACCCTTTGAAACATAAGGATGAGGTATACTCTATGTTTTAAAATCTTCTTGCCCTTATTGAGAATGTGTCAGGCAAAAAAAAAAAGGGCTTGAGGACTAATAACAGTGGTGAATATGTACCACAAACATGATGGACTTCAATTTTTAGTGTTAGTCTAATGTGCCATACACACCTACCCAAAATAAAGTACTTGAGTGTATGAATCACATGATTTAGGAGCATGTTACAGCTATGCTTTCCAAATTCCATGGCAAATTTGACACAAAGCTTTTGGGGGTTGTAGTTATTTTGACAATTGTTCATATTATCAATAGATGGCCTAGTATTCCTTTGAATTACAAGATTCTAGAAGAGCTATGTTCAGACACATGCTCATGTGCCTAAGGATTTTAAATGGAAGCTTGATCCAAAGTCACACAAATGCATCTTTGTTGGATATGCTACAGATGGAGAGATTGGCTATGCGTCACCGAAAATCTTGTAAAATTCTTTGTAGTTCACACATGATCTTCAATGAGTTGAAGATGCATAAGAAGCATGTTTAAGAGGTTTTGTTAAAAGAGTCACATTTGAGGATGTTTCTTGAGATTTGGTAAGAACTTAGAAGTCTAGTGAGGAGTCTTCCACTAACAATGCTCCAAAAAGAACATAGAGGAGTAGTCAAGGTTTGAGACACTCTAATAGAGCCTCACATGTGCCTCCATGGTCACGATGAGAAACAATCGATGAATGCTTTTTTCGGCTTCTTACACATATAGAACTGAAGGTGTTTCATTAATCACTTTACAATGTGGTTAAAATAGGATTAGAGTTGTACAAAAAATTTGAACAAATTTATACTATTCTTATAATGTTTAGACACATACATACATAACTTTTCTTTAAGAAAAAGCAAACAAAATCTCTAGTTTTGGAGCTCTATGAAAATAAAGAAAGGCTTTTGAAGAAACTCTAGAATTTTTGCAAAAAGCAACCGCTTTTGGAGAGAAGCTTACGGTTTGTGTCTTTTGCAATCACGGTTTAACAAGGTAAATAGCACTCCGGGCATAGAGTGATATTGGAGTTTTTCCATTAGGCATCCTTGGGAATTACCCCCCGTTCAAAGCCAATGGTATGGTTAGAATCTTTCTTAGCGAGCAACAAATCAGAAGTTACACTTTGGGGGAAATTGAGAAGAAGATCACACTCGGCAATATCTCTCTCTCTCTTTCTTTTACTCTTAGATAAGAAAGACGAAGAAGAAGATGACACATGTGAAGAAAATTTGGCAATCGTCCTTAAGTATTTGGCATCGACTTTATTCCTCCCCTTGTGTACGTTTCTTATTGTGAGTTGCATAGAGGAAGAGGTAACCTTGGTTTTTTTTTTTGTCATTTTCTTGTAACAAATTTGTAGTTACAATTAGCAATACAATTCTTGGTTCCACTTTGCAATATGTGCCACATTTCTTGTGCTTGAATCTTCCAAATCACTCTCCCATAGCTAGAGGCCCGATGCCTTCCCAACCAGTTCCTCTCCCAAAATGCGTAATCCTCAATATTTTTGGTGATCCCAACGTGAAGTGAGCTGGTATGAGAGAGGGCAAATGGAGCTACTAGCAGGCATGCAATATATTTTGTAGCAAATTAAAATGACACACTTCTCTAGGGAGATACAATAGACACCAAACTTTGCAAAGTTGATGCAAATGGCTGATACTTTATCAATCAGTGAAGGAATTGAATTTAACAAAAAGAAATGGAACAAGTAGTAGGAGTATCAATTGCCCAAGTATATGATGTGAAGGTATTTTTGATGGAAATGAAGCAAAAGATTATCTTGCCTTTTATGGATTTGAGATGAAGCTTAAAGGTGTGTTGAATGATCACATGATAAGAGAATTTGAGAAAATGGTGAGTTCATATTTAAGAGAGTACATTCAAGGGATTTTCAAAGCATATTGGGATTGTTGTGGATGAATTTTTAAGAGGCCATCGTACAAGTAGTGCACATTATTTGGATTCACTGATAGAGGAGTCTCTTTTCCATAACGAGGATTGCCCTAGAAGAACCAAGTAATCAATTGCTTAAGAAGACACCAAGTTATGCGATTGTTGATAAAAATACAAGAGATCACATAGCGACTTTCAGAAGAGTAAGGAAGTTTAAGATTTTGCAACACAATTTGCGGGATTTGAACTAACTCTAGAAGATGACGTGGCTACATGGTTCTAATCAGTAGAAAGACGTGATTTTGAGAGTCTTGATGAGCTATTTGAGGAATTCATCAAAGAATTCTCACAGAAAGGCATAGCTCACAATATGGTCTCGCAAATTCACAAATTCAAACATAAAGAGGATGAATGGGTATGCAAAGCGTCATTACAGCTCAAAAGATATGTCAGATTCTGTCCAAGAGCTGAACTTCCTACACAAGGACGGTTGATGATGATCTTTATTTAGGGGATGAGACATGGGGGTCTTCAAAAGGATCTGCATATGATAAGAAGCCTGGCGCTAAACGAATTGATCAAAGAAGATCTTTATCTGGTGGATAACTGTGAGAAATATTAAAAAAACGATTGTAAGAGTCAAGAGGATGACACATCCTCTCAGCACTGTGATTCACAGATGAGTGAGTCCATTGCAAAACCAGCGGCACCTATCGATTAAGAAACATTTATCAACGAAACGGTCAAGAGGTTAGCTCCTCTTGAAATTCTGATCCAAGCGAGATTAAGTGGTGCAAAATTGAGAGAAAATGGACAAACCATATGAGAGAAGACTGTTACTATGGCATGGAAAATGCTAGGGAGAGGTATGTACAACCTATTCCAGTAGCACCTCCTCCACCTAGATACATTACGAGGAATGTGCCAGGTTTAGTAGGAGTTTCAAGGCCACAGCTTGTCTGAGGACAACAACCTACACTGCCAGGTGCTAGAATGCCTGTAGACATGAGATATATGCCGATGATGGAAGCATCTAATAAACAAGCGATAGTACCAACTACAACATATTATGACAATCAAAGCAGGTACTGCCCTTCAAAGCGATAGAAGGTGAGAGAAACACATGGAGTGATGAGGCCAATACAACCTCCACCTCCTATGTTTCAACCTGAAGAAAGAAGGTATGAGATGGATGAAACGACATTGCGGTTCATTGTGAATAGAGGCTTAGCTAGATTAGATCATGTTTATAGCCAAGAGAATTGCAAGAAGAAGCCCCTCGACCAGAGATAGATTGTCACAAAAGCCGTGATGACCACTTGGTCAAAAAATTTCCTCAGACAAAGATCACAAAAGTAAATGCTTATTGTCTTGACTGTGGTGCCATTCACTTGGATCCCCAACTGTCCAAAAAATCAAAACCGAGTCACAAAGATAACAACGAATGTCTCAGGAATTGTTCAGCCACCGAGTAGCTCAGAAAATGAAAATGTAGTACCAGTTCAAGTAGTTATGAGAGAGCAAGCTCAAAAGGAAGCTGAGGAGAAGCAGATAGAGGAAACAAAAATTGAGGCGAGTCCAGAGACGGGTGAGCCTAAGACGGATGCACCTAGTCAAAGAAACCAAGAGCAAACAAAATAATTGGAAAGCTAGAAAGGCTAGGATGAAAGCACGTAGGAAACAAGAGAAGAAATCCCTAGTTGAGGAGCTTACCCAAGCTAAAGAGAAGATAAGACAACATGAGGAAAGTGTTATATCTTGTCTTGCACAGGCATCTCAACCTCCAGAAGAACCATCCATAGATGAGAAACCAAGAAGTGCTAGTTCAAGAGGATCAGTGTTGGTCAAGAAGGTTAATGAGCCATTAGATGCCCTCCTAAAAGCCTATGAAACACGGCTCAAAGACAACCAAACCCAAGAATAGAGGTGGATGACATATCCATATGCGGAACTAGAAAAGGACATGCTTGAAATGTGCAAGAAAATGATTCAAACAACCCAAGCTTTACTAGAACCACAAGTTGGAAAATTTGAGAATGTGATCTTTGTCCCACCTACACCAATAATCCCACCAAACCAAGAACAAAAAGAGCTAGATTCTAGTCACGAGCACGGACCAAAGCTCAAGGACACGAGATTAGAACCAAGGATAGTGTTGAATACCACGGTAACTCTTTCGAGGGATTTCACAAAGCTATACTTCAAAATTGATAGATGGTCTTGACAAATTGTTGAAGCATATCAGAGAGTCCAATGAAGCGAGTGAGCTAAGCAGACGAGTAAACCAGATGGGTGATGGAAGAGGAGTGCCTCTTACACCAATAGAGGAATTTGAGGCTGGATCTCATATAAATCTAGAAGTGGAATCTTATTGGGGAGACAATAGATCTGTACAATCTATGGACAATCAATCCCATTCGCTAGCAACACTACCGTCTTATACGAGAGAGTACAAGGCCAAGTCAGACGTTATTCCAGTCCCATCATAGAGAGTGTCTTCCAACAAGGTCATCGATTCACAAGGGCTGATAGACATTTTGTCGACACCAGTCAACTGTACGATAATGTTAGCTGAGCTGCTCAGAATACGACCAAACATGTGGGCGACTGTGGGAAAATTTCTAGAGAAATTTGGTGTTAAAAAACCAATGACTCAAATCAAGGAAGGGATCAAAGAGCTAGAAATGCCTCAATTAAACACTAGGCCAGTGCCGTTAAACAAGGTAAGTGAGTATTATGAGAGAGAATATGGGAATACCACTCTTTCTGTGGGATTCCGAGTTGTAAAAACCATGGCAATACTTGACAGTGGAGCTGGTGTTTCCATTGCAACAAAAGAGATCTGAAAAAAATGGGGAAAACCAGCAATGAGGGCTACTAGGATGAAACTGCATCTTGTAGACGGACCCATGGAAAGGCCCATAGGACTGCTAGAAAAAGCAGTTGTTACTTCTTGTGGAATTGAATATGAGCAAACCTTCGCTATTTTTGACTTCGGCAAGAAGAACAATTATGATATCATTCTAGGAAGACGATTCATGTGATAATTGAAAATAGTCCAAGATTGGGGTTATGACCATATTTACTGAGACATATGGAAACCACAAACACTTGGAGCTTCAAGAAGATGCAAACAATAGAAATCCGGACGACCCAGTAGGTGACAAGAACAAAACTTTAACTAATGCACGGTTTTATGATCGTCCAGATGAAAGACCCAAGAAACAATTTCACCGCTACAAGAATAAAATAAATCAAATATGGATGCCAAAATCTCCGGTGAAAACACAATTGCAACAAGCCTCCTCATACGTGGCTCCTATACATGAAGAAAAAACTCATCCAAGAAGAACATAGCCATATCAATGAGCTACCAATGCTCTTATCAAGTGGATACCAAAGTCATTCCAAAAACAACAACCCAAGAGCAAGCAAATAGTAACTCTCCATAACCAGCCAAACCACAAAGGGAAAGTGCTAGAACGTAACCTTGTTGAGGATAGCAGTGACAGTGATGATTCTTTTGACATCCCCTACTAGGTACTCAGGTCATCACCATCACTAGCAGCTTTCGTAACAACCAAAGAAGGCCAAATGAAAAGAATGAGTCTGAACCAAAAAGTTCGACAAATTTGGATACCAAAGAGCCAGATTGGCGAAAAGCAGGTATGGATCGAGAAGACAAAGATCTCTGATGACAAATCACAAGATCCAATGCTAGAAGAAAAACAGTTGAAGCTTGCAAGACCATCTAAGAAAATCACAAAGCTGCAAGCTTTCGCAACTCAGATTTGGGTTCCAAGGAAGTTGCTCCAAGCACAAAGAGGTGAAGAGTTTATTTGGTTTTCGAAAAAAATAAAGTATCAACTCCCAACACTTGAATGTCGTCGCCAACCAAGCATACAAGAGCTGAAGGAAAGACTGTTGAAGACTCACACAAAGACAAGGTGGATCCCAAAGAAGTCTCTTCAAACACAAACAAAGCAAGGACAAGTATGGGTTCCCAAACGAGCAACATCAACAAAACAAAAGTGGGTCACAAAGGACACCAATAAAGAGACTATCACTGCATTGTCGCTTGAATTCTTTCAATTTCTCCTACGCTTACAGTACATTTAGAAGAGAACCCACCCTGAGGAACAATGCCAAATACAACAACCAACCACAAGGCTATAATGGATTCCAAAGAAGCATCAAAGAGATAAGTATGCATTCAAAAAATATCTACAACCTTGTGAGGCAAACGACACAGGAGCTTCAAAAAACATCACATTGCCATCAACTGCCAATAAGCAAATTGGTTATACCCACATCTTACACATCATAAATTTTTTCCATGCATTGACTGTGTATGCATAATAGGGCTACATTACAAGGCCTGCATTGGCACAATTTTTAATTGCCCAAGCACAACACATACCCTTGGTGATACCCTGTCGTGAAGGAGGACTCCAAATAGGAGTGGGGGAGGCATTCTAAATGCGGACCTAGTATTATGAATATTAGAGGGTAATGTTTTGTGAGTTGTATTGAATTTTTGCATTTGATTATGATAAATTTTTTACATATGCCCTCATAATAGCATTACAAGACGAGTACGAGGACAAAAGCCATATATGAGCCCCTAGGGACATGTGTACATTGTACATAGCATTTAGAATTTGATTAGAATGATATTGCTTTTTTGATTGAGTTGATTTTTAGTTTTATTTTGTTATTTTTACGTATTTCCCAAAAGAAGAAAAAAAATAAAAAAAATCCATAATCCACGTGAAAAACACTTTGAAGCGATGTCAAGTAGTACAAAGAGAAGAGGTCAAAGAAAATGACGATACTTCACGATGTGTGTCTCAAAAGCCCTATGCACAAGACTATGATGTCAAAGGTAAGAAAAAAAATGTTGATCAGACTACACAAACAACATGAGGCCAAAAATGAACGAGGATGGTCATTAAACTCCGGGATGGACTATAAAGACAAAGGAAGTTGGTGATGCGACTAAACAAAGCCACCCATCAAGTTAAAGTTGCCTATCAAAAACTTCATGCAACTACAAGGCCGTGTATAGGAAGTAGATCTTTATACTGTAAATCTTCTATCTTGTATGTGACTTAATGAAGCCTAACAAACAAAAGGGACTAACATTATGGACAAGCACAAAAGGGGCAAAAATGAAAATTCAATCATCTTTCGTGATAGATATTTGCAAGAGCAACCAGGGATCGAGACAAATTTTGGTCATCATCATTGGTTCTACATAATTTGGCAGCCAAACGCTGCCAGAGATGCCTATCATCCTTTCTCGAGATTGAAATTCAAAAAATTACGCTTGGAAAGCCAAATGCAAGTCCAAATCAAGCTAAACTTTGTCAGGAGTCTATGCATAGAGAGTCCAAGCTAAGGGTTTTGAAAAAATAACTAAAATTCTAACCCCTAGCTAGCCAAAGATGCATTTTATAAAAACCTGAAGCCATGATAGCCATCTACATATCCTGTACATCATATGTATGAGTTTTAGAGACAAATGGACAATGATAGCTCATAGATGGACATCTATGATGAATGATTTGACTGCAGACATCCATTTGCACCCCAGGTTAAAATTACCCTCCATAGTATCAACATGCATGACCAAAAAGCTTTGAACCACGATTCCATTGTCATAAATAACAGGAGTGTGTAGGATTCCAAAAACAGTGGTCTTCTTCTTATTGACACCCTTGACTTGGATGGTGCTTGTGGATAAGGGTTGTTTTCAGCTGACACCAAAATTTATAGGATAACAAATTATGTTGAGCTCATGTATCCAATATAGTACTCTCCCATAGAGGCTAATTAGTTCAATTGGATATTGTAGAGGTGGCTCAAATTCCAATGGATCATCATCAGTGTCTTTAAAAAATACTTACGTGATTCCCAAATTAGCCTCTTGTTGGCGTCTAAGACGTTGTTGTCTTTCTCGAGCCTCAACTCTTGCTTGGAATTTTTAAAGCTCTGCCTGTTCTTTGGATGCTTTCATTTCATTTATTCTAGCACGCACATTTGGTCGATATCGTCGCTTCTTATATCTCTTACTCTTCTTGTCTAATTTTTGATTACGGTCGAACTCTAGTGAAGAGTCACTAGATGAATCGCTACTTGTGTCTTCTGCTCCCTTGGATAGATTGTCATCTATGGTACCACTATGCCTTGAATGGTTTGTCCCCACATTTGCACTAAGATTTAACTCAGATTTTTTGTTTTCAGAGTCAATTTCAATTGATGATTTTGACCCCAAATCGTGTGGGCTATAGTCTTGTGAGATGCTACTGGTTCCAATGCCAGTCAAACCTTCATCTTGTAGGTCATTAGAAGCTATATGCATTGCTTCTAGCATATTTAAGGGTACAAGTGATGGTATTTCATCCCCCTCAGGTGTTACCTAGGACGTCCCCCTGTTTCCCGAAGTGTCTATGGTTGCTGCTAAGTGGACCCAATCCACATTGTCCAACTCAGTAATCCCAGTAGTACATCTATATAAGGAGAATCTTCCCCAACAACAATGTCCACTTTACCTGTGTAACAATACTGCAATGGGGCTGAGTGAACTATGGTGTCAGATCTATGCTCAATTATAAACCTGTTTCCTAGAGGATGTGCTCGACCAGTTACAAGATCTACTCAAATAATAGAATCTTGGAACTGCAAGTAGACATGGTTTTTAGACTAGTCATGCACAATTTTTGCTTCCCTCGTGAAAGGATGTCCTAAGATCATCTCAGATGCCATAGTGTGCTTGGAGAAATCCATAACAATGAAGGTATTTCTTATTTTATGTCCAAAGACCTTGATCTTGAGATCTTCTACCATCCCAATAGGTTTAACAATAGATCCATTGGCCACCTTTACTACTATGGTTGTGGTCCCAAGGTGAGGTCTTCCCATAGTTTCCCATTAATTTTAGTCACAATGCTAACCTCAGTGCCACCATGAAGGATTCCCTTCACAATTAATCCCTTGGTAGTGATTGGTATGGTTGCATTGGACTCATTGCCCTCAAAGTATTGTCCCAACTTGTTAACGGGTATTTCTACAACAGGGTTCTCATCTAGGTTGGGTTGTGGATGTAAGTGTTCCTCCTCTATTGGAATCTCCCTAGCTCCATCCATCTATGAAAATTGTGGTAGCCCCCGACCCTCAGTTCTCGATTGAGGATAGCTCAAAGAGATAAGAATAGCTCAGGGTCTCCATATAGTTTGGACATGATGGTGGTCCCGATGGTGGTTCTAACTTCTGAAGCTATGAAATCCTTCAATTTGGCAGTATTTAATGGCAATTTTTGGGCTTTAGTCCCTCTGTAAACATTATTTCCAACAAGAAGTGAGTACGTCCACTTTCCCATGACTTTAAGTCACTTTCTTTTTGGATGACACTAGGTATGGCTAGGGGTCTATGGACTTTGTGAGGTTGTTGTTGCGTAGGGAACAATGTGTCTGTAATTTGGATCTGCCTAGGTGCTAGTTTTAGATCCCTTTGGGTATCTTCTACAAAAATCCTTGATTGCTTGACTCGCTCGATCTCCTCTGTAGGGTTTGGATAAGTTTCTATGTTCTTTTTGGATCCTGGCTATTGTGGCTCATGATGATCTTCCTTGTTGGTTTCTTTCTTAGTGGTCATTTTGGTCTCCATGGTTTCACTTGAATCAGAATCCTCTTCAGCGTCGGTCATATATACGGGCTTGTCACCAGTCCCTATGTTGGTCTTTGAAATGGGGTCTGACTTCATTGTTTTTTGCGATCTCTTCCTTCGTGTTTTCTTCTTCTTTTGAGATTGGACAATTGATGTCGTGTCTCTTTCTTCAAGAATATAATTTTGTTTTGGAGCATCGATTGTGTGAGTATTTTACTGGTACCATAGGTGTACTTTGTGATGGCTCCTCGGTAACCTCAATCAAGTTTAATGGCGTGATCTTCTGACACATTTGGATTATTTGGACATTGGGAAATCAAATGATCTATGCCACATCGATTACACATGAGTATCAGCATTGTAGACGTGCTCGCTTGATTGGTTTTCATTCATGTGGCATTATTTTGTAGCCTAATAGGACACTTGGCTACATGATGTGGACCTCCATACTCGTAGCATTCAAGAGGTGGTCTCTTGGCAGTGTAATTGATATTTTGGCCTCTTGCAGCAAGAGTAGCTACTTGATAGACAGGTTTGACTTGTCTCCAATAGTCCTCCATGTAGTATTGTGGACTTTCTTCAAGTGCATTAATGCCATAGGCAATATTAGGGTCTATATCTTCCTCACAGCCTTCCAAACAAGCAATAGATGACTTCAACCCATTAATGAAGTGATTCTTGGATGTGGCGGTTGCGATCCTAAGACTGGAGGTGGTAAGGGTGTTGTTTGAACAACATTTTCCTAGACCATGTGTTGTGATGTTTGTTCAAGAGGTGGGGCCGGCATCAATGCAGGTGTTGGAATTAGGGTTGCAGAGAAACGCATACAGCTTGGAGAAGACGAAGGAAGCTCAAGGCACATAACTAAGAGTGTATTACTTAGTGTGCAATGGAAAGATAGATAGCCCTAGATTGATGGGCGTATATACAATGCTCGGGGGGAAAAACCTCCTAAAGAGGGAAAAAATGCCTCGGTGGTCCTAGTGTGTTCACACACATCACTACCACATGTATATGGTAACAACAGGCACTCGAGGTGTGTCTATCCATGCTAAGGTTGGTCTACTGGCCATCGCACACTTAAATACTATGCAATCCTTAGCTTTGATGACCATACCTCCCACAGGCAATGCAATTTCCATTGAATTTTACTCTAAAGTAGGGCATTCACTGGTACTATGCGGACCATAGCATACTGAGCACCACTGTTGCTCCCTTCTTGGATACATATGATTATTTTACGGAGCACGATCACTCTAAGACTCTCTTGAATGGCCTTGGTGAGATTTGCTAAAGTCATCTCAGATATTTTTTAATTCCTTGACAATAGGCTCTAGGGTCATTGGATGGCTCCTTGACAATAGACTCTAGGGTCATTGGATGATGCCATGATGCTTGGAAGCTAGTAGATTTAGGCTCAACACACACTCTTTCTCCTTGAATCATTAAATTATCCTCCAATTGGATCGCATTGGTGGTGAGTGCTTCCCAAGTGGTGATACCTCTAATGACTAGGCCATCGTAGATATCCTCATGTCGTAATCCCCTAATTGATCTATCAAGCAATTGATTATTATTTAAGCGCTCATTTGAATTACAACGAGAATTCAAATGCTTCAAGCGACTAATAAAGTCTCTCACCGACTCTCCTTCCTCTTGTTGGACTTTCTGGAGCTGAGAGGCTACACCCCAAAGCACTCTCTCTCGTATATATTCTTTTAGGAATAGTTTCCTAAGAGTAGGGTAAATCATTTTTTCTTCCACCCTTAGGGTTCTATACCAATCCCCAATCTTCCCACTTAAGGCTAGCATTACTCTTATGCAGGTCATTGTGTTCTCCTAGAGAATCGCATATTTGTTCAAACACTTGATATGCTTTCTCACATCCTCGTCTCCACTAAATTATTGTGTGAGCTTGGCTATTTGTATTGCCTTACTTCTAGGGTCTCTATCAGGCGTGTTACACATATTCTCAACAATAGATCGTCTGCTGATAGCTTGAGCAAATGTTTCCAAGTCACCTAAGTGAGTAGGCACCGTGGGTGAAGGTGCTCCAGAGACTACATATGGAGTAGGTATTGGCATTGGGCTTGGCGCATAGGAAGCCCTTGGGTTCTACGTTTGGTACGATGTTGTGCCATGTGGCAACCCAAAGTTCATATGTGTGGCCCTAGGCATAGCAGATGTTGGATGTGACATGCTAATGCTAGCCGGTATGGTCCCATGAAAATAAGAGCTTGGGTGTTGTGGTTGTGGAGCATAGGTTGTTGAAACAATGGGAGGGCTAGGGACTACATGAGTACGAGGACATATAGGTGTATACGATTGGTACACACTTGTAGGTACTGTTGCATGCATTGAGCTACCATGTAGTGGTGCTTTACTAACAAATGAGGTCCATAGCGTGTTTCTTGGCATGCCCATCATTGGGGTAGGCATGGTAGCCATGGTGTCATCAAAAGAGAGATGAGCTAAACTTGGAAAGGTAAAGCTATCACTTGTGGGCTCAGATTTTACTGAGACCCCTGGCGAAACAACATATGGAGGATCCATCGAACTTACCGAGGGAGTCTCCATTTGTAATAAGATTGGCTGTTTAGCCTTCCTTGTATCCAAGAATCTCATGAGACTCGTTAAAGGCATGTGGATCCCCTTGTTCTGTCTCTCTAGCTCAATAACCCTATGGATGACCTCACAGACTCTTTGTGGTTGATCCTCTACACTAGTAGCACCCGTTGTGTATTGTAGGACATCTAACCAACCCACACGATAGGTGTGACATGTGTATAGGTTGGTTATAGTCTCCATTTGTAGTTCACACTCCGAGTTCTTATTTAGAAACGCTCCATCTAGGATTGAGGTGCTAGGGGTGTCCTTTGAGCTAGATGCAATGTGGATCTCTATGGGTTGGCCCTTAGTGGTTGCTTAGTCAGGAGCACTCGATTGCTCGACTAGCATGGTAAGTTACATAAGGACCTTTGCCTTAAGTTCTCTCCGTTGCTCCACCTTGCATAAGCTCTCAATTTATTTTTCTCTCACAGCAAGGATATACCGCTCAACCTCTTGCACTTCGGTAAGGCTTCTACCATCAAGTAATATAACCTCGAAGGGGAATATCTCTGAAGAGTCAAGGGGTGCAATGAATGGAGTATTTACGTGCACACTCTCCAAGAGCATGGGGTCTACGTTGGTCACGAATGGAGAATTTACTTCCCCACCCCCCTTATTTACACATCGTTAGCTCCATGTTCGGAGGGAGTGGCTCTACTAAAGGTTTCCTTCAAGCGGCCAAGCGTGCTCGGCCCGGACCGTGGGCCCATGGCATGCATGTCTTGGCTTGAGCTATCAAGATTAGGCATTGGGTAACCCTCCATGACATCATAGTCAGAGGAAGAGTCACTAGCCGCTATGTTTGGGTCTTGGGTTGTATTGCCTTGGGTCCCCGCCGAGGGCCCGGAACCTAAGGTAGGTGGGTATTGAGAACCCATGTAAGTCGAAGTGCTCGCTAGTTGCTCGGCCTCTAGCACACAACCAAAGCGCAGATGCACGTGCCTTTGGCACCCCACAAGTGTCGATGAATACCCTAAAAGATTAACCGCTTGATTTTTTGGGCGTTTTGCACCCTGTTTTCACTCTTTTTTTATGCTTTTTTAGTTTCTTTTTATAATTGGTTTTTGGATTGGAGCGTGTGATAGCTCAAAACAAGCATATTGCTCAGGGGTTCGTGGTGTGCTTTACAGCACAACTTTGGTTACCTGAAGCTCCGTTGGTCCTCAAAAGGGTCGCTTTTTACTTAGGCGTGAGGCTAAAATAAGTAATTCTAAAGGGTGACTAGGGCCTGAGCCTGAGCATGGGCTTGGGGAATATTCCCAATCCTGGTCCTATCTTTAATTTTTTTAAGTTTTTAAGTTTTTAATTTTTAATTTTTATTTTTATTTTTATTTTTGGATAAGGCCGCCGCGGTTGTGCCGCGTGTGCAAGTACACACACACCTAACCTACCTACTTGCAACTAACAGAGCTACTGTTACACATTAACATAGTACTACAACAACTAATTAACTAACAGATCTACTTACTGCATCTTACAGAATTAACATTATAGATCTAATACCTTAAAGCTAACACCTTATCAACAGAAAACAGTACCTTACAACAAAAAAGCTAACACCTTATTAACAAAAAATAGTACACTGCAGCAAAAACAAAGGTCACAATTCCTTCTTAACAAGCCACACACCTTCTTTCTCTATCTTTCTTACATTTCATAATGCACCACAAAGCAGCATAGAGTCCTATTCGAATTTAATGCCAGGGCATTTTTCCAATAGCGACGCCAAAAATGTGCGCATCTGTTGCACGTGTCAAAGCAAGGGACTTGCTGTACACTATGTGCGAGCCACAAATGGCTGCAAGCACACAACCAGACTAATCTAGCAAGCTCAAGAGAGGAAGGGTGTGTCACTCACCGCCCTTTCTTACATTTCATAATGCACCACAAAGCAGCATAGAGTGCTATTCGAATTTAATGCCAGGGCATTTTTCCAATAGCGACGCCAAAAATGTGCGCATCTGTTGCACGTGTCAAAGCAAGGGACTTGCCGTACATTGTGTGCGAGCCACAAATGGCTGCAAGCACACAACCAGACTAATCTAGCAAGATCAAGAGAGGAAGGGTGTGTCACTCACCGCCCTACACTCGCTTTCGTGGAGGATTCCTTGCCGCAAAGAAGAGGGAGCTACAACCGTGCCATACTCAATCGCCTCGCCGCTGCCGTGCCGTCGCAATGCTCAATCTCTCTCTCTCTCTCTTTCTCTCTCACGCATACACACACACAAGGAGATGAAGAAGAAGATGGAGATGGAGCAAGAGCACTCTTCAATTGCACAAATGAGAGAATGAGTGATTTTTAGGTTTAGGTGACTTTTATATGAGCTCACCCATTCACACTTGGGCACCCACGCTTAGCCAACTAACCCTTGAATGTTCTAGTTAGAGTGTGCCTCTCATCGGCGATCACTCTTACCCTTTTCCTATTGGACCAACAAGCCCGCGGGCCCATGACTACTAGAAGTGGATGCTGGTGGTTAACACTTCCTTTCCCTGCTGCCAACTTAGATCATTTGTATCTTGGTCCCCAGGTCTTCCATTGTCAAGCCCTCTCTTCCTACTTGCTTCATATAGTACATACCAACTCTTGAACTCTTGTAAGATTTAAATAAATCATGATGGCACGTTTCTCATGGCAATCAAAACGGTGCGGATCCAACCCCTAATGAGACTTCATATGCTCATATCTTGGCCATTTGGACTCTGATTGCAAATCTAAAAAGACCAGCTAGTACCATAAATTGAACACCTTAAATCTTGAGATTGTACATACTTCCTCTAAAAGTTGCAGGACTTGTCCTTCATGGAAAAATCTACAAAATTATTTGAACTTCCATCTATAGTATCTTGAGCATGAGAACTCTGATTGATGAGCCATTTGGCTTGGAAAGCACCCTAAAGGGCACATATGCATCTTTAAGCCTACACTTATAGAATGTTTAAGCATCCATCTTGGTTAGTCCTAGAGCAGGTCCTCTTGGCCTAAAAAACCACCAAAACATGCGTTTTTGGATCCCTCTGGTTGTGCTTGATCTTCATACCTACCCTTGCACCTTGGCATGCAACTATAAATATCCTCAGTGTTGCTTCTCTCTATTCCTTGCATCAACACTTTTTGGTCGCATCAACATTGCCCAACCCTATTGTTGAGCATTTAGGCTTAACTAATAGCATGTTTATTGAATGTGAAACTGCAAAACTAAGAAAATAGTTGAGCAAACATTAAATAACTACAAATGTATATACAAAGTTTTATTATCATGTAGTGCAAATTTTCTTCAAGTGGGTTGCCCAATCCCCTGCATCATTTTCTTCCATCAACCAGAGTCAAACAGCCAACTTCATGCAGCAATACATAAACAACATAACTCACCTCTTGGGTCAAAAAGAAAGAATTATCCATAGCCATGCACTTGTAGCACATGCACAGCTCTCTCATTCAATGAACATGCAAATCCAACCATAGAGAAAGAGGGGAGCTCCCTACAACATCACCCAGCTTCAACTATATTCAAAATCTATCTCCAACCATGGCAGTGGCTTGCACAACAATCTCTTGAACACGCATACCTAATCTTTCCTTCCAACCAAATATTGGGACAATTTCCACTATCTCTACATGCATGTCCATCGTGGCTAGCAATTTCTTTGTAGCACAATCTTGCATTTGATAAAAGACACTCCCTTGTATAGCATGTATCCTAGCTAAAGCTTTATCCACTAGTACGTATGACTACACATCAAAATCAATCATTGGGTCAGCAAAGCCTCAATCAGCTTCGTCATCAATATAAGATTCTAGCACCTGTTGTGACTATTTCCCAATCTGTCTTCTCTTCATCATGGAACCTGTTGTACCATATCTTTGATTTACCCCACGAACCAAGAGCAAAAAAAATTGAATCACACCTTCTTCTCTCAACAACCTATTCCAAACCCAAATTTTGGTGTGGTAAGGCCTACCCTTTTGCATTAGATTCATCTTATGATCCATATGCAGTTAACCTAAGTAACCCATATTAGACTCCATGACTAGAATCCATGCATTATGAGCAAGCTTTAGCTTACGGGGGGGCGTGTGTTGGGATAAGCCTTTAGCTTACACTCAATATGTGACCAACCCCTAAATGCAAGCATACTAAGCATGCCCCCTTATGCGCATGCATGCATCCTACTACATAGATTTCCCTAACACATGCTTCTTTAATATGTGCACATGCTACACAATTATAGTCATATGCAAGTTGGTGTATGCCACATGCTACTTGACCTTTTTTCATATGACTTTGTAGTATTTAATGCCACCTTCCATTTTGAGCCTATATAAGGTCATCATGCTTAACTTGTAATTTTCTCTCTTATCTCAATTAATCAAGCAAGTTCGTTTCCATTTTCATTGCACACATTCTCTCGAATATATTTGTTCCTAATTTGTTGTGAATCTTGCACTATGATGAATGCCTCGTTGGCCTATCCACCATAGGCATTACAATAAGAAGGGTTTTCAAAATCAAATTTATGTTTGTCTAAAAGAGGTTGATCTGAGGACATGTTTGATGACCTAACTAGAACAGTTTAGTATACCAAATTGTTTGTATCTCTGTTCCTAATCAATATCACACCTCATGTGAATAAAAACCCTTGATTCTGTGACTATTTGAGCTTTGTTTTCTTTTCTACCAGAAAACCCACAAACAAAATCAAGCAAAAACCTCCAACTTGTAAAAAACAAGTGTGAAGCTTTGAAGCCTCAAACCTTGTCCTAACAAGCTCTTGAAAACTGTGAGAAACCCCTTTTAGATAGGATCTTGGCAAAAGCAAGCCCTGATCCAATTTTATGGGTGCCCACTTGTGAAAGATCAAAGCTCTTAGCTATGGATGCTACCTGACAGCATGCAGAGAAGGAAATGCACTTGTAGGCATTGATATGAGGCCTGGTGATGCTCAATTTTTTGAAAAAACCATCAACATGGGTGATTGAAGCTATTATGTGCCTCTTGAGCTCAAAAAACCATGTGCCAAGTCATCTCTCTTCTCAAGCGGCTATACTTGCACAGATTCTTGCTTGCAAAAGATAACATTTGTGCTATTTTTAGCACTAATGGGTGTTCTCACGCTCAAATTAGCTCCTACTTTGGTTACCACTGTGGACACTCTATAGGATGAACGTGCTACTCTCCCCCAACCACCTCCTCTTATAGAGCCTTTGGTCTCTATATTTAGGAGACCCTAAGTTTAGCACATCCTTGTCCTTTGTCGAGGACCTTGTTCCAGACTACCTTAGCCTTGACACTTCCACTTTGGGCCCTACGCATAAATTATGATCCAAGCAAGTTGGGATAATCTAGCTAGATTTGTTCCCTTGCATTCTTAGCATTACTAAATCTTATGACCAAGTTCCCATGACATCCAAAATCACTTTTCCTTGGTTTCAAATGGATTTTCATTTTGTCTTGGTTTGGGCAAAGTTGACCATAATCACAATATGATGGGTGATTGTTGCCATCATTCCCACTACTTTGAAGCTTTTCATGATCCCCCATTTGGTTCCCTATGACCTTTAATGGATTCGTAATAAGATGAGACCATATGCCAATCTTCCTAGGCTATTTGAACTCTAACAAGGCTTGTTGAAACTTTTAAAGTATTTAGTGCTACAAACATGGACTTAAAAAGATACCAAAAATGTTTTACATACTCATGGCTTGTGTAGGTTGATTGAGCTCATTTCCAATCATATCGACCCCCCGGATGGATCTCTTAATCACTTGTATGGATTGTGCAGGTTGACCTGGTTGATTCCTAGTCATAAAGACTCCTTGGATGGATTTTCAAATCACTTGTGATTATCGACTTGCTAGATGAATGGTGAAATTATTAGAGGATCATTGTGACCCTTTCACGCCCATTTAAGTGAGAGTATGATGAAAATTTTCCCCAAAACCGCCGTCCTAGATTCCCTCTCTAAAATTGGGCAAAAAGTGTTGGTTACCTAGATTTTAATGCTTCAGTTGAAATGTGGTTTCACTTACATGCTCACCAAAGATATCTTCTAGTCGTGGTAGAGACCTGAACTTTTTTGGTGGATCTACATGGATCATGATCCATGGAGGATCCATGGAGGATCCATGTAGAACTCCATTTCCAAGATTTGATTAGGTCTTCTTGATGACACTATCAAGGGGTTCTATTGAGATTTTCAATGAAAATGGAAACTTTTCATATGTACTACAAGCTTGAGTGCCATGTGGTTTGTTGCAACATAGTTTTGATGCATGCGCACAATCTGGACCATCTTACTTCCCTTTGGCAGGCTACATTGACTCATAAGAGCATATAGATGATATCTATAAGAGGACAAGTTGAGAGGTAGCCCGTAGAGTACATAGCAACAAGCTCTCCCCGTGCCTCTCTCTCTTTCTTTCTTTCTCTCTCTCTCTCTCTCTCTCTCTCTCTCTCTCTCTCTCTCTCTCTCTCTCTCTCTCTCTCTCTCTCTCTCTCTCTCTCTCTCTCTCTCTCTCTCTCTCTCAGCTCAAAAACACAAATGACCAAGAGTTGACCTACTAGGGCATATATGAACTACAGAGGATTTTTCATAGACCCTAGTTTTCTATCCCATTGCCCCCATTGGTATACTTATCTTGAAATTTATTGAATCCTTTCCATCTTTGACTTAGTAGAAGCATATGACTGCAAGATTTGGCATTTGCAATGAAGAAAAATGAGGTTTCTTTTCAAAACATACATAAGAGTTTTTTTCTAAATAATAGTAAGAAAACTCATACCTGGTTAGCTTCATAAGATGGCATATAACTTGTTTCCAAGAATATCGATCATCTTATTAACCTATTGTTGCTATTTATTGCCAATTTGGCTTATTTATGTACCAATATTTACAAAAACAAATCAGCCTCTACTCTTTCCTAATACTTCCTAGGTTTTTGTTCTTAATCATCTTGTCCAAGAAGAAAATTTGAAATGGTTATTAATTTTTGGGGGCCAATTGCCAAAAAATACATTACAGCAAGCTATCCTCCTTAATATTCCACGCACGAACACCCATTCAAAAGGCATCATGGTAGACATCAATGGAGGAGCATATTGAGAGCAACCTGTATTGTCTCAAGCAACTGGTTCTTTCTTCTCCCATACCAAAAACTGGACTTTGGTTGGACTTGCTAGCCTTGCCAAAGTCATGATTGGTGTATTCATCTTCTTGGGTACTCATATATGTGTTGGTTTGGCTTTGAGAAGATATTTTGGTACCCATATCTATATGGTTCCTTGCGTGCATGTGCCTGATGGTTGTCATCTTTGTTTCGTTGATGAGGTGTTGATGAATTTGGTTTTTGATAAGGGTAATCCACTTGGATCAAAAGAGATTGTTTGAGAGTCATTTAATGTCTATATAGCTAGTGTGTCGGCATCCCAATCTAGAATTTTTTTGTACGTTCTAAAACATGGTGTTCCTAGTATCATCTTTACTCCAAGCTCAACATCTGATCGGCCATAAAACAAATATGAGAAATTCACTCTAGCTACAATGATGTTTATATGAATTATACCTAAGGTTTTGTGCAAAGGTGTATTGGTAGTTCTCAAATCTATATAAAATGGCTCCATCATTTTTGTTGTCATCTAAAATAAGTTGAGCAGTTAATGACATCAATCCTCACACCAATATCCACAAGAGCATTCACTGTATAACCTATAGGCAAGCTTACACTCATTCTAAAAGTTCTTCATGGATGGTGCGTGGTGGCGGGGTGGATATGGAATATTTTTGTGCCAAGATTGGCATCTCTATGTTTTGCAATAGAATATTGATAACCCCATCAAAAGTTTGGAAAGTGGCGTGATTGGAATCCCATGCAATATCGCGCTTAGTGGTGCGCATCCAAGCTTGGCCCATTATGGTAGTGTTAGTGCATTGAGAAAGTGGTACAACATGAAAGAAACCTAAACTTGTGAAATTTTGAGTGGTGATCTTAAGCGACATTGTGCTAGCAAAATTTTGAAGGACTATGGAACTAGTGGCATATTGAGTAGTTTTTAAGCTTTGCAGGAAAGTATATTTGTATCTATTGGAATCTATTTGTAGTGTGGTGATTTGGTGGGTCTTAACTTGAAGAGTGAGAAGAGGTGGGTCAAACTCCTCCCTTGCTATTACCTTGAGGCAATTTACCTAGTAACCTTGAAGTTTAGCTTTGCGGGCCCACTCGACTACCCCTCTTGTGCTTGCGACTTAATGAAGATTTCATGCTATTCTTTGCTCTTTCATGCATGAAATAACTAATTAATTTTGCTATTTGAAGGTTCATTATGCCTCTTAATATGTGCTTCATTAATGAAAGCCTTCATGGGAGTACCCTGAGAGTCAATAGGCGTATTGCACCCCCATTGGTTATGTCTCTCAAAATGAAAGTACCTAGAAGACATATAGAAGTGAGTTCACACTTGTTTTATTGAGTGTCTAAAGAAGAAATAAAACTCCTTGAAACTCTGGAGATCGTAGGTTTTTATCAAAACATATTTTTCTCTTGTGTTTTTCTACGTACATAGTGTGCATAGCCTTGAGTCTGGTCTTGTTAAGTTTTAAGAGGTTAGATAATTGGTGTGAAAAAGCACGATTGGTCCATTCCAATGGGACTTTTGCACTCAAGGTAGGAAGGAGAAAACCCATTGCGAGTACCACATCAAGCCTATAAACCAGTTCAAATGGCATCATTCATATAGATGTTTTGTATGTACGTTGGTATGCCCATAAAATGCAAGGCAGCTTAGTCACCCAAGCTTTTCGATCACCTTCCACTATTTTTGTGATTGTTGTGCAAAATTCTTTGTTAGTGCTTTTCACTTGCCCACTACACTAGGGATGATAGGGTGTTGAGTGGTTTTGTGTCACTAGGAACACCTTCAAAGAACTTTGATCATCTCATTGAGGAAGTGAGAACCCTGGTCACTAAAAATCTTGATTGGTAGGCCAAAGCACACAAATATATATGTTGTTGTTGAAAAAAATTGTTGGTGTGTGCATCAACTTTCATGTTAGGACAATCCATTTTGTAAGATAGCCCGTGGTTATGATTATAGATTGTGTTTTGAGCTAGAGGGAGTGGTCCAACAAAATCAATATCCCATTTGGCAAAAGAAAAAGTGCTAACGATCGGTGTTAGGGGTTGTTGATTGTAGGTGGTTGGCACATGTTCCCTTTGGCAGCCATCACATCGAGCTACATATGCATTGAAGTCTGTATTTAGAGTATCATAGTCTTGTTTGCACAATTAACATGGTGGTCACCTCAGCAAAGTAATGACCTGCTCCTATACCTCTTGAACATTTTTTAGAACCTCCAAATAGCACTTTCTAGGGACACACAATCTAAGATTAGAATCAAGGACAATACGATAAAATTCATCCCTCATTATTTGGCATGGCTTAGATTCAACAATGGTTATTGTGTTGTTTGGATTTTGATTGGTGATACACGATGGAATGCCTACAAAATGTAGCAGTGTTTCATATGATGTAGATGGGTACAAATCCAATTGCATCTTCTTCCATAGTTGGTAGGTTTTGAACACAAGCAATCATATGACCACCACATAAAAGATGTATATATTCATCAAGACAAGGTACTCGCTTCAAGGCTAAGTCACTGTCTTGGTAATATAGGTGGACCACTATTAGTACACATAAATGGTTGGCTTGAACAAAGACTAAGGCATGCTCTGCAAAGTGTGAAGGAACAATAGCTAGCAATGGTAAGTAGAGTAACTATGTTTTTGTTCCACATTGGGACCCTTTCTATTACAAAGAGGGAATGTTGATGTAAGTCGGGAAAGATGGTTTTCTTGTTGATGCTTGATCCCCTCTTTACTACAACCTTAAAGTAAAACCCCAATATAATTGTTATATTTACAATGTGGGTGTATTTTAAAACCTCCCACTCTCCTCAAATATATATTTTCTGTATATATAAGCCTCTCTAGTTAACTCACGTGATGTACTTGTTTTGAAAAGTGACAGCCTTAGGGGTTTGGCAATCTACAAAAAGAAAAAATTATTGGCAAAAAATTCGTGCCACAATTTTTGAAAAAAATACACTATAGATAGCCCTTCCCGTTCTATGGTTGTATAGTTTTCTTGGCTAAGTTCAGTTTTGTCAGTTTGTGTAAGAAAAAGGAAAGTCCATGTTGCCCTCTCTTGGTTGATCGAAAATAAATCATATGGCATAAGAACTTGCATCAATAGGCACATGGAATATTTCACCTTATTGTGGGAGTTGTGTGTGGGTTGTGACTGTTGAGTTGTGTGTGTGTGTGTGTGTGTGTGTTGCTATTTTTAGGCTTATACGTATACATAGAAGAACATAACAGTTCAAAAGATAGCTAGATTTAGACAAGGACAATGATTAGCACAAAAACAGCTCAGTCTTTGATTCATTTTTGTACAGCATCATGAGAATGAGGTATCATTCTAGTGTTTTGTACATAAGAGACCAGGTTCGATAGTGATGGATAGCAGCTTAGCCAAAAAGATCCTAAGTTAAGATAGAGTCCTCACCTACATCCATATAAGCAAGACAACAGATTTGTTAGCCTTGAATACATATTAAAGGTGTCAATGAACCTATCAATTGTTATCCATGTCTTACTTAAAACCTTTTTAACTCATAACTCACCTATAATTGAAGAGAGAAAGGAAGTTCATCTGCGACGAGAGAGAGAGAGAGAGAGAGAGAGAGAGAGAGAGAGAGAGAGAGAGAGAGAGAGAGAGAGAGAGAGAGAGAGAGAGAGAGTTGACCGTTTTATTAGAGTTGCTCAACTCACCTACAATTGAAGAGAGAAAGGAAGCTCATCTGCGAAGAGAGAGAGAGAGAGAGAGAGAGAGAGAGAGAGAGAGAGAGAGAGAGAGAGAGAGAGAGAGAGAGAGTTTTCTTGGGTCCTCAAGAGGCAAACGACTTAGAGAGACAGAGAGAGTAGGCTTGCTGATGGCATTCAAAAAACCTTCAAAAATTTAAAAAAAAAAACCCTCTTGAAACACTCCGCACCGGCGCGAGTGTTTCAAGAGTTTTTTCTTTCGATTTTTGACTCTCTTTTTTTGAAATTTTTGGTAGAGAGCCAGAGACAATGGCATGCGTCAGTTTGTAGTGGCCGCTACCTGCGCAGAGTTGACGGGTGTATGTAGAGCTTCTTTAGACACAAAAAATTAATCAAAATAAAATTTGATTACCATGTATGGTATATACACTATGAATGAAATTCAAAAAGATATGTTGTAATGTAAAATGCCCTATTAAATACACTATTTTTGCACTCATTTTGTAAGCTTTTATCTTCCTTATTTTTTTGGCGAGGACGATTGCAGTAGCAAACCAGGCAACCAATGTAACTCAAAATGGAACATTTTTAAAATCTTAACTATTCTCCTTACGAAGCGCAACAATTTCAGTTAACGAGTTGGTTTGTTGTTGCAACCAGTCCATGCTAGCCAAGTCACCAATGTAACTTGTTGATTACAGACAAGGGGGACGAGACGAGTTTGCTGCTTAGTGCGCTAAGTGAGCTTACATGACTACAAAGCAGTTGAGAATATCCAGACTAGTCCTTTAAGAATATACTAAAAGCCGGTTTTCTGTGAACAGTGCCCCCTATATTTGACCTATTTCATATACCTTGAACGTTATTTGAATTCGCTCATAGTCACAACTTGTTTTGTCATCTACCAACAATGAGCCAACACATTACAATCTTTGGACATCAAAGAGGTCTAAAACTTCTGGTTATTTTTTATACTCAGTTGCCGCACTTACGAAAGTGGAGTTGTTTCAGACCTTGGGAGGTTCTCGAACATCATTATATGCTTGCAAGGTTTGTTGATTTATTTGGGAAATCCTAGTGCCAAATTTTTGGTGGTCTACTTTTGAGAGAGAGTATGACACCTGGAATTGTAGTATGTCTATAGCATGAAGAGACTAACTATGTCTCAAATATTCAATTTTCATCATGGTTCAAAAGTCTAAATTTTTGTCAATGGATTTGAAAACAACATCAATGGCATAATTATTTTCTTTCCCCATTATTGCTCTTGTATCAAATTGCTACCAGATTTGCTTGAAATTTGTTTTCACTCGGTTTTTTCCGCTCGTTGATTAGAACTCCCCTACACAAAAGAACATAATAGTTCAAAAGACATTTGGGTTTAGACAAAGGACAATAATTAGCACAAAAACAACTCGGTCTTTGATTCATTTCTATACATCATAGTGAGAATGAGGTATCATTCTAGTGTTTTGTACATACGATAGTCAAGAATAATTCAATTTGAGGTGAAAGAGGCCAGGTTCGACAGTGATGGACAACAACTTATCCAAAAAGATCCTAAGTAAAGATAGAGTCCTTACCTCCATCCATATAAACAAGACAACAGATTTGTTAGTGTTGAATAGGTATTACAAGTGTCAACAAACCTATTAGTTGTTATCCATGTCCTACTTAAAACCTTTTTAACTTATACCTACCATCCATGTAGTGTTAAATATCAACAAGTATCCATTCTCAGAATAGTAAGCCACAGATGAAAGTGACATACGTGTGTGTGTGTGTGTATGTGTGTGTACTTTATTTTTCCAACTGTACAGAACTATATAGTGAATTGCACCAATGAACATAAACAATAGAGTTCAAGTCATGACACAATCATTGTACTAAAAAATTGAAAAACTTGACAAACTTTCGTTTGTTTTTCCAAGCAATTTTCAAAAAAACCATAATTGTACCACGGTTCCAACTATTCCAATTAACTTCCCAAATATGTTTCTTTTCCCTGTATTGAATAATATGTAATTCAAAACTGCTTCAGAAAAACCCATCATTATACTATTATTTCTCGACAAGCAACCAGTGGTCTTCAAAAACTTTATCATTTATATGTTTCCAAAATTAGCTTCTCAAGACCTGCATATGATCAGGTAAGCATAACCCAATTTTACCAACAAAAAGAATTATTAATCAGATTATGTCTTCGAGACTGCAACAACCAAGTTCTTCCTACAACCAAGTGACACTTGATCAACCATTTGTATTCTTATCAACCATCCTACAACTGGTTCCCAAAACCCCATTTTAAATATAGATTTTGTATTGTTTTTTTAGACCAGCTAATCCTTCTGATTATATCCAATAAGCCAGCCCTACTGTATGTCCCTTTTCCCAATTCTTTTACTGTGAAATATTTTTGGATCAGAGATTATATTGCTAAAGGATATCCTAAGTTCAGCTGATCAAGTACAGGTTAATACATTATCTATCAGATGTATGCATCCTTTATTGGGGATTATGAGAAGAGGGCATACATATCTTTTAAAAAAACCTCAGAGTTCCTTAGCCATTACCCATCAGATGAGCAACTACAGACCAGAACATTATGGTTTAGTCATGTAGGCATACATATCTTTTTAAAAAACTCAGAGTTCTTTAGCCATTACCCATCAGATGAGAAAGTACAGACCAGTACATTATGGTTTAGTCAGGCAAAGAATCGAGCAGGCTTTTCATGTACTTCATACCTTATTGGATAAGAGGAAAAAATACCTGCTTAAAGCCACTTTGGATCTAAAGTTCCAACTCTCATATGAGACAGTACAGCTTAGTATAACTTATGATTTGAAATATATGTCATTAATTCTTCACTCCTACATATCAAGCAATTGTGTTAATACTCAAAAACATATCTATCAGGTCAAAGTTCGTCGAATTAGGTGATTGATTTACTTTCGGATCATACCACGCCTATAGGATAGTAGCCCCAAAATTCTATTTTTATTCATTGATTCCCGTGTTATTTAACAAATTTGTAAAGGCTTCATGAATCCTTAACACTGTATGCTATGCTCGTTTCCTATGCAGAGTTATTATGATAAAATTGCATCAATAAGTATTCAATTATGAGCGCGTATCCAATCGGTTCAAATATAAATTTCTTTTATGTTTTATCAATCAATACTTGCTACCCAAATATATGAAAACCTAGTTTGTACTTCACTCACCAAATACTATCAAGACAGTGCTCATATTTCATTATGTGTGTGTGTTTAATTGAGTGCCATACTCAGTAGATCAAAGTGTAGATCTACGTGCGAGGTCGTCATCATCCTGTATTGGTGTGGAATTTGTAGCATCAAGGAATTTCCTCAGTGAGTATCTCCGCCTTCCTCGGTTGGGGCCAAACCTCGAAACTTCTTTGTGCTCTGATGAATGTGTGTGCGCAATTGATTGGGTGTAGGATTGATGCAAGCTACAGTTTCTATTGTGTGCTCTTATATGCGCCATCAAAAGAGATTCCTTTCCCTCTCACTCACTCAGTTTGAATTTGAAGTAAGCCCATGTGCCTTCCTTATTTTTGTCCGGCTCGGAGACTTATCCCTCATGCTTAGCAATAGTTTTGTCTCATTTTTTTAGAGATTCCAATTTAGGATTTATTATACTTAGCTCCAGCATATGAGCTCATTGACTGCTATCATGTGTCTAGAAAATATCACATTTAGAACCCATTATCACAAAGACACTGAGTATACTTATGGTACAAGGGTAAAAATGTTTATTATTGTCAAAAAGATCCCTGGATAAATCCATATGCAGAACCATCTTCGCAATTATGGCATAAAACCTTTCCAAAAACTAAAAAAACTTGTTATTGATGTTCTTTATTATTCATCCACTACTACCTTTGCCTGACGGGGTATGTACCTGTCTAACCAATTTCTACATAAGTAAAAAGCAATAAGCACATTAACTGGTTCTAGTGTCCTCCTGTAATGTGTGTGTGTGTGTGTGTGTGTGTGTGTGTGTGTGGCCCTCCCCCATCCCTAGGGTAAGGTACACTTAGTGAGGGGTAGGCCCACTAATTAGACCTATCCCCTCACCAAGTGTTTTGATGATCTCAATTTGTCAAATCGTGCTCCAAGAAACCGATTGCTCTGCAAAAATTTCTTGATGTGTTTTGTGACAACCTGCTTAGAAAATCCATTCTTTTCAAACATGTCAATTAGACGTACTATGTCCTGATATGCAAATGATAGGTGTGAAGCATTATATACCCCCAAAAGAACACCCACCATGAGCCTCCTATGAAATTCAAGAAGAGGAAGATCGCCACAAAGGATCTACTCTATGCCATGCTTGGGGAAAGGTAAGAGAACATGATGTTTTTGTTCTCTTTGACCTTGGTTCTACTCACAATTTCATATCCACAGAGTTGGCCACCAAGCTAGGCATCCAAGCCTATGAGATGGGAGATGTCCTACCCGCCAACGGTGCTTTCAAGGGGCAAGAAGCTTCAGTCACCCCCTTAATCGGGAAATTGAGGCTCCATGTCCAAAGCTATGTGGACAAAGAGGACTTCTTTATCTCTCCTCTCAAGCATGAGGATGTAATCCTAGGGGCACCATGGTTTGATCGCATGGCTGCCAATGTTAAATTGCTTGAAATGAAAATCTACTTTAGGTTCAGGAAAGAAGATATGTACATAGATGGTAAAGAGTTGGGTAACACCATATCCACTGTACATATGCAAGCTTTCAATAAGTCAATAAAGAGCTCTATTTCCATGTACATGATTTTTGTTAAAGATTCTCAAAATGAATCTAATGCTTCAGCAAAAGAAAATATAAGCAATCACAAAGAATTAGAGTTATCCAATTTTCTCAACAAGGGATTTCAAGATGTTTTTATTGACAAAATCCCTTGTGAACTACCTCCTAAGCGAGGCAATGATGACCATGCAATTGAACTTCTTTGAGGAAGTTCACCGCCTAATAAACCTCCTTATAGAGTTTCTCAAGCTCAACAAGAGGAGATTATGCGGCAAGTGCATGAGCTAGTTCAGAAGGGCATGGTTAGGCCTAGCTCGTCTCCATTTTGTTCACCCGTGCTATTAGTGCAAAAGAAAGAAGGCACATATTGTATGTGTGTCAACTATAGAGCACTAAATAGGATCACTATCAAAAATAGGTTTCCCGTTCCACGGGTAGAAGACCTATTTGATAAGCTACAAGAGTCAAATAACTTCAATAGAATTGACCTAAAAAGTGGCTACCATTAAATAAGGATAGTTGATCAAGACATTGTAAAGACCGCATTTCGCACTACATTTGGTCTTTAAGAATACATTGCCATGCTTTTTGGCTTGACCAATGCACCAGCCACATTCAACTGCTTGATGGAGACGATATTCAAGCCTCAATGAACCTTTATTGGAGTGTTCTTTGATGATATTATCATCTACTCTAATTCACTAGACGAACATAAGCAACATCTCCAGGTAATATTTCAAGTCTTACGAGAGAATAAACTTTATGTTAATCAAAAGAAAAGTGAGTTTTTCTTACAAGAGATTCAATATTTAGGTCACATTATCTCTCAAGATGGCATCCAAATGGATCCATCAGAACTAGAGGTAATAAAAGGATGGCCTAATCCAAGGAATTTTCATGAACTAAGAAGCTTTATAATTATGTGTGCATGCTATAGATGCTTCATAGAAAATTTCTCACAAATCGTTCGACCATTACATGACCTAACAAAGAAAAACGTTAGGTATACATGGTTTGTCAAGGAGAACAATGCTTTTGAAAAGCTTATCTCTCAACCTGTGCTTACACTGCCAGATCTCTCAAATCCAATTGAGGTCTAATGTGACGCTTGTGGTGATTGCCTTGGAGTTGTTTTGCTCCGAGAAGGGCACACCATAGCCTATGAAAGTCAAGTGCTTGACCTTGTTGAGCAAGCTCTAGGCATATATGAAAAGGAACCCCTCGTACTTCTACATGCCTTAGATTCGTGGAAGCACTATTCGTTGGGGACTCCTTTCATTCTGCGGAGGACGGATCACCAAAGTCTTAAGTACTTCATGATGCAGACCAAGCTCTTCAAAAAACAAATGAGGTGGGAAAATTTCCTTTCACAATTTCATTTTCATATTGCTCACATTGTTGGCAAGCATAATCAAGTAGCCGATGCACTCTCAAGACGGCCGAGAGTGAATGGGGTTTCCATAGCAACTCACAATGATCTATCTTCTATGATAGATGAGTACGCTATTGATCCCAATTTTAGAGATGTGATTTCAGCCCTTGCACTAGGGAAGATAGAGGAACCATTTACTTTACAAGATGGTTATCATCTCTATGGCAATAGACTATGCGTTACTAACTCACTACGTGAGAAAGTAATGTATGAATCTCATGCTCGTCCTTATGCGGGGCATAGAGGGATTCACTCTATCCTAAAAGGGATTGAAACATATTTCTATTGGTCTACCATGAAAGCAAACATACAAGAGTATGTTTCTAAATGTGTGGTATGCCAAAAGACGAAGTTTGATAGAGGGAAGCAACCTAGATTGCTTCAACCTTTGCCAAGCCCTAATTCACAATGGGAGAGCATATCCATGGATTTTATCTTTGGATAGCCCAAGTCTATCCATGGGAATACGGGAATATGGACAATAGTAGACATGTTCAGCAAACAAGCTCATTTTATACCTGTGAAAATGACTATCAAGCCCATCAAATGGAAACCCTCTTCATATCACAAATCTTCAAGTACCATGGCTTGCCAATGTCCATAGTGTCAGATAGAGATCCTAGAATGACCAGTAATTTCTCGAAGGGTCTCTTTGAGAATTTAAGGACAAGGCTAAATTTCTCTTCGGCGTATCACCCGCAAACGGATGGCCAAAGTGAAATAGCTAACCTAACAATTCTTGATCTACTAAAAGCCTACGTAACGGAAGTAGATCAAAGGTCCCAATGGGAGAAGTACTTACCCTTAGTGGAGTATGCCTATAGTAACATTGTACATACTTCCACGGGAAAGGCACCTTTCTAGGTAATTGAGGGAAGATCTAAAAGTCCCCTGCTACTTAAGGTACACGGGAAGATCTTCGCTGCAAATGAGTATAGCCAAGACTTACAAGAATCTTTCCAAAAGATTAAGGATAATATCTCTATCTCACAGCAAAGGCAAAAGGCTGCTGCTGATAAGCACAAAAGAGCCCAAGCCTTTAAAGAAAATGATTGGGTCTTGCTTAAATTTCCCAAGGCTCGATTAAGACACACCATGGGCAAGAATCCTACGGGACACCAAAAGTACTATGCTAAGTTAGCAAAAAGGTACTATGGTCCCTTCCAGATTCTTTGACCAATCAGTGAGATGGCCTATCAACTCAAGTTGCCCAGCCATTGGCTCATAATCAATGCTTTTCATGTGAGCCTACTAAAGCCTTACAAAAGAGAGCCACCTCAAGAACCAACTATTAAAGACCCACCGGAGATCGAGGACCAAGAAGAGGTGTTGCAGCCCGAGTCCATTCTCCGACATGAAGACAAGGTATTAAGAGGCGGTAAGACTATCCGTCGGCATCTTATTAAGTTTAAGAATTATCCTTTTGAAGATGCTAGATGGATGCAAGGCATACAATTAAAGGATAACCTAAACCTTGTCAATGCTTACAATGCTTCCCTAGAGTAAGAAAATGTACAAATGTTTAAAATGAACAAATTTTTTGTCTTATAAGACTCTCTTTTTCTTTATTGTGCACAAATGTTAAGTAGTATGCATGCTTAGAATCAAGTTTGTGGAGACGACGTCTTCCAAACATCAAGTAGAGCTTGCCACTCTACTATGGAATATTGATAGGACTAATGAATTATTTACCTAAAGCTCTCACAAAAGGGGAAAGGGGGACACATGTCACAAGGTTATCACTTATGCTTCTCAAATGTGATTGGCTAAGCTTTGCATAGTCGAATGGGGTGCCAGCATGAGTAATTTGCAAGAGGGGTCCGCCAAGAGAGAGAGGGGGCTGATTTTGGCAAGGCATTATCACACACACACACACTCACACAATCTCATGTCTGAAGCAAGAAGACTCTCTCTCTCTCTCTCTCTCTCTCTCTCTCTCTCTCTCACGCTTTAGTGGAAAGCTCATCATCTACTCCAAGCTTGTGAGAAGGGAGGCCTACACCAACAACTCTTGGCTTTGTGATGCAAATCCAACCAAGAGCCAAGCTTCAATGCATGATCATCTCCTCTACCATGCTAATTATTAAACTATGCTAAGATATTATGAGTGATTAGGTGAGGAGATATACTTCTTTCTCGTAAGATTACTCCTTCTTCCTCTCAATCTACTCTCATACCCCGCTAGCTCTCACCATCTTCGAAGGTGTGTGAGGTCTTGGGTCTGAGACCGTGAGGGAATTGATGTTGTGTTTTATAAGTGTGTGCATGGCACTTGAAGCTTCCATCTTCATTGCACTAGCAAGTTATTGAAGGAACACAAAGTATTGTATTGTAAAATGTCTCCTTTGATGGGGGAAACCCATAATACAAAGCCTTTTGGAGGGGGGACCGGTTCCATGTAAATCCGGTCCTCACAATAGTCTAATTTCTCTCTCTTTTAAAGTATTGTTCATGCCTATCTAACTAGGTGTTATGCTTTTTGTTGCTCTCTCCATCCAAACACTCATGCTATGCTCATTAGGAATCTATTCTATTGAAATTCTCCCTATGTTTATGCTATTTTCCGCTACACACAAGTTACTAGGCCATTAAATGTTACATTGGCATTTGACAAAAGGTCGATAAGTGTCCGAACATCTCTTCAAGAATCTTCTGTGCTCCTTGAATTTGTCTGTTAATGCCAATCCTTTGGTCCTGGCAATGAGCTTCAAGTTGGGACATTTGTTCGAGTTCACATCTGAAAGTTTAACTTGGGGGAGATCAAAAGGTAAGTCGGAAGAAAGTAGGTGTTTGGCTTGAAGAGCTAAGGTTTGGCATTGATCTACTACCTCAAGGGAAAGGCTACATAAGAGAGCTATAGTAGAGATACTAAAAGGGCCACTATGGTTAATGAGCTCGAAATCCCAGAGTTTATTGTCTAGACGAATGGCATCAAGATCTACTTGTCTAGGAGGAAGAACAAGAATAGTTTCCGAGAAGACTTTCGAGATAGTTTTTCACCTTTATAAGAATTTGAGATAGCTAGAGATGCTATGGCTTCTGTTTCTTCAGGGTCAAGGAGATCAAGATCGAGTAAGGGGTTAACCACTTTCTCGTTGTGTTTGATTTCAAAGGGAGCTATAGGGAGATTGTTGATGAGGTATAACTTATTAACAATAGTGGGGAGGGCATTAAATTAGAAATACAAGTCCGTACGATCTTGGAAATCAAGGAAGCAGAGAGAAAGAAGAAAGTTGTCTAGAGAGGAAAGAAGCTTAGGAAGATCTTTTCTTAGTATTGCTATACTAAGAGACCATTGACCGAGTCTATACTAAGAGTAGACAAGGAGTGACTGGAAATGGCCTCTTTTTCAAAATCCAAAAGCTTCTTATGAAAATCTTGGCCTTTAAAGCAGGATAGTATGCACTTAGTCCCCAATGATGGAATTGGAAGGTCCTTAATGTCGGCGTATCGGAGTTTAGTCAGAGATGAAATCCATCTAGTCTGATATAACGGATATCAAGATAAGTATATGCTATTATTATGGTGCAATTCACTATATAGTGACAGTCTGACCAAGGATTGCCTGGAATATAGTGTGTGTGCTTACTTTATTTTTCCAACTGTATAGAACTATATAGTGAACTGCACCAATGAACATAAAATCATACTTAAAAGCATGACACAAACATACTTATACAACAAGAAAACATGATCATAAATTATTGAATTAATTTATCAAGTATGAAGTACAACTAGCCACTCAAGAGGAGTAGGTACGTCCCCTGGTAGGTGAAGGAGAGATCAATACTTGCCACCATCCAAACATCAAAGCTTAATAGAATAGGCTACAATGAATGGGTAGACAGGTACCAAGTGTCCTTTGCCACTTGCTATTGTTGTCACACCCCTCTAGAGAACAACCCTCTATTACTATCTTGAATTATGATTTTTTACAATGGTAGGTTCAAAAACTGCTTTAGCTTTTCTAGGCAAGAATTCCCTAGTCCTATAGGGTTCCACTATAGGTGATTTAAGCTCCAATCTGGCCATTTGTATCTTATTATTAATTGCCTTCATGTTCTCTCGGTTAGTAATCATTTGTGCAGCCAACCTTATTTTGCTTGGTTCATGTGCCAGACAAGCATTCATTTCATGAGCATTGGCAATCATTGTACTAAAAATTGAAAATATTGACAAAGTTTGTTTTTTTTTCCAAGCAATTTTCAAAAAAACCATAACTGTACCACGGTTCCAACTATTCCAATTACCTTCCCAAATATGTTTCTTTTCCCTATATTGAATAATATGTGATTCAAAACTGCTTCAAAAAAATCCATCTTTATTATATTACTTCTCGACAAGCAACCAGCTGTCTTCAAAATCTTTATCATTTATATCTTTCCAAAATTACCTTATCAAGACCTGCATATGATCATGTGCCAGACAAGCATTCATTTCATGAGCATTGGCAATCATTGTACTAAAAATTGAAAATATTGACAAAGTTTTGTTTTTTTTTCCAAGCAATTTTCAAAAAAACCATAACTGTACCACGGTTCCAACTATTCCAATTACCTTCCCAAATATGTTTCTTTTCCCTATATTGAATAATATGTGATTCAAAACTGCTTCAAAAAAATCCATCTTTATTATATTACTTCTCGACAAGCAACCAGCTGTCTTCAAAATCTTTATCATTTATATCTTTCCAAAATTACCTTATCAAGACCTGCATATGATCAGGTAAACATAGCCAAGTTTTACCAACAAAAAGAACTATTAATCAGATTATGTCTTCGTGACTGCAACAACCAAGTTCTTCCTACAACCAAGTGACACTTGATCAAGCACGTGTATTCTTATCAACCATCCTGCAAAACTGGTTCCCAAAACCCCATTTTAAATATAAGCCAACCCTACTGTATGTCCCTTTTCCCAATTCTTTTACTGTGATATATATTTTTGGATCAGAGATTATACTGCTAAAGAATATCCTAAGTTCAGTTGATCAAGTATAGGTTAATACATTATCTACCAGATGTATGCATCCTTTATTGGGGATTATGAGAAGAGGGCATACATATCTTTTAAAAAAACCTCAGAGTTCCTTAGCCATTACCCATCAGATGAGCAAGTACAGACCAGAACATTATGGTTTAGTTAGGCAGGCATACATATCTTTTTAAAAAACTCAGAGTTCTTTAGCCATTACCCATCAGATGAGCAAGTATAGACCAATACATTATGGTTTAGCCAGGCAAAGAATTAAACAAGCTTATCATGTACTTTATACCTTATTGGATAAGAGGAAAAAATACATGCTTAAAGCCACTTTGAATCTAAAGTTCCAACTCTCAGATGAGACAATAGAGCTTAGTATAACTTATTCTTCAAAATATATGTCATTAGTTCTTCACTATTACATATCAAGCAATTGCGTTAATACTCAAAAACATATCTATCAGGTCAAAGTTCATCGGATTAGATGAGCGATTTACTTTCGGATCATACCAGGTCTATAGGAGAGCAGCCCCAAAATTCTATTTTTATTCACTGATTCCTGTGTTATGTACAGATTTGCAAAGGCTTCATGAATCCTTAACACCGTATGCTATGCTCATTTCCTATGCAGATTAGTATGATACAATTGCATCAATAAGTATTCAATTATGTGCGTGTATCCAATTGGTTCATATATGAAAATTATTTTATGCTTTATTAATCAATACCTGCTACCCAAATATATGAAAACCTAGTTTGTACTTCACTCACAAAATAGTATCAAGATAGTGCTCATATTTCATCATGTGTGTGTGTTTAACCGAGTGCCATACTCAATAGATCAAAGCGTAGATCTACCTGCGAGGTCGTCATCTTCCTATATTGTTGTGGAATGTGTAGCGTCAAGGAATTCCCTCAGTGAGCATCTTTCGCCTTCCTCGGTTGGGGCCAGACCCAAAACTTCTTTGTGCTCTAATGAATGTGTGTGTGCAATTGATAGGGTGTAGGATTGATGCAAGCTACGGTTTTTGTTGTGTGCTCTTATATGCGCCATCAAAAGTGATTCATTTCCCTCGCGCTCAGTGAGGTTGAATTCAAGTGAGCCCATGTGCCTTCCTTATTTTTGTTCGGCTCGAAGACTTATCCCCTAGCAATAGTTTTGTCTAATTTTATAGAGATTCCAATTTAGGATTTATTCTACTCAGCTCCAGCATATGAGCTCATTGACTGCTATCATGTGTCTAGAATATCACATTTAGAACCCATTCTCACGAAGACACTGAGTATACTTATGGTACAAGGGTGAAAATGTTTATTATTGTCAAAAAACTCCCGTGGATACATCCATATGGAGAACCATCTCCGCAATAAAGGCATAAAACCTTTCCAAAAACTTTTTTTTTTCTATTGATGTTCTTTATTATTCATCCACTGCTACCTTTGCCTGAAAAGGTATGTTACTGTCTAATCGATTTCTGCATAAGTAAAAAGAAATAAGCACATTAACTAGTTCAAGTGTCCTCCTCTAATGTGTGTGTGTGTGTGTGTGTGTGTGTGTAGCAGCTCCAAGATCTAGCATAGCAAGTTGAAGCAATAATTTGTTTCTACTCAAGCATAGAAACATTTTTTTTTATACTAAGTAATGCTAGTCTCCCTCTAGCCCAATCATCATTGAGCTCACCCTTGCCTTATGTGCATTTATTGGATGGATGCTTGACTTTTTGACTTGAGTAGTTGGCTAATCACAACGTTTTAATGATGAGCCTTTTGGCAAAGCACATGCCATTTACTTGTTTGAAAGCACAAAAGAAAATGCCACTTACTTTCTCATTGCTTATGATAATAACGAATCATTGCAAGCCATGAAGCTTAAGTGTGATCCTTGGCTACCTTGAAATAGTGAATATCTGCCCTAAGTTTCTTTTGATGTCGACCTTGCCATGTTTCCTTAATAGCAGTACTAATGTAGTGCTCTTGCTATGGTAGGAAGGATCCAATCACATCCAATAGGAAGCCACTAAGTAAGAGGATACTCAAGACAAGGAGATGGCTAATGAAGCCTCAAAAATAGAAAAATAACCTCACTAACCATAGCCATAGTAAGATATCATATTAATCTTGAGTAGGAGATTAACTCACTCCAAGCAAGGGTTAAAAGTATAAGCATACAATTAATTTTAATTAATGAGGCTCTTTAAAAAAATGATCATCCTTTGATTGATACCATGTGGAAAATTGAGTAGATGAGAGCCGGCACAACAACAAAAAAACAGCAATCATTGATAAATGAAAATGATACAAAGCATGAGGCTACTCACTTACTTGATATGTGAGTGTGAGAGCTAGGTTCTATATATACAAGAGGGAGCATATAGTGATATGGATAAATCAATGAGGTTAGAGCTATCTTAGCTAGTATAAACTATCCAATATACTTAGGCCTTATGCCAAAAATTTAAAGCTATTCCTAATGGCTTCCAAAAAATTAAAAGGTGCTCCTAATTCAAAGATTCCTTTCAAAAACAAGAAAAATGATGCGTTAATCTATAGCATGTAACGACAAGCAATGACAAAGCACATAGATTTGCAACAATATTACATAAGAAAGATGAATACAACATTGCACGAGAGAGAGAGAGAGAGAGAGAGGGGGGGGGGGGGGGGGGGGAACGCTAAAGAGAACTTAGAAGAAAACACTAAAAAAAAAATGAAAGAGCATAGAAACACCTATTTATACGGACACAAAAGGTCTTTTGACTTTCCATCTTCGTTTGTGTTTTGACTTTCAACTTTTATTCGTCTTTTGACTTTCCACCTTCATCTATCTTTTCATTTTCTTAACTCACCCTTCACTTATGTACTTAATGTGTTTTGAAAGAATTTTTATTTTTCTGAGATTGGGGAGACACAATTAGGTCTTATGCCAAAAATGCTCATTGCCTTTCAGCTAAAATTTGTGCTTGATGTCTAGTGATAACTATGATTGTTGGATACTTGAGTAGCTTTGTGCAATGTTCATTGATTCTTGATCCTTTTGGTTGACCACTTCAGCTTCTCCACTATAGCCCCACAAGGAAATATAGTCCAAGAATAAGGATATGATTATATTTTTCTAGACCACATGGAGAGCACAACAAGAAAAAGTCTCTTTACTTATCCAGATTTGAAGAAGATACTAGTAGAGGGTTCGGTTTTGATACCTGGGGCTACACACGTGCCAAGTTCCAACATGGCCAAATTCAAAAGGTCATCTATGGAGATGTGGTGCTTTAGAATGTGCCATTTAACAAAAAGAAGGTTGTGTGGTGTGAAAGGTCACTTGAAGACTTCATAGTCTTTTCCAAAGAAATCATTTGAGTCTTTAGAATGGAGTCAAATCCCGCAAGCATGGATGTGGGTGTACATGAAATAATGCCAACTACATTCTGTGTAGCAAGGAATGTTAGGACTTGATACCGTGTCAAATGGTGTATGCCACTATGGAAAAAAAAGATATATTGCATCGTCATTTAAAAAATATCTCTTGATCTATTTATAAGAGCTCGTGTAGCTTCAAAATGCAAGAAGAGATAGCATCAAATTATGTAAAAGCTCAAAAGAAGCACCCCAATGCACATGCAATAGAAATTTTAGAGCACAAGAGGCCAAATCAAACTGAATGGAATAATGTCAACCAAATGCTGTGAAATGAGGAAGCCCTGGATTTGATATTCTTTCAAATGATGCATGCTATTATTGAAACAAAAGAGACAAAGAGGATCGTCATTTGTTAATAATTGCTTAACATCTACCAATCAATAAATATTGACATAATATCTATGGATAATTTGTCAGTAATTCACCGGTATACAAAATTGGGACAAATTATCCCTATCAGATTGAGGCAAACACAAGAAAAAGGAAGCTACAACCCTAGAGTTAACCTCCAACAATCACTGCTCCTTAATTAGGAATCATTCCATCCAAAAACTCAGGTGAGTATGAGAAGGAAGATACAAGGAAATAGAGCATAAGACTATTACTAATGACAACACTAGGCCAACCAAAACACAAGAAATCTCACCAATCTCACCATTTGACCTGCAAAGCATCCCTTCGATAAGCATGAAACACAGGAGAAAGAAGCAAAGAATTACAACAAAAAATCGAACGATGTTAAACAAGGATAATGTCTAATTTGAAAAAGATAGATATGGCACAGATTCACTAAATGGCTGATCAAGTTTACCAGTCCAGTGCATCAGGCATAAGGTTGGCTTGTTCACCTTTGTTATATTCAAATGGTGTAGTGAAGTGACTTATGGCACATAAGTACTTTTCACACAAGGTGAAGAGTCACGAAGGTGTCAGGACAAGGATCCTAAGCTTAGGGGGTCACGGACCTGAGCCAGGGGCTTGGACTGCACCAGTGTGGACTGGGGATCCATATGATGGCTGGGGCTAGGAGCCGGTCTATACATAGGGTGGTAGGGCGGTGGATCCAGTATCACAGTCTCCTAGGCTTTACACTGGTATCAGAGCTTAGGGAGGGAGGTGAGAGCTATGGAGGAAGGGGAAGGACTCTCTCTCTTTGGCCTCTCTCTCTCTCCTCTCAATCGCAGCATGAGGCAGGGTGCTCCCTCTCTCGCATGCTCTGTCTCTCTCTCTCTCTCTCTCTCTCTCTCTCTCTCTCTCTCTCTCTCTCTCTCTCTCTCTCTCTCTCTCTCTCTCTCTCTCTCTCTCTCTCTCTCTCTCTCTCTCTCTCTCTCGCTCTCTTTCATGAGAGCTTCCATGGCGGGCTCAAGAAGCCGATCCAGGCCATGGCGAGGAGTCCTTAGCAGGTGAGGGTGTGACCCGTTGGCATGCAGGGCCGTGGGAGAGGCTGCCTGCACACAAGGAGGCCTAGTGGCGGACCTGCACGGAATTGCCACTGAGAGGTGTCATTGGGCTCGGAGGAGAGAGAAAAACATCCTTCGCTTCTGTCTTATCAGCCCCCAATGCCCGTAGCTCTCCCCCCATCTACTTGCGACGTTGTGCAACTGGCCGCCATCGCTGCAACAAGTTTAGGTATAAACTTTTTTGTTTTTCTGTTGCATGTGGCCGTCCAAGGGGCGACCCTATGGACACCCTAAGCGGGCCCTCCCATGATACGAAGAGCACTACTTGTTAGTCCGTGCCAATGTCGTTTTTTGGTTGAGCACACGGTGCAGGAATTCAGTCGGCAAGCAATATGTAGCCGACATTGCAGAAAATCAGCGTCAGCAGGGCCATGGCACCGATTCACAAAAACCGCCATACTCGTGCCATGCAAGGGCATGCAGCCACGAGCATGCAGGCTAGGCTATGGACGCACACTCTGGTCTACCACGGATGTTGTCGAGTGCAAGGCCTCAACGATGATCACCACTGTGGTTTCAGGCTTTAGGGTTCTTCGACCATGGTCAGACTAAGGACACCAAGGGTCGAGAGGCCTACAAATGGAATAAGGAAGCAAAGGCGATAACAAGATGTGCCAAGCTCAACCAAAAGTATGCATGGCTCACATGGAAACATAACCGCTTACAATCGGCAAGCTATAGAGGTTCGACGTGCAGGAGTCGACATGTGGACGGGAATTTCCAGTTATGGTTATCCAAGGGATAGCACAGTCAAGAATTCAGGCGGAATTGATACTTGCTGAAGGTCTTTCGGCATATTGTGAAGCATACTGGAAATCTGACAATATTTCAAGTACTCGTTTGTCTATTTACACTTTATTGTTGAATTGTTTATGAAATCATCTGCACTTTTTTCGGTTTGCGAATGCCAATTTGTGTCGTGATTGCCGCCCAAGGGGTGTATTGGATTTTCAAGCATGACTTGAAGGATTTTACAGCAAGGTTGTTATTGGAGCTAGCCAATTCCGGTTCTCGGCATGGTTTGTCAAGTATGGATCATTCTTTTATAGCTTTGCACATGCATACGATTTATGCGTCCACAATATTCTTATCATTTGCACAATTTGTTTAATGCATGACATGCCACATTAAACTTTTGAAGATTGCAGACAAGCACAGCTTGTATTAACTTTGAAAATGATAAGTATGTGTTGAATGTATGCATCTACTATGTGTTGCTGGAATACATTGTTGGCATAGGAACAATGTCAATTAGCCTCACTCATGGCTTGAGTCTATACCGCCTTGAATTGAAGCACAGTTTGACAGCGGTTCAATTTGATGCACAGTTTGATAGCGGTTCAATTTGATGCAAATGCATAGCAAATTTGCAGTGTTTTGGTCTCTCAAGGAGATAGGCACATCGTGTTGCTTGACTTGATGCAAGGGGCACGTTGCTCGGCATGGCCGACTCCTTGTCACTGTTTTAGCAGCTGCCTGAGGACAGGGGCTATATATAGCTAAGAGCCAGAGGGCCAAGGGCCTATATATTGAGATTTTTCCCGTTTGGGGTATGCTATGAGCACACGCCTTTGGGGCATTTCTCCATATGCCTGCAGGATATTTCAGGCCAGCTTTCTCTCGCACAACAAAGATGGATTATGATCTACATTTGAGCGAGCTTTTTCGTCGACATCCCTAGACAACGGGTTACAGCAGGATGACCAGGTTAGACCATGTTCAGTATTGTTTCTTTCTCCATGTTCAATATTGTTTACAGTGATTTGCCCATTTTACATGAAGCAAGGCTTCTCCCTTGTGCCAAGGTACTGCCCAATGACTTGGCATCACGGGCAGTGACACACAAGTTTGGGGAACTGGCCAAATGGGAATATCACTCACCGAATCCCTACTAGTTTAGATTGTGCAAGGCACTGCTGGTTTTGGTTCTCACATTTGAGACCATCACTTTTTCCAAGGGCTTAAAATTATGTATGCACGGCATGCTAGCTAGCTGGATTCAATTCTACCGCCTCACGAAACACGCTTTCGCTATAACACCAGACACTTTGTCAAGGACAAGATAAGTTTTGGATTGTTTAACATGCTTGTTGGTTGCTGTCAACACACAACAACACTAAAAGAAACCTAAAATTTGGACTTCATTTCTAGGAAAACAATGCTAAGTCATTCTCATACAATCATGACCCATGCACGGTAGGTAGGTCAAGATGTGTTTGTGTTTTTTACCCTCTCTTGGTGAGAGAGTCATACCAGAAAACTGTGGAATGGTTATAGGATCAGCTACAAGTCAGGCATAAGATGCATAACACACAGATTGGGCACACACTCTAGAAATTGAAGGAAAGTTCCTCAGCCCAGCATGCTCTTCTTATCTCTCTTTTTTCTCTCTAAGAATAATGAAAACTTTCTAAGAAGCTTTTGATACATGTTTTTCTCGTGAGTCAGCTGGAGCCAAGGTGCTCGGACACTCAGCTAGTAAGTGGCCAAGACGCCACTCCAATTAGTCTTCATCGGTTTCTCGATTAAACACTAATTTGTTATTAGCATAAGGGCTATGAGCCACACAGGCTAAGAGCCATTGTCAGACCTAGGGTAAGACCCAATGCTGGTATTTCTTGGGTGATTGTTCTCCAGCTTGAACAGATCTATCCCATGGAGTTCCCATTGATGTTAATGGCCAAGCAAGAGTCTTGCCATTACAAATCTTTTGGGTGTTCTGTACGCACTACATGTTTTTAGTGCAACGCTCAAATTGAGTTTCTGATAATCTTAAACTCACATCACCTGATCTCTACCACGGAGTATAGATGCAGCAATCAGTTGAGATAGCATGTCTATCCATAAGAGCCAGGCATTTTTCTTGTGTAGATCTCTTGCTCTCTCTATAGCACTACGAGTGTCTATGGCAGCATAGTTTTGGGATAAGACCCAGTGGGTGATTTACTTTGATCTATTCCCGTTATATTTTCAAGGAAAGAAGTACGCAATAAACTACCATGCAGTAGCGAACAAATTCAATTTCTTAAGTTGATTCCAATCATTCTCTACACGGTTGACTATGTTGGTTACCGTTACCTGGTCGTTGAGCAGTTTCTACAAAGAGTCTTACCCAGGTGGACTACGTAGATTCTAACCAACAAGTTTGAGTTGCGAAGGCAACACCTATGGTTTCTAGTGCAATGTTGCTTGGTTTTTTTTCAGGTGGGCGACGTGCTCCTCTGCATTTGAATACGGGTAAGTGACCATTAAGTTCAAATCTCCAGGTACGCATCTATTGATTTGGTATTACTCCAATTTTAGTATGCTTTGCTTGGTTTTTTCAAGTCGTATAAATCTGCTTGAATCTTTCTAAGCCATGCAAAGGGCATGTCGGAACAAAGTATTTTGGGCCGTAGTGTCCAATATACGTTATGCTATTATGAACCCACTACGGGTTCGATTGGCACATGTTGTCACATGGGATACAACATGGTCTAGGAACTCAAGGAGTTTGGTTTAGCCAGTGTGGAGCAATGATAATGAGGGTCCCTCTCACTCTTGTCGTGGAGTGTTAGCAGTTACCTCCACACACAAGTACAGCTCGTACTTGATGGATGTCACTTTTCCTGACATCCATATTTGAGACATATTCCACATGTGGCAAATATGAGTCTCTAGGACTAACACTGGCGCCCAATTCCTAATGATGTGTCGAGACAAAGTCCCTAAGTGCTGGTCGCATCCGTTCATTAGACCATTTGAAGCACACAGTCTCAGGCACAATTTCAGTGGCCAGAAATTGTCAAGTACTAAGTACAGACTTGTTGCTATTACAAGTGCTGTGAAACCACCTTAACGGAGGGTCGTTTCTACATATAGCAAAGTATGCAACGTTCATGAGAATGTCTCATGGTTGGTACCTAGGTGTGACTGGGTTGTCACATTCTATTATGGTTCAACTTTGTTGCAAGACTTTCATGTACGTATCCTGGAACATCTCATCATGGAATTGCGTTTGGATATGTCTGTGTTAAATGCATGCACACTAGGTGTTATGGGCCCTAGTGTTTGACACAAAATTATTCGGAGCGGCATGCAAATTCATGGATTTTATTCTTCTGCACCCTTTTGCACTGCCCGTGCAATCTCTCTTGCAGATTTAGTATGAGTTTACACCCTTCCATACAAGGTAAGGCTCAGGATGGATATCTGTGGTTGGATGGTCTAAACTCTATGAGCTTACGCCAATTCAACCCGCTTTCAACCTAGTTGGTTGTCTCCACTCCATATCAAAAACATGACTGGATACTCAAAGGTTGAGTCCTAGTTATCATCAGTCGTGGAAGACTGTCCGTCAGTGGTTGGAGAAAAGCACCTCACTGTTACTGCTGCTATTTTCTGCTAAAGGATCTGCTACGAGCATACGTTAGCACAACACATTTTGAATGAACGATTCTCTCCCTATTCTAGAATTTGCTTACATAAGGTTTTCAACTTTAAACACCTGTTGTGGTGGGGTTGGATACCGTTTCCATAGTTTCATAAGTCAAGGACTTAATAGGTGTGCTGACAAAGTATGTTGGCATGTAAGCTTCATTAGGGGTGAACATGTAGTTCTGGGTGTTGGAATTAGGGTTGCAAAGAAACACACACAGCTTGGAGAAGACGAAGGAAGCTCAAGGCACACAATAGAGAGTGTGTTTCTTAGTGTGCAATGGAAAGATAGATAGCCCTAGAGTGATGGGTGTATATACAATGCACGGGGGGAAAAACCTCCTAAAGAGGGAAAAAATGCCCCGGCGGTCCTAGTGTGTTCACACACATCACTACCACATGTATATGGTAACAAAGCCCCCCTGGAGTGATGCGGTGAACGAGAGCTGGCACATGAGTAAAGGGAAGTGCCATGCCCTGAGGACAGGATCAGTCCACAAAGGAGAGTAAGCCCAAAGCTTTGCGGAAAGCTTCAAGCTTCTCACGAGACAATGCCTTTGTGAAAAGATCTGCAAGGTTGTCCTGTGTTGGCACATAAGCCAAGCTGATCTCTCCTACTGAGAGCCTCTCCCTGACATAGTGGTAATGCACCTCAATGTGCTTTGTGCGAGCATGAAAAACTGGGTTCCTCGCAACTGCCAATGCGCTCTGACTGTCAATGTAGATAGTGTTGGCAGTGTCCTGTCCAACACCCAAATCAACCATAAGGCATCTGAGCCATACACACTCAACCGTAGCTGTGAAGACTGCCCTGTACTCAGCCTCACAAATCGAAGTGGCCACAGTAGGTTGCTTCTTGCTCAACCATGATATACATGAACTGCCAAGCATGAAACAAAAACCACTTGTGGACACTCGCGTGTCAAAACAACCAGCCCAATCTGAGTCCGAAAAAGCATGTAAGTCTGGCGGCAATGATCCCCCCTTGGGATAAAACAAGCCAAGATGTAAAGTGCCACTAAGGTAGCGGAAAATCCTCTTGACAGCCTGCCAATGCTTAGACCCTGGGCTATGCATAAATCTGCTGACCTGTGAGACTGCAAACTGAATATCCGGCCTCGTGTTGCATACATAAATGAGGCATCCAATAGCAGTTTGGTAAAGAGTGACATTAGCAGGATCGCCAACATCATGTAGACTCAACTTCAAACCTGTTTCCATGGGAGTGGCAACAGGTTTGCAATCCTCAAGTCCAAACTTACATAGCAATGTCTCTATGTAACTTTTCTGACACAAGGCAATACCACCATCACACTGCTTAAACTGTATACCCAAGTAATGATGCAACAGCCCCAAATCTTTCATCTTGAAAGTAGCATTCAAATCAGCCTTAAATTCAGCAATATGTCTCTCATTTGGTCCAGTGATCAGCAAATCATCAACATAAAGAACCACGATCAGAAATACATCACCCTCACGCTTTACATACAATGTGCTTTCTGTTGGACTGTTACGAAAGCCTTGTTTGACCAAACGAGTGTCAGCTTTCTCATACCAAGCACGAGGAGATTGCTTCAACCCATACAAAGCCTTGTTACATTTGCACACTTTGTCCTCTTGTCCTTTTATGACAAAACCGCAAGGCTGCTTTACATAAACTTCCTCAAATATGTCACCATTCAAGAAAGCAGTAACAATGTCTGATTGATGTACATCCCAACCAAAATGAGCTGCCAATGCACATAGAAAATGCACAGTAGTCATACGACAAGTGGGAGCAAAAGTCTCTTCATAATCTATGCCTTTTTGCTGTGCATAACCCTTTGCAACAAGTCGAGCCTTATGGCGATCGATCTCACCATCCGGTTTGCGTTTCAACTTGTAAACCCACTTTGTACCAATGGCCTTTTTGCCAGGAGGCAAATCACATAAAGTCCATGTGTCATTTTCTATAAGTGCATCATATTCTGATTGCATGGCAGCCATCCAATTTTCTGAATTCTGTGCTTCATCAAAAGACAGAGGCTCCTCAACATCATGTAAACTAGACACAGCCAAAGCATAACAATCTGATGCATAAGATGCATGGCGAGAGCCTGAACGAGTACGACTAGACAAAGGTGCATCCAATTTACTGTCACGCAAAGTGTGCACTAGCCATTTTGGCATACCTCTAGCCTGCTCATTTTCAGCCCTTTCCTCATCAAGTACATCATGTACATCTGCATCAGTAATAGGCTGATCTAAAACATTTTCAGAAACCCCCATAGGCTGTACATTTGCCTCATTGGAACTTAGATTCGTATTTCCACCACTGAAAAGAGGCAACAAAGTGTCATAAATGTCCTGTGAGCTTACATTACTGTCTCTAGTACATGACAGCAAGGGCTGAACAGAATCTTCCACAGCATATGCCAAACAGCCAAAACCAAGTACATGTGCTCAATAGAAGGCTTTCTATCATGCCATGCTTCATATGGAGTAATAGACTGCAAAGCTTTCGTAGGACACCTGTTAAGTACATAAGTGGCACACATGATGGCCTCAAGCCAAAAAGAATGCGATAAAGCTTGACTTTTGACCATACATCGTGCCATTTCCGTCAGTGACCTGTTTTTCCTCTCAGCAACACCATTTTGTTGAGGTGTATAAGGCACTGTACATTGGTGTTTTATCCCACGACTAGCCAGAAATGCATTAAATTCATGAGACATATATTCCCCCCCTCGATCGGAACGGAGGGTGCCCATAGTACATTTCAAGACATTTTCAGCCATAGCCAGAAATTGTTTGAAGCACATAAAAACTTCGAATTTCGCTTTAAGCGGAAATACCCATGCATGCCTGGAGTAATCATCAATGAAAGTCACGAAGTACAGGTAATTTCCCAAGGACGGAGTTTGCATGGGCCCACAAACATCACTATGCACAAGCTGCAACATGCATGTGGCCCGAACTGACCCATCCTGTGGAAATTTGGAACGCTGCATCTTACCCAAAATACAGCCTTCACAGACATGTTTGACAGGTGCTTCAAGAGGTGGCAAAGAAGCAACCATATCAGATTTCTGCAAACGCAGCAAACTGGCAAAATTCAGATGACCAAAACGTGCATGCCAAAGTTTTGCATCTGAAATAGCCCTTGAATCTGCAACAACATTTGCAAAATTTTGTCCACACTTGTCATACAAAGTGAGCTTATACAGCCCACGGCACAGAAGCCCAGATGCAACAATTTCATCACCAAAACTGAGATCATGAATTGTACATCTGTCATCCACAAATTTGACTACAAGTCCAAGTCTAGCAAGTGCGGATACAGATAAGAGATTCTTCTTGATCCCAGGTACATAAAGTGCATCAACAAGTGTGAAGGATCTGCCATTAGCAACAGTGAGCACAATCTTTCCAACTCCCTGAACTGGATAAGAGGCGTTGTTGGCACAAGTGACTAAATTTCCATGAGGGAAAAACTCGAGAGAGGTAAACAATTCACGATGTTAGGTAATGTGCTTTGTAGCACCACTATCAAAATACCACACATGTGAATCTGCAGCAACTGACAAGCATGCATCATGGACAGCAGGATTGTAAGTGCACTCTGCGCTAATAGCCCATTCTGCATCAACATCAGCAACACAGTCTCCTTTCACAGAACACTCAACAATGGTTGCATTTGTAGTGGAACCAGCATTTGCAGTGGAACCACCCTCTTTCTTCTTAGCCTCTTTGGCCTTCAACTTAGGACATGACTTGATCAAGTGATCATTGGATTTACAATAATGGCAACGCATCTTCTTTTTGCCCTTATCACCAGAATTGCCAGACGAAGTACTGCCAGCAAAAGCATTAGGAACATAATTTTTGCCACTCGCAGCAGAACCATAAGAAGTGGATGCATTACTGTTACCACCCTTTCTTTGAGAAGCAATAAAGGCCTGTTCAATTGCACGCTGCCTAGTCCTCTTATTTCTAGAAAGTGACTCTTGCAACAGCAGTGTGCATAATGCATCAAACTTGACAACTTCAGGATTTCCTTGGGTCATCAGTCTCCAAGTACTAGCAAATGTCTGGTAGGAATCTGGTAAGGCATCAAGAACCGTCTTCACAAGGGAACTGTCTGAAATGACTTCACCTGCAGAAATAAGTTGCTCATTGATATCCTTGACACTAGCAAGGAAAGTGTCCATATCATCTTCCTCATGCATAATCTTCGACTCCAGCTCTTTACGCAGCAAAGCAATTTTAGCCTCGTTGCGGCTTGCATAAAGACCTGCTAGAATATCCCAAGCCTGTTTTGCAGATTTTGCAGGACGGATGTGAGGAACAATGGTACGCTTCACAGACAACGCAATCAATGCATGAGCCTGCGCATCCTTAACATCCCAACGAGCTTGTTCTGCCGTAGGCAAAACAACTCTAACAGCTGCAATCCTTGCAGCAAGACCTGCAACATCCTCAACATCGCCTACATCCTCAGAACCAGGACGTACATCAATGGCCTGCACAATGTTCCAGACACCTTTTGACACAAGAGCATGTTGCATCATATAAGCCCACATAGGGTAGTTGTCCCCATCCAACCTGTCCTCAGCAGCAAACATCTTGAACACATCTCTGTTGTTGTTGTCAGCCATGGTAAATGCTGCACCTGATGTGAAAACTGGCCGAAAATAGGAGAAATGGAGCGGGAACAACCTGTGCTATATAGCACAAACTGTAGAAGACTATAAGGCACCTATTATGCAGAACTCGGAGAAGGTGAGCAGGCGTGTGCTGGAGCAGCTGGCGACTAAGCCCGGGAGGATGTGACCTGCTCTGATACCAATTGTTGGAATTAGGGTTGCAGAGAAACACACACAGCTTGGAGAAGACGAAGGAAGCTCAAGGCACACAATAGAGAGTGTGTTTCTTAGTGTGCAATGGAAAGATAGATAGCCCTAGAGTGATGGGCGTATATACAATGCAGGGGGGAAAAAACCTCCTAAAGAGGGAAAGAATGCCCCGGCGGTCCTAGTGTGTTCACACACATCACTACCACATGTATATGGTAACACTGGGTGTTCCAAAATGTTCAGAAGTCTGACATAAGGGCACACCCTATTCTACTTCTTAGTAGCTATGAGCCTTTTTAAGATACTCATGCGAGTTGGAAATCTGGCTCACAACTTCATGGAAAGTAGCGCCAAGGTTTTCTTGCATTATTCTAGTACCTTCGAAAGATCTAAAAACTAGTTATGCCTTTGGACAATTCTTAGTTGTGGTTACTCCTGTACAGTACTCAAGTGAGTTATAAATGGAGTTACCATTTAGACCCAAGTGCTTGCAAAAGGACAAAAATGTTGAAAATCAAGATGTTGCTCTTGGTTTCATTGAACCTCCTTACTGCATCAAGTATATGTTGGCTCGCGTATGGGATGCCAACACGGAAAACATCAGTGTTCTTACGAAGATACTACCACTTGTGTTTTCGAGGACGAAAACGCTTCTCCAAGGGGGGAGTAATGTTAGGACAAGGATCCTAAGCCTAGGGGGTCACGGACCTGAGCTAGGGGCTCGGACTGGACCAATGTGGACTGGGGATCCATATGATGGCTAGGGCTAGGAGCCGGTCTATACATATAGTGGTAGGGCGGTGGATCCAGCATTACAGTCTCCTAGGCTTTATAGAAGGCCTGCTAAAGTTAAGGGGGGATAATAGTTATGGGGAGTAGGTATGAATGAGTGCCTATAATCACAAGTCAGTTTTGTTGTGTTTTAATATAAAATTGTAGTGTCCATTATACACACATAATCATTATACCTTACAAAAGATGTGAGTTAAACAACAAGGTGAAAGGTTCACATTGGCATTCCAAAACAAAATATAATGAAATAGAAGTAAAAAAACAATAAAATAAAAAGATCCATTGAAAAACTAGAACAAAAGAATATTTTAATGCTTTCAGAAGAAAAGGTAGACTTAATAAACTTATAAAATAGTAAAAGAGTTTAATGAATGGATTTTTATGAGATCCTTGAATGAAAGGACTATTTCACAAATTAAAAGCTATTTCAATATCCTATTCTAATTACACATCTCTCCCACCCTTCCCTCAAAAACAAGGTGAGAAGGCACGAAGTCCTGCTAAGTTAAGGGAAACGAGGGAGAGTAAGTTTAAGTAAGTGCTTACAATCATATGAATTTTTATAGTGTTTTAATATAAAATTGTATCATCTATTTTTAAAAAGTGGCTCCTACTAGCTCGCTTAAAATAAAATACATTGATTGAAAGATGCCTTCAAGATTCTCTCTACCCTCATTGCCTAGTCCTCACCTCTTGCTCCTGTAACCAAAACCTTTTTTCGTCTGTGTGTTGCCCTATCCTACCTTTGGACTCATCCCTCTACGAGCTGCTTGAAAATTCGCCTTTCCTGCGATCTTGCACCTAATCTTTCCCCGCCATTCATGGACTTGCACCTTCAGTGCAGTTACCCCACGTCATCTCCGCTATGCCTATATCAAGGGAGGACAAGAGAGAGAGAGCGAGAGAGAGAGAGAGAGAGTAAGAAGAAGAGATTCTATTCACCTATGCTTTATGAAGAGTCCCTACCTCTGCTCTATGACGATATATATATATATATATATAGATTCTCTTCAGTTATGCCTTATGCGGCAAAGAGAGAGAGAGAGAGAGAGAGAAAAAACTATCCCTAATTGGGAGGCATGGCCTCCACGTGATCTGCATCCCCCTTCTCAGTCCTTGTTAACCCTCACGGCACACGGACACCCTATGATCTATAAACGTTGTATTATTTAGAGTCAGGTACCGGGCTTGTCGGACCAATAGGAACAGGGTAAGGGTGATCGCCGATGACAGGCCCACTCTAACTGGAATATTCAAGGAGTCAGTTGGCTAAGTATGGGCGCCCAAGTGTGAATGGGGTGAGCTCATATCAAAGCCACTAAACCTAATTTTTACTCATTCTCTCATTGTGCAATAGAAGCTACTCTTGCTCCATCTCCACCTTCTCCTTCACCATCTCCTTGTGTGTGTGTGTGTGTACGTGTGAGAGAGAGAGTGTGTGAGAGTGTGTGTGTGATCGAGCGTTGCGGTGGCACGACGACGGCGAGGCGGTTGAGCGCGGCGTAGCGGCGTCTCCCTCTTCTTCGCGGTGCGGGAATCCTTCATTCGCAACTACGCAGGAAGGTGAGTGACATACCATTCTTCCTTGTGAGCTTGTCTGTTGTATGACTGTGTGGTAGGAGCCTTTGTGGCTCGCACACGGCACGTAGCAAGTCCCTAGCCTTGACATTTTTGGCGCCGCTGCGGGGGAGCTGCTGCGCGTGAAGCTCCAATGGCGACCTGTAAATTGTATTGAAGCTATTTTTATGTAGGAAATGCGCGGCTTAAGTTTGATTATTGTTGTTATACAAAAACAGTAGAGAAAGACACAATGTTGTTGACTGCATTCAAGTTTTCTGTGTTCTGTTAAGCTCTGTTTTGCTAGTTCTATTAAGCTCAGATTTCAGCTTACACAGTTAGCATTTCTTGCGTTTCTGCGTTTTCTGCATTTTCTGGTTTGTGCACAGTTAGGCTCACAGTTAGTTAATTAAGTAGGTTAGTAATTAGGTGAACCACTGATTAGCAGGTCAGTAGGTAGGTGGGACAGTAAATAGTTAGGTGAGGTCAACGCGCACCAAAACGCGTACCAAATAATATCCAAAAAAATAATAATAATTAAAAAATAAAAATAAATAAAATAATTTTTAAAATTTTTTAAAAAAATCGAAAAATAAAAACGTGAGCGAGGGGGAGGTTATAAAAACGGACGGGAAAAAATCGAAAATATTTAAGCGTGAGTGACGGGGGGGATCACTAAAATTTTGATCGGGATCGGGATCATTTCCCCTTCCCCTTCCCCTTCCCCAGGCCCAGGCCTCAGTCCTATGATATAAACTAGACTCACTCTTATATATATACCCTACCCCCTCAAGAGGGAATGAGAGCATGTGGGGCAAGTCCTCCACTCTCCTCCCTTCTCTTCCCACTTGCACCCTTAGACTTGCTATTTGGAGCCTAGTTCCCCAGCTAGGAAAAGACTGTTTCGGGCTTTTCTGGAGCAAAATAGAACCAAACGGTGGGCTGTAAAGCATAGCGCGTCCCTCCTAGTGATACACTCGTTTCGAGCTATCACACGACCCATTCCATGACACGCTCTAAAAAATCTAGCAAAAAAACAAACAAAAACCACGCAAAAAACTAGTCACAAGGCCTCCTAGAGCAGCTTTTTGACACCTGAGGGTATCAAAAGCACATGCACTTACGCTCTGGGCGGGTGCTAGAACACGAGCATATTGAGGGCGCCTCTGTTCATACGGACACCCATTACCCATCCACGATAGGCTCTAGACCCTCAGCGGGGACACAAGGTAGCACCACCCAAGACCCTAAAATAGCCGCTAGTGATTCCTCCTCCGACTCAGAAATCATGGAAGCATACCCTACCCAAAACACTGAGAGATAAGGCCATGCACCTCCCAAAGCTCCACAGCCTAGTACTAGTATGTTTAGCCGTTTCATGGAAACATTAGGTAGAGCTACTCGCTCGGAACCTGATGCAAATGAAGCACACGAAGGGGGTGGGGAAGTGGACTCTCCTTTCACATCGCACGTGGACCCCACACCACCAAAGAGTGTCCATGTGGATATCCTGCCAACTTCTTACCAAGAAGGCCCTGTTGAGCTGCCTCCTTCAGAAGTTCCCTCTAAAGTACCGTTGGTGACAAGTAAAACCACGGGGAGCAACATTGCTTCTACCTCACAAGAAACCGTTAACACGTCGACTCTAGAAGGATTGTTCATTAATGATCATTGGACATACGACCTCCACACTGAGGTGTTGACGGATCTACACTCTGGCCACGCCTACCATGTAGGATGGATAGAGATTGTACAATCCACCTCTAGTGCCACGAGCATCGAAGATCAACAGAAAATGATCTGTAATGTTATCCATGGCATTATTCAATCAGAAAGGGAAAACCGAGGGGTAAATATACTCTCAGCTGGCCCCATGAGATTTCTGGATACGAGCAAGGCTCAACAGCCTACTCTATCACAAATGGAGACTCCTCTAATGAGTCCCATGGACCCATCTTACATCATTTCACCTGGGGTCTCTATGCAATCTGAGCCTCCGAGCGACAACTTTAGCTTCCCTAACTTGGCTCAACCCTCTATTAAGGAAAACACAGTGCTCACTCCAGGGATAGGCCTGACAGAGAATGTACCGATGACATCTACGATTAGCGCAGTGCCACTACCTAGTGTCGTAGTACCTAATATGGGGCCTCGAACGTATGTGCCTCTAGCCCCTTATGCACACATGGCCCCCACACCTCCAATTGTACCACTTGTTTATGCTCCTCGAGTGCCGCTCCCTAGCCCTTATCTGAGTGGACCTATGCCTAGTTATGTCCCATATCCTGCATCATCCACACATATGCCAAGACCGGTACCCGTCCCTCTCCCACATATGATTCCAAGAGTACCTCCACCGGCCCTGCCTCCTCACATAGGTGACTTGGCAGCGTTTGCTCAAACCATAGGTCGATCTATCGCGGAAAATATGCGTCATGCATCTGATAGAGAGCCTAGAAATAAGGCAGTACAAATTGCCAAACTCACGCAAAAATTCAATGGGGACGAAGATGCTAGAAAACACATTGAAGTGTTTGAACAAGTATGTGATTCCTTAGGGGAACGCAACAAACTACATAAGTGCAATGCCTTAAGCTTGACATTAAGTGGGAAGGCTGGAGATTGGTATAGAACCCTAAGGGTGGACGAGAAAACAATCTACCCTACCCTTCGAAGGTTGTTTCTAAAGGAGTACATACGAGAAGGTGTGCTTTGGGGTGTAGCATCTCAGCTACAGAAGGCCGAACGTAAGGAAGGAGAGTCAGTAAGGGACTTCATTAGTCGTCTAAAGCACTTAAACTCTCGCTGCCCTGTAAATGAGCGCTTCAACAATAACCAACGGCTTGATCGATTCATTCGAGGGTTGAGGAATGAAGGAATCTATAATGGACTAGTGATTAGAGGTATCACAACCTGGGAAGATGTCACTGCCAATGCAATCCAATTAGAGGACAACTTGATGATAGCATGCATGAGGGTGTCTACTGACACGAGATCCACTAGCTCACAAGCCATTGAGTATGAACCCATGACTGCAAAGCCCATTGCCAATGAGCCAAAGGTATTTGAGACATTCTTGACAGACCTCACCAAGGCAATCCAAGAGTCTCTTAAGGATAATCGACCCCCTCAAAATAGTCACATGTATCCAAGAAGGGAGCAACAATGGTGTTCCATTTGCTTAGGTCCACATAGCACTAGTGAGTGCCCTACGTTTAGAGTAAAATTTAATGGAACTTGCAACGCATATGGTAGGTATGGTCACCAAGCTAAGGATTGTTTAATGATCAAACGTATGATGGCAAATAGACCACCTATAGCCTGGACGGATGCACCTCGAGCTCCTGTATTGATGCCTGCTCCACCTGTTGAGCAACTACCGCAACACATGGTCCCTAGATCTCAAAATGTTGTACAAGCTACACCGCTACCACCTCCTGTGCTAGGACCGCAACCCCCGCATCCAAGAGTCGCCCCTATGAACCAAGTGGGTTGCGAGCCATCTAATGCTTATGCAGATGGCTGTGAGGAGGAAATAGACACTAGTATTTCCTACGGACTTGATATATTGGAAGAGTGTCCTATATACTACATGGAAGATTGTTGGGGGCAAGTCAAGCCGGTTTATCAAGCTGCTGCTCTCGCATCCAGAGGTCAAAATATCAACACCCAGGCTAGGAGGCCACCTCTTCAATGCTACGAGTGTGGTGGATCACATCGGGCAGCGGAGTGCCCTATTAGGCTGCAAAAGAATGCTGCACAGATGCAAATGAATCAAGGGAGCACGTCTGCAATGCCAATACTCACATGTAATCGTTGTGGCATAGATCACTTGATTGCCCAATGCCCCTATAACCCAAATGCGCCTAAAATCACACCCCTAAATTCGGTCGAAATTGCTAGTGTGACATCGCCAATACCACCCGTCACACCCGCTTATGCGATTACACGGTCCATGCTTCAAGGGCCAGGCCATATCCTCGAAGAGAGAGATACCGCGTCAGTTATCCAAGCAAAGAAAAAGAAGACACGAAGGAAGAGGTCGCAGAATACGGGAAATTCAAAGCCAAGTTCCAAAACAAACATAGGAACAGGAGATGACCCCGTGTATATGAATGACCTCGAGGATGAATCAGATTCAATCGAGACAATGGAGACTAGAACCAATACCACAAAGGGAAAGACCGACAAAGAAAACCGTAACATGGAACCAAATGAAAACCGAATAAGAGAAAACCATAAAGAGCCTCTGAAAACACCACAAGTGTTTCCAAATCCAATCCAAGACCCCCAAGATAAACCGCAGGGGCAAAAAGGGAAGAATCGTAAAAAGAAGATTGGGACGTACCCAAACCCAGTAGACGAGATTGAGCAGGTGAAACATCTAAGAGGTTTAGTGGAGGAGACTCAAAGGAAACTAGAACCAGAACCCATGCATGTCAAAATTCATGACACAGTGTTTCCCACGCAAGTTCATCCACCCCACATGAACCATAGACCGTTAGCCATATCTAGTATCATCCAAGAAGGGAGTGAGGACGGGACATTAGAAAGTGAGCATACACCTTTCTTGTTGGAAAGGATGTTTAACGAAGGAATACCTGATCCCATTGAGGAATATGAGATTCCATCCTCACCAGTTCCTAGTCAAGGACCTACACCCTGCAAAATGCCAATGAATGTTGCCAAACTAGTGGACTTCATGTCTTCTGAGGTCCGAACCACGATCATAGCAAAGCTGTATGGAGATCCTGAGTTATTCCTTGCACTTCAAGCATTCCTTAACGAAGAGCTACGAACGGGATTACCCCAGTTTGCGCAACCAAATAGGCCTGACTCGATTATGATTGATGAGGAAAATCATGTGCAATCACTTGACTTAGATGGACACAAGTCTGTGATCGAGGTACCCATTAACGAATTAGGGCAGTATTTTGAAGGCGACGAGTCTAATGCGACCCTACCCATCACTACCAAGGGGTTAACTATAAAGGGAATTCTTGATGGTGGTGCCGGAGTTAGCATCGTTACAAAATATTGTTGGGAATCCATGGGAAAACCCCGCCTCAGTGTTACTAACATTGTGGTAAAGATGGCAAATGGTACCATAGCCAAACCTATGGGGATGCTCAAGGATCTTAAGATCAAAGTTCTAGGACACAAGGTACGACATACGTTCATTGTAATGGATTTCTCTAAACACCTTATGTCATATGAAATGATTTTAGGACGACCATTCATGAGGGAAGCACAAATGGTTCATGATTGGTCTAAAAATCATGTCTATTTGCAATTCCAAGACTCTGTCCTTAGAGTGGATTTGGTGACTGGTAAGGTACACCCCTTAGGGAGTAAAACCATTATTGATCATCGCTCTGACACCACAGTTCACTCGGTCCCACTACAATATTGTTACACTTGTAAGAAGGATACAAACATTGGCCAAGATTCTCCTTACATGGATGTGTTACCGGGTATGACGGAATCAGACAACGTAGACTGGGTACACCTAGCTGCAACCATAGATACCTGGGGAAATAGAGGAACCACTTGGGTCACACCAGAGGGGGAAGAGGTACCACAAATTGCACCTCTGAACATGATAAGTTCCATACATGCATCTTCTAAGGGCAAGGCAATTGTAGACCAATCTGACAGTGACACCGATAGCTCAATAGAAGACTTTGACCAACACGGACTCCTAGAGTGAAACGGATTCTGAATCTCATGAATTAGAGAGTGGAGCAAGTTCAGAGTCAAAACATTCGGAAGGACCGAGCACATCAACCGATGATAGCTCCTCCGAGAGTGAAGAGGACACCAACGAGGACTCCTTTAGTGAGCCAGATCTAAATGCAAATCAAAAGCAGGTCTCAAATAAGAAAAAGAAAAACTTTAAGAGGCGTCGATATCAAGCCAATGTACGTGCTAGGATAAAAAAGAAGAGATCCTCAGCAGAATGGCTCAGTTATATAGGAGCATGTGATGCTCATCGAAAATTGGTAGACGATTGGGGTGAATATCTCCAAAATGTTATGTGGTGTAGACCACGACCCCATGACATAGCCCAATTAGAGATCATAGACAAGCCAAAGTTGAGCCGCACTACAAGGAGGCGTCAAAACCAAGAGTTAGCTCGACAACACAAGAAAGCAGAAATAGAAGCACAGACCAAAGCACAACCAGAATCCACAGACTTGCATCCTGCACCAGAACATTTCAAATCTTACACCATAGGGGAAGCAAAGGTTGTGTACACAAAAGCCCAAAGAATACCTATCGATGGGAATAATGGAATTTATGATGGTCCGGCAATAGTTAAAGAAATAGAATTAGCCGACCCCGGTGAAGAATCAAAACCTGTTTTTATTGCCCAAGACCTCACAGAAGTTGAAGAGGCGGTCCTCAAAGAGCTTCTCAAGGAATTCAAGGACATATTCGCTTGGACATACCATGATATGAAAGGTGTTCCACCTTCTGTGGTCCAACATACAATCCCTATGATTAGCACTGCGAAGCCCGTACAACAAATACCCTACCCGATGAATCCTAAGTACGCAAAGATCATTCAAGAAGAACTAGAAAAGATTATCAAATGTGGGTTCATATATCCTATTGAACACTCTGAATGGGTGTCTCCAATAGTTATCGTGCCAAAAAAGAATGGGAAACTCAGGGTGTGCGTGGACCTTAAAAAAGTTAATGCAGCTACTAGAAGAGACCATTACCCCCTACCATATTCCGAACATGTACTCGAAAGAGTTGTAGGCAAGGAAGCTTATAGCTTTCTAGATGGGTACTCAGGCTACAACCAAATCACAATAGCGCTAGAGGACCAAGCTAAAACTGCCTTCATCACAGAATTTGGCGTGTTTGCATTTCGTGTGATGGCTTTTGGCTTAACAAATGCCCCTGCTACATTCCAACGATTAATAAACACTGCTTTTAAAGAATATTTGAGAGAGTTTTGTGAAGCTTTCTTAGACGACCTTTGTGTTTACTCTTCTTGGAAAGAACATCTATCATGTTTGCGGAAGGTGTTTGAAAAGTGTAGGTTATATCGTATCTCATTGAACCCGTTCAAATGCCAATTTTGGGTCAAGCATGGAGTTATTTTAGGGCATATAGTATCTAAGAATGGTATCTCAACCGATGAGAGCAAAATTAAAGTGATTCTAGAGTTACCACCACCAACCAATTACAAGGGAGTTCAAAGGTTCATGAGACACGTGGGTTATTATCGACGGTTTATTTTATTTTTCGCTGAGATAGCACGTCCTTTGTACAAGCTTCTCATTGAATTTAAATGGACTGAAGAGTGTGACCAGGCCTATGAACAATTGAAGAAAACACTAGCAAGTGCTCTGATTTTAAGGACACCTAACGGGGATGTCATTTTTCATGTGCATATTGATGCATCAAACTTTGCTATTGGGTGTGTTCTCACTCAACCAGGAGAACATAAATTGGACTATCCCATTAGCTTTGCAAGCCGTCAATTGAACGATGCTGAAAGGAACTACACCACTACAGAGTGAGAAGGTTTAGCAATGGTTTATGCAGTAAAGAAATTTCGCTACTAGCTTTTGGCAAACAAGTTTGTATTTTATGTGGATCATCAAGCGTTGCTGTATCTGGTAAACAAGCCATGCTCCACAGGAAGAATCACACGATGGTTGTTAATTCTTCTGGAGTTTGATTTCACGATTGTAGTGAGACCCGGTAAAAGGCACGTCATGGCTGATCATTTGTCTCGCATACCCAATTGTGAAGCCCCTACAGGAGTTGATGATGAATTACCCGATACTTCCCTATTCATAGTTGAGAATATGCCTGAATGGAGTGAGAACATTGTTAACTTTTTAGTTAATGGTTTTCCACCCAAGGAACTTCGTAAGGATATCGCTCGAAGGCTAGTAAAAGAATGTGAACCCTATTGTTTGATTGCCGGAACTCTGTATAGACTAGGCAAGGACGATATTCTTAGGCGTTGTGCCCGCGAGGATGAATATTTGTATATCTTGCAAGAAGCACATATGGGCATAGCAGGAGGACATTTTTCAGGAGACCTGACTGCTAGAAAGGTGCTGCAATCAGGCTATTGGTGGCCAACTTTATTTAAGGATGCATCACTTTTTACAAAAGGGTGTGATGAGTGCCAACGTTACAAGACCACACAGCGCAAAGACAGAATGCCCTTACATCCTATTAAAGTAACCCAATCATTTGAAAAATGGGGCTTAGACTTTGTAGGTCCAATTAGTCCCGTAGCTCGTAACACTCAATCTCGATATATTCTAGTTGCTACGGACTATGTAACAAAGTGGGCTGAAGCTAAGGCTTCACAAAAAGCTGACGCGAGGACAACAGCTAAGTTTCTTTTTGAGAACATTATCACAAGATTTGGTTGCCCTTTTGAAATTGTTAGTGATAATGGTACCCATTTTATAAATGAGGTAATAAGAGAGCTTACCACGACCTTTATGATATCCCACCATAAGTCTACACCTTATTACCCGCAAGCTAATGCACAAGCCGAGAGCACCAACAAGACTCTAATCTCTATTTTAACCAAGACGGTAGAAGCTCATCGCACTGATTGGGATTTGAAGTTGACATCTGCTCTATGGGCTTATCGTACTGCTTATAAAGTGGCTATTAATTGTACGCCATTCAAAATGGTATACGGCCAAGAAGCGGTTATGCCTTGGGAGTTTGTCATTCCTAGTCTTAGGGTAGCTTCGCAAGAAGGATGGAATGGTAACCCCTTAACCGAGCGTTTGTATATCTTAGAAAAACTGGACGAAGAGAGACAGTTGGCTATGCAAAATGCTCTTGTGGAAAAGGATAGGAGAAAGAAGTGGTTTGATCGCCATGTGAAGGACAAGGACATCAAAGTTGGTGATAAAGTCCTTATGTATGGAGTACGTAAAGAGAAGAAAAAGTTGAAATATGCTGGTAAAGGACCATATAGAGTATGTGAAATTACCCCACAAGGTACCCTTCGTGTGGAAACTCTTGATGGAGTTGAAACCATTGGATTCCTCAATGGGAGTAAATTCAAAAGATATTATGATTCTTTAAGCCAAGAAGAACTACGGGCCATTCATCAAAAGAAGGCCGCCAAAGCACAAACCGAGTTAAAGAAGATACAAGCTCAAGCTGAGGCTAAGGAGCGACAACAACGTATAAGACAAAAACGAGAGGCTAACCTTGGAGTGACAAATGCATTCCACGTGGAAATCGAAGAGGATTGGTTGGACTCTGACACACCTCTACCATACCCTATTGAGTTAAATAGTGCCTATGGAAAAGTGCTATATAACGCCTTATTGGACACGGGTGCTAAATATAATCTGCTATCCTATGGGGTGTGGTGTCAGTTAGGGAAGCCACCTCTATCTGAGAGTATTATCCAAGTCAAGGGTGTCAACAAGAAAAAAACTACGGTTTTTGGAATCTGGCACACTTCTGTCAGTTATGACAATGGAATTGTAGCTCAAGACTTTTTGGTCATGCCTACTGGAACTATGGAGGGTAATATAAACCTAGGACGCACGTGGATGATAGCCACCAAATGCACTATTGATTGGGGGACTGGGGGTGTCACAACGCAAAAACCAACTCTTATCCCTACCACTCAATCCATAGTCCCTGAGATATTGCCTAAGGAAATAAAACCCAAGACATTGCATGTCCAGGAGGTTGAACCATACGTCCCCATAGCCCAACTCTCTAGATCTTCAACTGATGTAGTTGAAAGAAAGCTTGAGACACACAAGAACCATCCTAATATAACAAAGAAAGCATACAAGTGGGTCCCTAAAGCTTCTTTAGTAACCATGGCTGATGCTAAAAAACAGAAGCCTCGTAAGAAACGTCCCACTCGCTCCAAGAAATGTAAGAAAACGTGGCGTTGGATTCCTAAACGACTATTAAAAGCCCAAGGATACTATAAAGGAAATGATCAAATCTGGGTGCCCAAACGTAAATTGTACTCTCACCTGTCACCTGACCCATGTAAACCAAATCCTGTGGCTCCAAAACAAATTGAAAATCGTGGAAAGAAAAAAATCACGGAATGCGACACACCTGCTCCAGAGCTAGTTTGGGTACCAAAGAAAGAACGATTTGTTCCACCTAACTCAGGAACAGGAAAAGCAAATGAAGCTTCTTGCTCTTCATGTAGTTCCTATACGGAAATAGAAGCTTCGACACAACCTCCACCTACCATTGTACATATCCATACAAGCAAGAAAGAGTTTGCACCTCCCGTTGTAGATTCACCACCTCCAACAATGTTGCAAATAAAATCATGGGAGAGTACCTTACCACCCTTGCAACTTGACGAGGCACCTAGGGTAATAGAAAACTACTGGCAAAAATCCTCACCTATTACCAACTGGAACAATTGGTTTCAAAGGGTGACAAGCTCATTTCAAACGGTATGATCTACCCAAGGAAGGGGGGAATGTTTGTGGACATCCATCATTCACTTGCTTCCCTCTCAACCTTTCTCCCTGACCTCTTAATCTTCGATCTTAGGGAATGTATATATAAAGCCTTATACTCACAAAAACAAGATAAAAAAGTAAAAGAGCAAGAGCCATCACACAAATCATAAAAACAAATTATGCACAAGAACGCGACCCTTGTAATATTTGCACTCTAACCATCATCTATTTACGTGTAAAGATATGGCTAGTACGCTAGAGTCATTCACTCCTGCCTTGGGTGAGAGGTACCCTCGTTACTTTTCACAAATGTTTCACATGGTCTTTCCATTGCTTGCATGTGAATGGGATTTGATAGGTACGCTAGCATGTGAGAGGAATTTTGAGGAGTTAGAATGGCTGATACGTCTCTTGACCACGTCTGATCCATACTTAGTAGAGAGCGTTTCTCCCATTGCACAAGCCTACCCTTTTGACCAAGATGACTATAGGCATCTAGTGACCTTCTTAGTAAACATGGGCACCTATGATGAAGAAGAAAATTTACATGACTACACGGATGGCACATATGGTCTCATGGATGATGACTTTGTTTATCTCGATGACGAGGATAGGGGTTTAGCCTTAGGGTTTCTCCCCAACCTCTACAATATCCTACTCCCTTGACTCTTTAGGGGGAGTGCAAATAATTAGGTTAGGGTTCCTTATGTTTTTTGTTGTGTTCAATAAGTGTTGGTACCTTTTCCCACTAATGTGCCTCTTGGAGGTATTCCTTTTGTTTCCTAGTGTGTACAAGAGCGTGTTGCTATTGATAGGATTTGGACCTTCATGGAACCTTTCTCTCGTTCACACTTCAAATCAAGCGCGACCATCAACACAAACAAGTGTTTTATGTCCATTAGCATTGCCCTTATCTTTTTGCATCCATGTTTGTCTGCTTTGATTGTGATTGGTAGCATAATATTCAACGCATTTGCTTAGTATCAAACATTTAATTCAATGTAATGTTTTGTCATAATCACTTGTCTAGGTTTAAAAATCACTTGTCTAGGTTTAAAAATCAAGCAGTCCGACTAAGCTAGTTTGACCAAGCTAGGTATTAGAAATCTTCTCTTAATACCATGGGGAATGCCTTCCTAATAAGCAATGGTTACTTAGGTTCTTAATCCGATTTAGGCAGCATTGTGTGAAATGTACTAGGGCTTTTTAGTGGGATTAACCCTATTGACCTTTAGCTTAAGTATTATAAAGGGAGTTTACTAATGTGATGAGCCTGGGGAGGGTAACAGTGTTATATGACCCCCCAAAGTTACAAAATTAAAATGCTGAAAAATGAACAAACAAAAAATCAAAGTGCCACAATGTAAAATTTTAAGCTGGAAGAAAAATCCCTGCTTAAATTGGTACTTCACTCACATGTATCGCCTATGGTACTAGAGCCCTAGAGGTTCCCAGTGTGGGCGCTTTTCCTTGAAAAGCAAAAAACCCAAGGCATACAAAATAAGCACACACATCAAAATTGAATCAATGTGAAAAGACTTTGGGGGGTCAAAGAAAAGGTAATCAGTCAGGCGATGATTTCATGAGAAATTCCTTTTATCGTAGCTTAACTACAAGGTCTTCTAGGTATAGCCTCTAGTCAGCCCTCGAACATCAAATACTTGGCTCTCGCAATTCAACAACTTAATTGACCAGAAAAAATTGAGAAGTTACCCATGGTATTAATAGTCGAGCTCTAGTGCCTTTTGACCGTTAAATTAGCGACCCCGGACTTGTTTAATTTTTTACCTTTACATCTGTTTATGCATTTGATTATATTGCAATTTAATGTTTATTGCTGACAAATTGTCTAAAATTCTGTTACCAATCAATTTGTATGTCTATTGCATATGATTTTTAATTGTATATGTGAATGCAATTACTGTGGCAATGTTGTTTGATTTTGCAGTGATTGAAGAAGACTACGCACATCCATGTCGACTGCTCTCCCATCTCAACGAACGAGCTTCAACTGGATAGCTTCCGAGGACGGAATCTACATCAGGAAGGGGGGCATGTTAACCCTCACGGCACACGGACACCCTATGATCTATAAACGTTGTATTATTTAGAGTCAGGTACCGGGCTTGTCGGACCAATAGGAACAGGGTAAGGGTGATCGCCGATGACAGGCGCACTCTAACCGGAATATTCAAGGAGTCAGTTGGCTAAGTATGGGCGCCCAAGTGTGAATGGGGTGAGCTCATATAAAAGCCACTAAACCTAATTTTTACTCATTCTCTCATTGTGCAATAGAAGCTGCTCTTGCTCCATCTCCACCTTCTCCTTCACCATCTCCTTGTGTGTGTGTGTGTACGTGAGAGAGAGAGAGAGTGTGAGAGTGTGTGTGTGTGTGATCGAGCGTTGCGGCGGCACGACGGCGGCGAGGCGGTTGAGCGCGGCGTAACGGCGTCTCCCTCTTCTTCGCGGCGCGAGAATCCTTCATTCGCAACTACGCAGGAAGGTGAGTGACACACCATTCTTCCTTGTGAGCTTGTCTGTTGTATGACTGTGTGCTAGGAGCCTTTGTGGCTCGCACACGGCGCGTAGCAAGTCCCTAGCCTTGACAGTCCTCTACCTCTAGATCTCCTCAAGCATCTTCTTGTCATCTCCACTAATGGGCCATTTTTTTATTTCCATCTAATCGGTACCCCCAACTGGCAAATGGCTTATATATTATGAAGGGGCCCCAATAATAAGGTAAATGTTGCACATTGCATATTAGTATTTTGAAACAAAATAAAACAAAAAGGAAGTAAAAGAAAAATACACATTAAAAATTCCAAAAAAAAGAATATTTTAATGTTTTCAAATAAGCATAGAAAATAATAAAACAATTTAGTGAAGTGATTTTTTTAAAAAAAATCCTCAAGTGAGAGAATCATTTATCAATACCTCATTGTAGTAGAGTTCGAGAAAGGTGTGTTTGAGCTTAGGCCTAAGCCGGTTGAAAATCGAGATTAGTCGGTTGCAAAGGATGGTAAAGGGAAAAAAACCCGATAAAATATACTAGAAAATAGTTCGAACATTTTGCAAATTTGAAATTTTTTACTAGTATTTCCAGTTTGTATTTGTATAAGGAGGAAACTTGCCGCTTAGACAAAAAGAGGTTCTTGAAGACTGCATCATAAGATCAAACTCCTATGGATATTTTGTTTAATGTTTTGATCTGTAAAGTCATTTTCAAGCATGCAAAAAAGTAAATGTTGCTTTGGAGAATAGTGTTTTGCCCTCCAACCTATGTCGCCTCCACCGTCCAGCCTGCATGCTCTTTCACCTCCGTCGTACACCCTTGACTCTCAACCTCCTGCTTCTGCGGCTCTGCTTGACCTGCTTCACAGAAAAATCGCCATCATCTTGTCCCCCCCCCCCCCCCCTCTCTCCACTTCTGCCCTCACAGATCGCATATCTCTCTTTGCCTCTACCCTCAGAGATCGTGCATCTCGTGTATATCTCTCTCCACCTCTGTCCTCAGAGATCGTACATCTCTTGGGTATTTGTCTCTCTCTCCCTCAGTGAGTGCAGTATTTGTCTCTCTCCCCCTCAGAGAGTGCAGTATCAGTGGGAGCAAGTTTCAGAGCAAAAGGAAAGATGTCAAGTGCAAAGCTAGCACTACCTGTGGAATTGGAGCTGATCTCTTGAGACAGCTAATTCCAGTGCTGGAAGATTTTAGCTACTAGTGTGGAAAGATTTCATACAGCAGACTGGACAGGAATCAGAGACTAGACTGGAATGTGGATACTGAAACAAGAATCAGACTTATGTACAGCCGGCAATACTGCCAATGATTCTCAAGTACAAGTATAGCTAAGGCGCTAACCCAAATGATAATAATTGCCAACCCGATTACAATGTAATGGGCCCTATTTATACACTTTGGGTTTACTGTAGTAATTACTAAGTAATTCGTTGCCCATCTTCTAAGAAGGCGTTCCCACATAGTGACTATCCAGCCGTCTACATCCTTCCCTTCTTTCTTGAATTTTGGCAAGATTCCAAAATTTTTGAAAAATTCCCCTGTTTGATTCTGATGTGAGACTGAAAAATCCATCATCTGGTTCTGATGTTGGGATGCCGGCTTGACCACTGATAGAATGGCCATACAAAGATTACGAGTAGGCAGCTGAAAAGGCCAAGGATCGCGAGAGGCAGCGGAAAAGGCCAAGGTGGAGCTCTCACCAGGCCAAGGTGGAGCTGTCATCATGCCAAGGTAGAGCTGTCATCTCTCCTTGCCTGCTGAGAAGAAAAGTCGCCGCTGAATTCTGAGATGGAACTACCGAGTATCCTTCCATTGGACCGTCTTCCGTTTGGCTTTGCCCTTTGACCTGGATGGTGCCTGAGAAGTCCCAGTACCAGCATTCTCCTTCTGAATCAGTCGGTAAATGGCCTATCATAGAGTGTACGCCTTATAGAGTGTATGCATTCTCCTTCTGAATCATAGAGTGTACGCCTGCCCTTGCTCAGTCTGGTTCTGGCTAGCTTATGACAATGCGAAGCAGTACGGGATCCATCCTTTTGGAAGAGGCTAATTAGTTTTGACTCGATCTTCTAAAAGAATCTCAGCCATCTCCCTGTACTGTGGTGCTAGACCCAGCTTTGCTGCAATGTCTTTTTCACGCAATTTGGAAGATTCGACCGTAAGTTGTAGCAACTGATTAGTAATCCTGGTCAGTCCTCTGACTTGAATCTTCCACCCACTGGCCCATACACAGCTGGATCCTTTGCATCTCCTCTTTCAGTGCCTGAATGTCATTGATTTGGAGAGCATCATTGAACAACGTCTACCAAGTCTCCCATTCTACAATTGACCGCTCATACCAATCCTGAAGCTCATCAATAATTTTAAAGTATGTGAGACGATCAACTGGTTCTTGATGTTGAGGATACAGCGCTGGAAAGAATCTTGGCAGCTCGGTTTCTCTTGCTGGAACAGCATACAAGAGAACTGAAGAATCAGGCACAAATTCTAAGAAATTGAGAACAGCCTGGTTCTCTTGCTGCATCATCTTTCTGGTGATTCTCACTAGCTGGAACAGTGTTCGGAGAGCAGTTTCCTGTGCTTCGACTGAAATTCGTGTCTGAGGTCCTCTACTAGTGGCTGTCTAGTCCTCAAGAATGGCTTTAACTCTCTGATCCAAAACACCTCTGGCAGTTTGCATTTGTACCAAAACTTCCTTGAGTTGTACCCTAACATCCTTCATACAGCGGTAAGTTGGTTTGTTACCCAACAGAAGTTCCAGTTCCACGGCTAGGGAGCAACAATCTGCAGTAGACTGCCTTTGCCAGTGCGGGTTTGCCACTCTCTCATCAGCATTGAGTATCCATTCAAGAACTCGTTCTAGCAGTTGGACTGTACTGGGATGAGCAGGTAGTTGGCAAGCTTCTTTATCATGGAAAGCTGTTGATTTCCAATGTTCTACCATTTCCCTGGCTCCCACATATAGCCTTTGAAATCTTTCCAAGTCAGACAAGAGATCATCATCCTCGAGATACTGTCTGGTGATGGAGGCCTGTTGATGTCTCAATTGCCTATTCAGGGTAATGAGCTACAGTGAAGGCTGATGATCAGCAACTGGTCCCTCATCTTGTACTTTCATTTTCCCTTTAGCATCTCTGTTGAGATGGGACTGATCAGTTGGCTGATTCCCAGTGTGACTGGGTTGTTGCTCTTCAGTCTGCCGATTACCCGACTGGTGCCCTTTGTCCTGTCCTTCCTGTTGGCCCTCCTTCTGGCCTAGCTGGTCTAGCTGTGACTGGCCTCCTTCATTTGGCCCTGTCCCACCAGTACCCGGTCCTGGAGGTGGAGATGGTGGTGGGGCATCATCATCATCCTTTGTATGCCCAGCTTCTTGATCATCCTCCTCCTGATCAGCTTCATCTTCCTCATCTTCTTCTTCCTCATCCGGAGAAGTCTGCTGCTCAATATAATCCATTATAGCTTGGTTCATTAGAGCATTATTGTACTCACTCACCTTGTCCTGCAAATCGCTCTACATACTTTCCATCAAGGACTTTAAATTCTCTAAATTGAAAACAACATTGCCTGATGGATTTAAAATTTCAGACAAGCTGTTATAAATGTATCTTTCAGTCAGAGAAGCCTTCAGAGCTGTATGGCGCATGAGCAGGTTTTTGAATTCCGCCCGCTTCATCCTGAGCATTGTTTCAGCCCGCTCTGCAGCTCTAAATGCTTCATTCCTTTGATTCTTGATGATCATTATTGAAGATTCAGCCTTAGCTAGCTTTTTGTTCAACAACTCATTAGTCCTTTCTGAATGAACTTCCAGTACCCTGTGTTGTATGTTCTGCTCTTCTTGGGCTTTTTGGAGCTTTTCAATCTGATGCTGTGCTTCTGTCAAGTCAGCTTTGAGCTTTTTGACTTCCTCTTCTGATCTAGCAGCCTCCATCAGTTGTCCCATACAACTGACAATGGTATTCCAAGAAGTCTATATAAAGACCAATCATCTGTCTTTGACTGTGGTTGGATCAGAATCAGTAGGCTCATATATTGCCACTGGAGCCACATAGGGTAGAGTTGCATAATCAGCTTTGCTGAGCAGAAGATGCCCTTTCAATTGCTGAGTCTACATTTGCTGCAACTTATCTTGTTTTACCAGTTGCAGAAGGTTTCCAGTATTTGTAGGAACTCCTCCAGGCAAAGTCGAGAACGCTGGACCTTTCCCTTTGTCCAGTTGACTCTTGCCTTTGTCCCCTGACTGGTCTGCTATCTTCTCAACAGTTGGCTGGCTTGGCATTATCTTTCCCAGACCCAGTAGCAACTGTATTTTTTTCAACTGACTGGTCAGGCACAGTCTTCTGAGCAGATTGCTGCTCAGTCTGGCTCACTACAGCTTTCTCAGTGGTTACTGTCTTGACCTGGCTTTCTATTTTCTTCAAAAACTCACTGCTTTTTGTCAGTGTAATTTTTGGCTTCTTTGAACTGCTAGCCTGTTCCGCAGTTGCTTTCCTTTTCAGGTCGGTTGAAATGGTTTGACTGTCTGTTTCCTCGTCGTCTGAGGACAGTTCAATGTTCTTTGGTTCAGGAATTGGCTTCTCACTCCAAGCCTTCTTTACATGCTCATTAGCATCTGCAACAGTAGCCCAATACAGGAATTGCCAAACATACCAGGCCTTGAAAACATTTTGAGATTTTAGCTTGGCAGTCTACTGGAGTACATTATGCGATTGAATTTGACAAAGGTTGATAGGAACCTCTGGATCCACTATCTTGGCCAACAGCATAGGAAACAATTTTTCGGATACATACGTTGGGTTGTTCTTAAGGCTTACTGCTTCGGCTACAAACCTGTAAGCAGTGGAGGCTTCCAGTCCTACTACTGGAACTCCTTGAGCACTTGCCTTGAGCTTTCTTCTAGCCGTTTCATCCTCCTTCAGAGCTATACTTATCTACTGTGCAGTTGCCACAGAAGGTTTGGGCTCATTGGGCACCCGGAATGCAAATGCTATGGCTTCTGGTGTCATTGACACCCTTCTACTATTTACCATGGCACTGCCATTTTCAGCGTCGAAGGAATCAAGAACTTGCTTGATGATATCTGCATCAAAAGCAATTCTTGTAGCTTGCAACACAACTCGAAGATCCCAAACTTGTAGCAGAGTCATTGCTTGATCAGTAAATACATAACATTGGATTTTACTGTACGGGATAACAGGAAGGCTTGCCTTTGCCTCAGCAACTATGGCCAGGGTTTCCTCAAGAGACTCCTGCATCTTCTCTAAGCGTTTCCTTCTACCCATACACCGTGAGGTTGATGACAATGAAACAGGCGAAGGAGAAGATGACTTACTTGTCGTGGCGAAGCTGTTTCCTAGTGTCGCTGGCAAGACTATCTGACAATTAATTGTCTCGTCAGAGGTCGAAGTTTGCGGCTGCAGCGAAGAAACCTCGGAGCTTGGCGATGGCGAATGGTTAACAGGAGGGAAGCATCGCGCAGGGGATTTATGAGGAAAAATGCTAACTCTCCTGATTGTTATAAGTGTTCGCGCCATAAAAGCTCCACCACTCGTCGCTCCTAGACTTGTGTGCGTCGTTGATGTCATGGCAAACATGCATTGGACAAGACTGCGACCCATCCTTGAAATAATTACCACTGGCGTGCCATTTGACCGTTGGGAGCTTAAAAATTGGAAAGTGTGTCCATACTGATACTGGACTGATTTCCAGTCTGGCTCGACCATACTTGTACTGATTCTAAGGTCAGCCTAATCTGGTCCTTCTGGTACTGGTTCTAAAGTTGGAACTGGTTGCACATGAAAAAGTCCAAAAATGTCTGATTCCGGTATCTCTTGATCAACAACCTCCAGTTCTTTAGTACCTTGTTCTGGCCCAGTTTCTCTGGTCTCTGAATAATAAAGCTTGATCTTTGCTCCATTATATACTCCTGGCAACATCAGTCCATATAAATATTTCAATCTGACTGTGCCATTGGAGAAGACCCAGTCTATCTCAAAAGGTCCTTCCCAGGCAATCTTCAAGTTCGGCTTCTTTGGACCCAGTCTAGACTGATATAGAAGCACTAAGTCTCCTTTCTGGAATTCTCGAACTTTAATTCGGCGATCATGCCAGTGCTTCCTTCGTTGTTGAACAATTTCTTGTTCCAATATAGCCCTTTGCCTGACTTCATCTAATTGCATCAGTTCATCCAGCCTCTTCTTAAGATTATGGTTGAATTCTAATCCATACTTCACAGCCATTCTCAGACTGGGGATCACAAACTCCATAGGAACCACACCTTCAGTACCATACACCATTCTGAATGGTGTCATTCCAGTAGTTACCTTATAAGTTGTCCTATAAGCCCATAGAGCAGTCTGAAGTTTCAAATCCGACTGGTCTAGTTTCTTTTGCACCACCTTAGTGAGAATAGTCTTTATTGTCTTATTGCTACTTTCAGCTTGTCCATTGTATCTAGGATAGTAAGGAGTAGATTTCCGATGCTTGACTAAAAGCATATCCAATAGGATTTCCATAGTGTCATTGATATATGTGTTCCTTGATCAATCACAATCTCTACTGGACATCCATATCGGCAAACAATATTCTCAAATAGAAACCTTGCAGTTGACTTGGCTGTGTTGTCAGGAAGAGCCTTAGCTTCAACCCACTTGGTAACATAACAAGTAGCCATTACTATGTACTTGTTCTTCCTGGGAGTCACCTTCTTAAAAGGTCCCATAAAATCCAGTCCCCATTTCATGAATACTCCCAGTGGTTGTATTGGCATTAAGGGAGTCATATCTGCAGCTGCTGGTCGGCCCATTCTTTGGCATATGTCACAAGTTTTACAAAAACTTTTGACATCAGCAATCAGTCTTTGCCACCAGAGACCCGCTTGCAGAATCTTCTTGTAAGTTACTGCCTTGGAAAAGTGTCCACCATACTCACCATTATGCGCTTCTGAAATCACTTGCATTCTTCCTTCCATAGGGACACATCGTTGAATTATACCATCCACACCTAGTTGATAAAGTAATCCTCCTATGATAGTAAATTTCAGGCTTTTTATGATCAGAGCTTTCTTCTGATTCTGCTTCCAATCCTCTGGAAAGGCACCTTGGGAAAGGAATTGATAAATATCATACCATTCAGGATCCACTGACTCTTCTACCTCTAACTGAAATAAATCAGCATCCACTGGTTCATCTCTCAAAGGTGATTTTGAATATCCTTCCGTACTTCTTGAAAGAAAATCAACTCCACAATGGTTTCGGCCAGGCTTATGGAAAATTCTGAATTCAAATTCCATAAGGAACATCATCCATCTTATCAACCTGCCTTGAATAATGACTTTGTTAATCAGAAACAGAAGAGCTTGATGGTCCACATAAAAATGGAATAACTTTCCCAACAGGTAATGCCTGAACTTCGTGGCGCTAAAAACCATTCCGAGGGCTTCTCTCTCAGTAGTCGTATAGCCTTGTTCAGCCTGACTGAATCTGCGACTAGCAAAATAGACCGGATAGTTTGTTCTGCCATCTGACTGAGCTAATATTGCCCCCATTGCCAATCCTGAAGCATCTACATGTACATGGAAAATAATATCCCAATTCGGCTGCCTAAGGACCGGTTTACTGGTAATGGCTTCTTTCAAATTCTGGAAACTCTCCTCAGACTCAGCAGTCCAGTTGAACTTACTGGTCTTCTTTGTAAGCTCATATAGTGGTACTGCTCGAGAAGCAAACTTGTGTACAAATCTTCTATAGAAATTCACATAACCCAAGAAAGAACTCAACTCTGAAGCAGTTCTGGGTGCTTTAGCTTGCTGAACACACTGTATTTTGTCATTGGCCATCTCTATTCCATTGCGGGAAACCACATGTCCTAGTAGCTGTCCCTTCTAGACTAGAAAAACAGATTTGAATGGATTCAAACAAATCCGCTTCTTCTGACAGCGTTTGAAAACCATCTCTAGGAATAGAAGGTGTTGTTCCTCATCTGAATAGACAGTGAAGTCATCCATGAAAATGGCGAGAAACCGATGAAGAAATTCATTAAACATCTCCATCATACACCGCTGAAAAGTAGCTGGTGCATTGCACAGGCCAAAAGGCATCACCAGACACATGAAAGCTCCCCACTCAGTGAGATGAAAGTGGTCTTGTCCCTATCTTCAGGAGCGATCTGTAACTGGTTATAGCCGCTATAACCATCCATGAAACTATACATCTCATACCCTACGATCTCATCAAGCAACATATCAATAAAAGGTAAGGGAAATGGATCCTTAATAGTCTGGGCATTTAGTTTCCTATAGTCGACACAAACTCTCAATTTTCCATTCTTCTTGGGGCCGACGACTATGGGAAATAGCCAATCACTGCTTTCCACTTCTGTAATGAACCCAGCCTTGAGAATATTATCAATCTCCTCCTTGACCTTCTTTGCATAGTTGGGGTTCATCTGGTATCTTTGCAATCTTACTGGCCTAGCATCCGGTTTAAGTGGTACTCGGTGCTGACAGACTTCAGGATCTACTCCTTTCAGATCTGTATGTTCCCAGGCAAACACATCTTTATAGTTCTGGAACATTTTTCGTGCCTTTTCCTTCATTGCCGGGTTTAGGTGCTTGTTAACCTCGATCATTCTGGGATTTTCCGCTGATCCTAGGTTCCACTCTTCTACTTCCTGATCGTCTGGAAGCAACCAGTTTGGTCCGCCTCCTTTTAGTTTGGTCGATTCTTCAGCGTAATCCCAGGATGGTCCATTCATTTCTGAATCATTATTCTGATCCAATGGGTACTCTTCAGAACATACTGGTTCCTCTACTATACCAGTATCAGCTGGTTCCACCATCCTTCCAGTTAGCTGAACTGTTCTTTCCCCTGTATTGACTTCGATAAACTGATCAGGGAATTGTCTCTTCTACTTGTCAGCCTGCTCTTTGTTCAGCAAGACTGCATTCAAGTCGATTTCTGCCAAAGGGAATATGTTCATAGCCGCTAGCATTCGCTCGATCTACTTGGCTCTGTACTTCTGACACAACTCCTTCGGCCTCAGTTCCTTTTTCCAGCTCCTGGTATTGTTGGTCTGGATTTGGATTCTACCACTGGCCCCTTCTATGGTCAAAGTTTGGTTTGCATAGTCATGAACAGCATGTGTTGTTCTTAACCATGGACGCCCTAGTAGCATTCCATATGCTCCCTGCACATCCAGGACTAGGAAACTGGTTTTGAATTTCTCCCTCCCAACTCTTATCTGCATGTTTTCAATCATACCCGTCGCCTATACGACTCTATGATCTGCCATTCTTACTTTGAATGGTGCTGGTTTCATATTAGTGATACCCATTCTCTACTGAAGATGGGCTCCCATTATGTTGACTCCTGCCCCTCCATCCAGGATAACGCTTGAGAGAGGTTCCCACTACTTCCCGACCTTGTAGTCTACCTGAATAAGTGGAACGTCATCATCCCGGACAGCCGTCAGGTCCACTGTTCTGGCCTCTGTCTCAACCTTCCTGCGCTGTCTGATAAAGTTGGCCACCTCAGGCAAGGTTTTTCTTATATCCTCCAACTCTACAGTCAGCTTTTGGATTCTATCACAAATTTTCACCTGAATTTCTTCTCTCTCTTGGTCAGACTGATTGTTAGAGCTTGAAGAACTGGTATCTTCACACTGCCATTCTTCTTTTGCAGTGCTTCCACTCTCTCCACCCATTCCCATTTCATCAGCTAGACCATGTACCACAGCCAGCATGGTCTCTGTCATGGCCGGTATTGATTGATCTTTATCAGTCGATTGGGCTGGTATCCTATGAATGACTCTAGCTTCGGAACTTTCTAGCTGCTCTGGCAGCTTCTTAGCTAAATCCTCCGTGATTTTAGCTGGTAGTTCCCACTGCTCTTGCCACTCATCTACCACCTTTTCTTTACCGTTGGCCTTCCAAACTTCTCTTTGTTGAGCCCACTTGCTGCTGTTATGATTAACTGGTACTTCTGAAGTGTCTGGGATTTCTTCAATGACTACTCCCTTGCTCCTGGTAACTACCCTGACTGGGACTAGCTCTGGTGCCTTAGCCTCAGTAGTAGTCGTTACAGGTGCATCTGGACATTGGGCTGCAAAATGACCATACTTCCCACAAGTATAGCAATTCATGCTCCTGTTCTGGAAGTTGCCTCTTCCTCTTCCTCTACCCATTCCTAGTTGGTATCTGCCACGTCCTTGACCAGTACCACTGGTACCTGGTCTCTCCTCTTGAGCTACTTTGACTGGTTCTACCTTCACTAGTTCAGTGTAGGCAACCACTGACAGATCCTTTCCTTTCTTAAAATGGTGAATTCTGATGCCACAATTATTCCATAGGTGACCAAAGGCCTTGCAGTAGGTACATTGTGGACATTCAGTGGAGATATGGTCCTTGGATTTGCATCTTGAACACCAAGTCTCCATCTTTGAGACTGGCTGTCTTGTGTGGCTAATTTTTGCAATCTGCCTAGCCATCTCTTCAATTTTCTTCGTCCAGGATCCCTTCTTTGATTTCTCTTTTGCTTGTTCATTAGAGCTGCTCTCGAAGCTACTGGACATTTCACTGGAATCAGAAGTTTCAGTAGCAGAGCTACTGCTACTGGTCCTTCGCTTCTTGTGGCTCTTTTCCTTCTTAGCCTGCTGTTCCAGCTTTAATGCCCTTTGGACCAGATCATTGAATTTTTTCGTAGGGGCTGGTACTGCTTGTTCCCTAAGCTTCTTGCTTCTGAACCCATTCAAGAACCATGCCCTCAATCTCTTCTCAGATGGCCGTTCTTGCAACTGCCTGGTTAGCTCTTTTATCTTTTCCACATAGCTGCGGACTGACAAATTCCTCTGTTTGATCTTATCTAATTCATAGAGAATATCTTCGTCTCCTCTATTGTCGGAATATTCCAACCTGAAGGCCTTAAGCAATTTGTTATATGATCTCAGCTGGCATGCAGGGTAATGGTAATACCATTTCCTCGTTGCCTCCTTCAAGGTTTGTGGAAAATATTCCCCCCAATCATCTTCATCACTGTTTTTTAGTTCAGCATACTGCTCGAAAGCTTGTATGTGAACATCTGGATCATCCTTTTTCCCCCCTTTGAATATTGGAAAGGAAATCTTCAGGGAAACTGTGTAATCATTTCGATTACTACTGATCCTGCCACTTCTCTTCTTGGATTTAGAATGACGCTTGGGAGCTTTCTTGCAATTGTCAGTGTCAGCATCCCAATCAATCTCTTTCTTTGTCTCAGTGTCAGTGTCTTCTTTGGTTTGTTTGCTAGAAGTACGGTGACTTCCCTTACTGCCCTTGGTATCCTCATCTCTATGGCGAGACTGAGAACTCTTGGAACTCTTTGCCTTCCGTGCTTCCCGTTCTGCCCGTCGACGTCGAGAATGACTGGAGTGTTGTGAGTCCTGCGCCTCATCAGCCTGACTATGCTCCTCCTGAGCCTCAGTGTCAGTCATCTTCTCTTGCTTTGGATCAGACTCTCTTCTCTTGCTTTGGATCAGACTCTCTTCCTGACTCCTCAGGAATGGGGTCCACACGAATGGTAGATTTCCGGCCACGATTGGATTTTGGTGCCATTGCTGAAACTTCAAACTGGGAGAAGAGTCTTTCAGTCAACGAGCTTCAGTTCGAGCCACCGTGATCGCCAAAATGGAATTGGAGCTGATCTCTTGAGACTGCTAATTCCAATGTTGGAAGATTTCAACTACTAGTGTGGAAAGATTTCAGAAAACAGACTGGACAGGAATCAGAGACTAGACTGGAATGTGGATACTGAAATAAGAATCAGACTTATGTACTGGAAATAAGGTTCAGATTCAGATTCAAATTCAGAAGACTGGACGAGAAGTAAGTATAGCTGAAATATATGCCATGATTGGGATTACAGATCAAGATTACAACGAATATGGTTTACAGAGAGAAAGTACAGCCGGCAATACTGCCAATGATTCTCAAGTACAAGTATAGCCAAGGCGCTAACCCAAATGATAATAATTGCCAACCCGATAACAATGTAATGGGCCCTATTTATACACTTCCGGTTTACTGTAGTAATTACTAAGTAATTCGCTACCCATCTTCTAAGAAGACGTTCCCACATAGTGACTATCCAGCTGTCTACAACCTACATCTCTCTCTCTCTCTCTCTCTCTCTCTCTCTCTCTCTCTCTCTCTCTCTCTCTCTCTCTCTCTTCGACTATGCAGCTCCAATCTTCTATGCCCTCTATAATGATACTTTGCTCCACTGTCCCTCGTGATGCCGATATGATCGAAGCTCCCTCTCACATGATGCATCCACAGCAGACAAAAAAATCTCCCTCTATTTGCAACATTGTCTTGACCCGTAGTAGGTCAAAAAGGTTAGAGCCCCCTATTCGCTTCAAGCCATTCCTCCCTCTCTCTCCGCAATTGTGCTCTACTTTCGCCTTCCTACCACACCTCCAGCACCTTGCATTTTCGAAGCATGCACTTGCAAGGACTTGAGTTTGCACCAAGGGCGCCTACCATATAACATCATGGCAAAGATGAGGAAAGAATCTCTCGGTCTTCTCGCATTCCTGCTGACACGCATCAACTGACTCACTCTCTCTCTCTCTCTCTCTCTCTCTCTCTCTCTCTCTCTCTCTCTCTCTCTCTCTCTTCGATATGTCCCTTTTTTCCCAAAGGTATCTCCATAGATTTGGCTTAATATAGCTCCTCAAAGACATTTGGCACACCTATTCAAAAGTTTTAGCTTTCTATTCACAAGGATTTTTAGTCCCTTAGGGACACTTGTCTCTCAAAGAAATTTGAACGACTTTCACCCTTTGGGTACTAAGGCCTTTAGCAGGCCAAAAACAAGGTGAAGAGGCAGTAAGGCCTACTAGATTAAGAGGGGGATGAGATTTATGGAAAGTAATTTCAAATGAGTACCTACAATCACATAGGATTTTTGTTGTGTTTTAATATAAAATTTTATTATCCATCATACATACTTAATCACAAATAAAATTTTATTCTCCATTATACATACTTAATCACAAATGGTTTATATATCCACTTAAATAATACCATAAAAGGTGCACATTTCACATTATCATTTGAAAACAAAATGAAATGAAAAGGAAATAAACTAAAAACAATAAAATAGAAAGACATGTTGAAAAATTAAAACAAAAAATATCTTGATGCCTTCTAATTTTTATTAAGCATAAAAAATAATAAAACAATATAATGAAATGAATCTGTGTTCTTAAATGAATAGGTCAAAATCTCAACAAAAAAAAACATTATTGAATCAATACTTCACATCATGGGATCAAACTCCTATGAATGCACTCTTGAATCTTTTTTCCTTAAAGCTTTTTTGAGCATGCCAAAAAAATGAATGCAGCTTTGGAAAAGTGCATTTAAAAGAAGATGGTTTCTTTTTCTTCGCGACTTTAAAGGCTTTCTCGAGAGACACATGTTAACAATAACAATCGAAAGACCTTCACCGTATGGGTCCTAAGGCTTTTAGCAAGCCAAAACATTTTAAGATGTCCTTTGGCATTTTAAAACAAAAAATTGAAGAAGCGGCTCTACCAAGGGACGCTTACAAAGTAAAGTAAGTCATTTTAAAACCAAAAGTTAAACAAAGTCATGAGGCTAGTCACCAAAAGGACCCATTTACAAACTAAATGAAGAAACCTTACACTTAGTAAAAGTAGAGTTAAGAGGGTACCAACATTAAAAGCTTAGCTTATCGTGTGCACGTTGTCAAAGTGCACGGTTCTCCTGGGTTGATTGGGAAAGCATCGAGCTTTTGTCTGTAGACGGGTAATCAACGAAGGCATAAACCAAGTGAAATGAGTGAAGGTAGGGATATTTTTAGGATTGACAAGAGGACAAGGTGAAGATTAGAGAGCAATTGTAGAAGAAAATCAGGACTCGAAACACAAATAATGGCTAAAAACAAATTGAAAGAAGATAAAGAAACTTAATTGATGCTGACAACTAGTAGATACTTTTAATTTTTGATATCTGAAGACTCTATTACAAATCGATTGAATAACCATCGTCAGTATGCCTTTTGATTTGCAAACCCCTAGTCAAAATCCCCAACCTCAATGGAGGCAATCAATAATTGTCAGGCACAAAGCCCACCCACCGGTGGTACTACTCCCCTTAATTTGCACGGCTATGACCGTCTTTGAGAGTTTTTTCACTTCAAAAATTCTCCCAATAGAGGTAATCTCCTGCTTTATGTCCTGAAATTCCACCTTTTCCAGGATATAATATCAACCAAAAGAGAAAGCTTTGCATTTCTCGGGCTTCTATCCACCAAGTTTGAGAGCATGAGCTCCCTCCTGCCAAGCCCTTCTTTTCCTCTTAATTCCCCTCTTCTCGTAGTCTCCTTGGTCCCATCCGCCGTGTCCTCAAGGTTCAAAATACCCGAGAAGAAGGAAGAGTAAGAGTGTGATCCTAGACTCCAAGCTCCCCTTGCATCTCGATTACTCTCCTTCTAGATCTGATTGTCAAAAGAGAGAGCTTCAATTCTAAGATTCCCTTGCCTCTCAACTATTCCCTTCTTCTTCTCTCAAGCCCACTTCCCCTGTCTTCTTTGCTTTCTCCCCACCCCCATCCCCCCTCTTGATGAGAGCCGAGAGAGAGAGAGAGAGAGAGCCAGAGAGAACTCCACTTTTATAATGCTCCGGTTCTGTGCTTGGCTTTGGCACTCTAGAATATCTCTCGGTTCCTTTGAAGGACAGTCCAGAGTAGCCAGTCCCTTCATCTGAAACCTCTGAGTGTTTCAAGCTAAAGCTCCATCATGAAATACAAAAGTGCTTAAGACCAAATACTGTTAGTCGACTGGTACGTGTTTCAATCTTCATGCCCGTGCATGTGTTCATCGACTTTTTCCATGATGAAGAGATTAGGAAGACAGGAACTATGCTACTCTGCAAGACAGAAAAATGCCTCAATTTTCTAGATGAATCTTGGAATGTCCATGATTCTGATGGCATCTTATGCAAGGTAAATAAGAATTCTATCGTGTGTAAGTGCATGATAGCTTCTCAAAATTTCCTAGCTTCCTTCCACTACATAAGGTGGCATCGAGTGAATGGTCATCTGGTAGCTTTGGACTATGATTTAACTGATGACCTTAACAATCCTTTGAGAATGCTTGAGGTATGGTGTGGACCTGATCTGCTAACTATTCTTAGCATTCGAGGCAATGTGACATACGAAAAGTGCGTGAGGATTTGGAGAATGAGGTTGACCCTCGGGGGGTACACTATGCAATCTTGTTAATGTATAACGTGAGTCCGAAAGGAGGGGTTTGAAAATGTAAAAATTTTAGGCAATATAACAGAGATACATTAAAATAAGGCATTTTTATATTCAATTGTGAAAAAAAATCCTAAAAATCAAGGGTCATTTTATTCATTCAGACATGTTAAAAGAGGGATTTTTTTAATACCCCACAAACGCACGTTATATAGGGAGGTACTGAATGGTGAACCCCCCGAGGGTTGACCTCAGCTTGCCTCCAAAATTTCTTTCTAGTGCAACATGCGAAAGGTAGTATGTTTTGTATGTAAGCATTAATGCTACGTTAACTATTTCCCTGCTAGTTATCATCACAAAATATTGGTCTAATCTAACTGTTCGATTAACTGTCATGCAGGTGCCTCAGAGAAAGGAGAAGAAGACGTTGTGCGCAAAGATAAAGGATGACCAACTGTTTCTAGTGCAATGCAACTCTTGATTGAAGAAGGCGGCTCACACAAAATATCACATTTTCTCTGTACTGCAAATATTATAGAAAGTTGTTGGCAGGAAGCTTGCAATCTATATTCATATGAAAAATGCATTATAAGGAGTTTCTTGCAAATAAAGTCTGAGAACAATTATCTTTTCAAAATTGACTCAAGTTGTCTTTACATTGCGTTTAATAATGTACACTATAATAATGTCCAATTAAATCTTTGTAGCTCTTATTTACAATTGAGGGGCGCTCCCCTTGGCTTGATTATCATGGTTAGGATGTAAAGGCTCATAAGACAGTTTGGGGGTTGGGTCATGGGCCAGTCGCCTCGTCTTCCTCAGTAAAATCGGGTATTACAAAAAGATTAGAGATCGAGTGGCCAAAAACACGAGGGGAGGCAGGTCCAGACGCTTGGTCTGTCGTTGGTGGAGGTGCTGCTTCATACCTCCGAGATGGAGGTCTAGGTTGTGGTCATGGTGGTGGCACGACAAATGTATCGGCGACTCCTTCAAGACAAGTCTCCACAAGATTGATTATATTCTGGATGATCGTCGTCCTGAATGCCTCCACGTGCAAGTTTGAATAATCTACCAGGTTCCTTGCCTGCAAATAAATTCCATAGCTTTTATATGTAATTGAAAGAACTCATGTGTGAAAGAATTACAAAAGCAAAACATTGCACTTATACTTCTACGCTCCTCAGCATAAATGTGTTCCAGAAGAAGCTTTGCATTTCTAAGAACTCTCCATCCACAAGAATGTGCGTCGTCTTTCTTTGGAACCTTGCAACTCAAAATCGGTATATCTTCCCAAACATTGTCTTGGGTCAATGCTTCTCATGCAACAACAAGCTTCTGAATAGACCTGCAATACATAGCATATGGTGACCACACGTTGCATCGAAATTGTAGAATCAAAAAACAAGTAACTACGTACCTTCGAACATTTCAATGAAAACCATGTGCAGAGTTTGCAAGGTAGCAACGCTTACGCTCAATGTTTAAGCCTACAAGGCTCCAATGTGAACTGATTGCACAAAAAAAGGAATTAGTTTGCTATCTGTGGTATACAAAATATTGAAGACTAGCGGTATAAAAAACACTTACTTTTTTTTGCAAGCTAAAAACTTTCGCCGTGTCTATGTTCACTCATTCAAACCAATCAATGACTTCAATCAGGGAAGTGTCCTCTGAGGTAAGCACGATTGACAGTTGTGCGTCCAACACGGCTACCTTGGATTGTAGATTACATGCAAGGTTCCAAACCAGCCTGTTGTCTGCTGTTACCATATACATGTGGTAGTGATGTGTGTGAACACACTAGGACCGCCGGGGCATTTTTTTCCCTCTTTAGGAGGTTTTTTCCCACGAGCATTGTATATACGCCCATCACTCTAGGTCTATCCATCTTTTCATTGCACACTAAGTAATACACTCTCTTTTGTGTGCCTTGAGCTTCCTTCGTCTTCTCCAAGCTGTGTGCGTTTCTCTGCAACCCTAATTCCAACAATTGGTATCAGAGCAGGTTGCATCCTCCCAGGCTTAGCCGCCATCTGCTCCAGCACACGCCTACTCACTTTCTCCGATTTCAGTGAGCTTTGGCAAGCGTTCACAGGTCGCAAAACTTTTGGGTGAGCTCATAGAGCTCAGTCTGCTCAGATTTATGATTCGGGCTCATTTCGGCCTCCATTTCCACTCCAGGCAAGTCTGCACAGGAAATTTTGTCATTTTGTGCAGAATTTCTGTCAGTGCCATTTTCTGCATAGCAGGTGCCTCATAGTCTTCTACGGTTTGTGCTATATAGCACGTGTTGTTCCCGCTCTGTTTCTCGTATTTTGGGCATTTTTCACATCAGGTGCAGCATTTACCATGGCTGACAACAACACAGATGTGTTCAAGATGTTTGCTGCTGAGGACAGGTTGGATGGGGAAAACTACCCTATGTGGGCTTATATGATGCAACATGTTCTTGTCTCAAAGGGCGTCTGCAACATTGTGAAGGGCATTGATGTACGTCCTGGTTCTGAGGATGTAGGCGATGTTGAGGATGTTGCAGGTCTTGCTGCAAGGATTGCTGCTATTAGAGTTGTTTTGCCTACGACAGAACAAGCTCGTTGGGATGTAAAGGAAGCGCACCATTGTTCCTCACATCTATTCAGCAAAATCTGCAAAACAAGCTTGGGATATTTTGGCTGCTCTTTATGCAAGCCGCAATGAGGCTAAAATTGCTTTGCTACGTAAAGAGCTGGAGTCGAAGATTATGCATGAGGAAGATGATATGGCCACTTTTCTTACTGCTATCAAGGATATCAATGAGCAACTTATTTATGCAGGTGAAGTCATTTCAGACAGTTCCCTTGTGCAGGTTGTTCTTGATGCCTTACCAGATTCTTACCAGACTTTTGCTAGTACTTGGAGACTTATGACCCAAAAGAAATCCAGAAGTTGTCAAATTTGATGTATTATGCACATTGCTGTTGCAAGAGTCACTTCCCAGAAAAAACAGGACTAGGCAACGTGCAGTTGAACAGGCTTTTATTGCTTCTCAAAGAAAGGGTGGTAACAGTAATGCAGCCACTTCTTATGGTTCTACTGCGAGTGGCAAAACTTCTATTCCTAATGCTTCTGCTGGCAGCACTTCATCTGGCAATTCTGGTGATAAGGGCAAAAAGAAGATGCGTTGCCATTATTGTAAAGCTAATGATCAAGTAGTGTCCAGGATTTTATTGCTTCTCAAAGAAAGGGTGGTAACAGTAATGAAGCCACTTCTTATGGTTCTGCTGTGAGTGGCAAAACTTCTATTCCTAATGCTTCTGCTGGTAGCACTTCATCTGGCAATTCTGGTGATAAGGGCAAAAAGAAGATGCCTTGCCATTATTGTAAAGCTAATGATCAAGTAGTGTCCTAAGTTGAAGGACAAAGAGACTAAGAAGAAAGAGGGTGGTTCCACTGCAAATGCTGGTTCCACTACAAATGTAGCCATTGTTGAGTCTTCTGTGAAAGGAGACTGTGATGCTGATGTTGATGCAGAATGGGCTTTTAGCACAGGGTGCACTTACAATCCTACTGTCCATGATGCATGCTTGTCAGTTGCTACAGATTCACATGTGTGGTATTCAGACAGTGGCGCTACAAAGCACATTACCTCACATCGTGAATTGTTTACCTCTCTCGAGTTTGTCCCTCATGGGAATTCAGCCACTTGTGCCAACAATGCCTCTTATCCGGTTCAAGGAGTTGGAAAGATTGTGCTTACTACTGCAAATGGCAGTTCTTTCACACTTGTGGATGCATTTTATGTACCTGGGATCAAGAAGAATCTCTTGTCTGTATCGGCACTTGCTAGACTTGGACTTGTAGTCAAATTTGTGGATGACAGATGTACAGTTCGTGATCTCAGTTTTGGTGATGAAATTGTTGCATCTGACCTTTTGTGTCGTCGGCTGTATAAGCTCACTTTGTATGACAAGTGTGGACAAAATTTTGCAAATGCTGTTGTAGATTCAAGGGCTATTTCAGACGCAAAACTTTGGCATGCACATTTTGGTCGTCTGAATTTAGCCAGTTTGCTGCGTTTGCAGAAATCTGATATGGTTGCTCCTTTGCCGCGTATTGAAGCACCTGTCAAACATGTTTGTGAAGGCTGTATTTTGGGTAAGATGCAGCGTTCTACATTTCCAAAGGATGGTTCAGTTCGGGCCACATGCAGGTTGCAACTTGTGCATAGTGATGTTTGTGGGCCCATGCAAACTCTGTCCTTGGGCAATTACTTGTACTTCGTGACTTTAATTGATGATTACTCCAGGAATGCATGGGTATTTTAGCTTAAAGCAAAGTCCGAAATTTTTATGTGCTTTAAACAATTTTTGGCTATGGCTAAAAATGTCTCGAAATGTACTATGGGCACCCTCCGTTCCGATCGAGGTGGGAGTATATGTCTCATGAAATTCAATGCATTTCTGGCTAGTCATGGGATAAAACACCAATGTACAGTGCCTTATACACCTCAGCAAAATGGTGTTGATGAAAGGAAAAACAGGTCACTTACGGAAATGGCACGATGTATGGTCAAAAGTCAAGCTTTGCCGCATTCTTTTTGGCTTGAGGCCATCATGTGTGCCAGTTATGTACTAAACATGTGTCCTACGAAAGCTTTGCATTCTACTACTCCATATGAAGCATGGCATGATAGAAAGCCTTCTATTGAGCACATGCGTGTTTTTGGATGTTTGGCATATGCTTTGGTGTCACAAACACATCGTAGAAAATTGGATGATAAGGCTATCAAAGGTATTTTTGTTGGTTATAGTGCTGAAAGCAAAGGTTACAGGTTATATCATCCGCAAACAAAGCGTATTTTGGTTTCACGGGATGTAGTGTTTGTGGACGATTATGTTCAGCCCTTGCTATCATGTACTAGAGACAATACTGTAAGCTCACCGGACATTTATGACACTTTGTTGCCTCTTTTCAATGGTGGAAATATTAATGTAATTTCCAATGAGGCAAATGTACAGCCTATGGGGGTTTCTGAAAATGTTACAGATCAGCCTATTACTGATGCAGATGTACATGATGTACTTGATGAGGAAAGGGCTGAAAATGAGCAGGCTAGAGGTATGCCAAAATGGCTGGTGCACACTTTGCATGACAGTAAATTGGATGCACCTTTGTCCAGTTGTACTCGTTCAGGCTCTCGCATGCATCTTTGTCTAGTTGTACTCGTTCAGGCTCTCGCATGCATCTTATGCATCAGATTGTTATGCTTTGGCCGTGTCTAGCTTACATGATGCTGAGGAGCCTCTGTCTTTTGATGAAGCACAGAATTTAGAAAATCGGATGGCTGCTATGCAATCAGAATATGATGCACTTAAAGAAAATGACACATGGACTTTATGTGATTTGCCTCCTTGCAAAAAGGCCATTGGTACGAAGTGGGTTTACAAGTTGAAACACAAGCCGGATGGTGAGATCGATCGCCATAAGGCTCGACTTGTTGCAAAGGTTATGCACATCAAAAAGGCATAGATTATGAAGAGACCTTTGCTCCCACTTGTCGTATGACTACTGTGTGTTTTCTATGTGCATTGGCAGCTCATTTTGGTTGGGATGTACATCAATCAGACATTGTTATTGCTTTCTTGAATGGTGACATATTTGAGGAAGTTTATGTGACATAGCCTCGTGGTTTTGTCATAAAAGGACAAGAGGACAAAGTGTGCAGATGTAAGAAGGCTTTGTATGGGTTGAAGCAATCTCCTCGTGCTTGGTATGAGAAAGCTGATACTCATTTGGTTAAACGAGGCTTTCGTAACAGTCCAACAGAAAGCACATTGTATGTAAAGCATGAGGGTGATGTACTTCTCATTGTGGTTCTTTATGTTGATGATTTGCTGATCACTGGACCAAATGAGAGACATATTGCTGAATTTAAGGCTGATTTGAATGCTACTTTCAAGATGAAAGATTTGGGGTGTTGCATCATTGCTTGGGTATACATTTTAAGCAGTGTGGTGGTGGTATTGCCTTGTATCAAAAAAGTTACCTAGAGACATTGCTATGTAAGTTTGGACTTGAGGATTGCAAACCTATTGCCACTCCCATAACAATAGGTTTGAAGTTGAGTCTACATGATGTTGGTGATCCTGCTGATGTCACTCTTTACCAAAATGCTGTTGGCTGCCTCATTTATGTATGCAACACAAGGCCAGATATTCATTTTGTAGTCTCACAGGTCAGCAGATTTATGCATAGCCCAGGGTCTAAGCATTGGCAGGCTATCAAGAGGATTTTTCGCTACCTTAGTGACACTTTACATCTTGGCTTATTTTATCCCAAGGGGGGATCATTGCCGCCAGACTTACATGCTTTTTCGAACTCGGATTGGGCTGGTTGTTTTGACACGTGAGTGTCCACAAGTGGTTTTTGTTTCATGCTTGGCAGTTCATGTATATCATGGTTGAGCAAGAAGCAACCTACTGTGGCCACTTTGAGTTGTGAGGCTGAGTACAGGGCAGTCTTCATAGCTACGGTTGAGTGTGTATGGCTCAGATTCCTTATGGTTGATTTGGGTGTTGGACAGGACACTGCCAACACTATCTACAGTAACAGTAAGAGCGCATTGGCAGTTGCGAGGAACCTAGTTTTTCATGCTCGCACAAATCACATTAAGGTGCATTACCACTATGTCAGGGAGAGGCTCTTAGCAGGAGAGATCAGCTTGTCTTATGTGCCAACACAGGACAACCTTGCAGATCTTTTCACAAAGGCATTGTCTCGTGAGAAGCTTGAAGCTTTCCGCAAAGCTTTGGGCTTACTCCCCTTTGTGGACCGATCATGTCCTCTGGGCATGGCACTTCCCTTTACTCATCTGCCAGCTCTCGTTCACCACATCACTCCAGGGGGGATTTGTTACCATATACATGTGGTAGTGATGTGTGTGAACACAGTAGGACCGCCGGGGCATTTTTTCCCTCTTTAGGAGGTTTTTTCCCCCGAGCATTGTATATACGCCCATCACTCTAGGGCTATCCATCTTTCTATTGCACACTAAGTAACACACTCTCTTTTGTGTGCCTTGAGCTTCCTTCGTCTTCTCCAAGCTGTGTGCGTTTCTCTGCAACCCTAATTCCAACACATGCTGCAAATTGAGAAAATTAATTGATGAGGATCTCTAATAAGCCAAAATCAAATAAACACCTCTGCAAAAAGAATTTAACATACCAAAGACCGAAGTTGATGATTTGGTATGTAAGCTCCCCCTCCCACTATTTCAAAAAACACCTATCTCGTGAGGGCCAAAACGGAAGTACAAAATTTGGCCCCATACAAGAAGTGCTATGTCGAAAGCTGGCCGAGGAAACGTAGGGTGTCATTGTTAGCTTGTTCAATTGCTAACAACATCTCCTTTTCATTTGACTCCTCCGAAGACTCTTCCACAAGTGTCTCTTGGGTCCGTTCCACATTCAAACGTGTCGTATGTGTGTTGTGTGGTACTCACATCCGTCACCCTTCACTTTGGTGATTGGAGGGATTGCCAAAATGTTGTCCATTCTCTTGTCATATAGATGGACTAGTGCAAGTGTCTTGTCGTACCTAAATCATAACAGCCTCAGAGAATTGATATCCCGAGACATCACTGCCACTCTGTGGATCGGCATCAGCTGTGAGGACGTAGCTGTCTTGGAATAGCTCGATCAGAAAGTCCTCAACTGCCTTGTAGAGGCAACCCATTGCACTTTTGGCCCACCAAAAATCCAAATTTGCGCTCTCACAAATTTGGTGAACTACTCTTTGAAAGGGTAACTTAGGAATAGCAAGAGAAATATGCCTCTGGAGTTTGTGCGGCTCAAGCAAAATACTTTGGTTCTGCTCGTACCTCCAACTATGCATTGTTGCCCGAAGATTAGGCAAGGTTTTTCCTGCAACTTTTAAGGATGAAGGTTGGTTGTCTCTCGGGTAAACCTTCCTTGCGGTCTGCTTCGTCGGGAGCCATGGAAACAAGTGTTTACCCTGGAAAGCGTTGTGGGGAAGAATAAGAAGAAGATTGAGCAATGAGAAGGTTACGTTGCAAAAGATGATTTTGAGAGGGGAGGATAGTCATCAAATAGCAGTGGGATATACGGAAATAGAAACGTTATATAATTGTCAAGGAAATCATCATCATCACCAAACGTGTGGCGGCCACTATTAATTGAGTCGCTCATCGTCATTGGAAAAAGTGCATCACCGCATGAACGACATGTGGCATAGTGTATGTTGACTAGGGCACGAGGTCGACGTCTATGTGGTTGTCACGGCACAATGCGATATGGGATGTGCCTGGTTCAACCAAACCCCCTCCTCGCGTTGTGCACGACAAGAAAAAATATTGTGGCACAATGGAGTAGGGGGAGTGTAGTGCAGCCAAACCTCCTTATCGTGTTGTGGTACGACACTCTTAAAGGGCGTGCCACAGTGCAATAGGGACTAATCATGTTGTGGTGATGCCTCTCTATCGCGTTGTGGCACGACATTTGGATGTCGCGTCACAACGAGATAGGGACCACCCATATCGTGGACATGCCTCCCTATCGCATTGCGGCGCAACATTTGGATGTCTCGTCACAACGCAATAGGGACCACCCACATCGTGGACATGCCTTCCTATCGCGTTGTGGCGTGACATTTGAATGTCGCATCACAACGCGATAGGGACCACCCATATCGTGGAGAGAGCTCCCTATCGCATTGTGGTGTGACATATTTTTGTCGATGCACATCGCAAGAAGGTCAATTGTTGTGTGATGTAAACCTACCACTCGCATTGTGGTGCACATTTTAATAAAAGCTCTTCCTTCATACTTATTCACCAAAAAAAGAAACAAAGAGACAGAAACAAGGAACAATATATGAAGACATTTGCATTATCTTCAAGGACTCCATTACAACTTCAAAAAAGCACAATCTTGTTTGTCCATTTCAATTATTATTTTTCCTCCTTCATCGTTGGTGGTTTCTTGTTCTCGGTCTTTGCGGTGCTGTTTTCCTCAGCCTTTGCCTTTTGGTTTTTCTTCTTCAACTCCTTTCAAAGAGCTTTTGCCTCAACTATTGTTTTCTCTACCTCCTTCATTTCCGCCATCATCTTTTGGGAAAGCTTCGCCTTTCCTCTCTTCTTGTCCTCCGTGTTGTGTAGATGAGATGCAAGTTCTTGAGTGTGCAATCAAGGTGCTTTATATAGCTACGGTACTCACCGCATGAAGGACATGTGTCATAGGGATGGTGGAGCTTGCCTCAGTCTTTGTACTGCATTCATTGCATCGATTCTAATGCAATCATAAGGGTGGCTGAAATGACATGGTCGAGTTCTTGAGGAGTCTATATATAGGAGGCCAGTCAATCCCCCCTTCATACCCTTTAGTGTTAGCTAGTGCCTTCCTACCTTCACCCTAACCAACAACCCAAGTTTTCTTACCTCGCTCCATAAACGGATCCCTTTCAGATTGAGATAGAGAAGGAGCTGCCTTGCTCTAACGAGGCACCCAAAGACAAGTTGTACCATTTTCTCTATAGAATTAGGCTTCAGCAGCAGCGGGAGCAGGAATTCAAGCCTATTTTCAATCATGCCTTCTCATTGCAAGAGTTTTTGGCTTCTGCGTCACATTTCCTTGCAGAGTTTTATCAGACATACAATCAACAGACGATCAACGGCACATTTGAGTTTGGGGATTGTCAATATGTTCATATGAAGGAGAAAGATATTTTCTACAGAAGCAACCCAAGTGTCACGATATACATGTGGTAGTGATGTGTGTGAACACACTAGGACCGTCGGGGCATTTTTCCTCTTTAGGAGGTTTTTCCCCCCGTGCATTGTATATACGTCTATCACTCTAGGGCTATCTATCTTTCCATTTGCACACTAAGTAACACACTCTCTATTGTGTGCCTTGAGCTTCCTTCATCTTCTCCAAGCTGTGTGTGTTTCTCTGCAACCCTAATTCTAACAATTGGTATCAGAGCAGGTTGCATCCTCCCGGGCTTAGTCTCCAACAGCTCCAGCACATGCCTGCTCACTTTCTCCGATTTTGATGAGCTTTGGCGAGCGTTTAGAGTCGAAAAATATTTTGGTTAAGCTCGTCGAGCGTAGTCTGCTCAGATTTTTGATTCGGGCTCATTTCGGCCTCCGTTTCCACTATAGGCAGTACTGCACAGGCTATTTCGTCATTTTGTGCAAAATTTTTATCAGTGCCGTTTTCTGCATAACAGGTGCCTTACAGTCTACTACAGGTTGTGCTATATAGCACATGTTGTTCCCGCTTCGTTTCTCCTCTTTTCGGACAGTTTTCACATCAGGTGCAGCATTTACCATGGCTGACAACAACACACATGTGTTCAAGATGTTTGCTGTTGAGGACAGGTTGGATGGAGACACCCTATGTGGGCTTACATGATGCAACATGTTCTTGTGTCAAAGGGCGTCTGGAATATTGTGCAAGGCATTGATGTATGTCCTGGTTCTGAGGATGCAGGTGAAGTTGAGGATGTTGCAGGTCTTGCTGCAAGGATTGATGCTATTAGAGTTGTTTTGCCTACGGCAGAACAATCTCATTGGGATGTAAAGGATGCGCAGGCTCATGCATTGATTGTGTTGTCTGTGAAGTGCACCATTGTTCCTCACATTCATTCAGCAAAATCTGCAAAACAGGCTTGGGATATTTTGGTTGGTCTTTATGCAAGTCGCAATGAGGCTAAAATTGCTTTGCTGCGTAAAGAGCTGGAGTCGAAGATTATGCATGAGGAAGGTGATATGGACACTTTCCTTGCTAGTGTCAAGGATATCAATGAGCAACTTATTTGTGTAGGTGAAGTTATTTCAGACAGTTCCCTTGTGCAGACTGTTCTTGATGCCTTACCAGATTCTTACCAGACTTTTGCTAGTACTTGGAGACTTATGACCCAAGGAAATCTAGAAGTTGTCAAGTTTGATGCATTATGCACATTGCTGTTGCAAGAGTGGCTTTCCAGAAAAAACAGGATTAGGCAGCGTGCACTTGAATAGGCTTTTATTGCCTCTCAAAGAAAGGGTGGTAACAGCAATGCAACCACTTCTTATGGTTTGCTGCACTGGCAAAACTTTTGTTCATAATGCTTCTGCTGGTAGCAATTTGTCTGGAAATTCTGGTGATAAGGGCAAAAAGAAGATGCGTTGCCATTATTGTAAAGCTAATGATCAAGTAGTGTCCTAAGTTGAAGGCCAAAGAGACTAAGAAGAAAGAGGGTGGTTCCACTGCAAATGCTGGTTCCAATACAAATGCAGCCATTGTTGAGTCTTCTGTGAAAGGAGACTGTGATGCTGATGTTGATGCAGAATGGGCTTTTAGCACAGAGTGCACTTACAATCCTGCTGTCCATGATGCATGCTTGTCAGTTGTTGCAGATTCACATGTGCGGTATTTCGATAGTGGTGCTATGGAGCACATTACCTCACATCGTGAATTGTTCACCTCTTTCAAGTCTTTCCCTCGTGGGAATTCAGTCACTTGTGCCAACAATGCCTCTTATCCAGTTCAGGGAGTTGGAAAGATTGTGCTTACTGCTGCAAATGACAGTTCTTTCACACTTGTTGATGCTCTTTATGTACCTGGGATCAAGAAGAATCTTTTGTATGTATCTGCACTTGCTAGACTTGGACTTGTAGTCAAATTTGTGGATAACAAATGTACAGTTCATGATCTCAGTTTTGGTGATGAAATTGTTGCATCTGGGCTTTTGTGCCGTGGGATCTATAAGCTCACTTTGTATGACAAGTGTAAACAAAATTTTGCAAATGCAGTTGCAGATTCAAGGGCTATTTCAGATGCAAAACTTTGGCATGCACGTTTCGATCTTCTGAATTTTGCCGCTGCGTTTGCAGAAATTTGATATGGTTGCTTCTTTGTCGCCTCTTGAAGCACCTGCCAAACATGTTTGTGAAGGCTGTATTTTGGGTAAGATGCAACGTTAAAGTTTCCAAAGGATGGTTCAGTTAGGGCCACATGCAGGTTGCAGCTTGTGTATAGTGATGTTTGTGGACCCATGCAAACTCCGTCCTTGGGCAATTACCTTTACTTCGTGACTTTCATTGATGATTACTCCAGGCGTGCATGGGTATTTCCGTTCAAAGTGAAGTTCAAAGTCTTTATGTGCTTCAAACAATTTCTGGGTATGGCTGAAAATATCTCGAAATGTACTATGGGCACCCTCCGTTCCGATCGAGGTGGGAGTATATGTCTCATGTTTTCAATGCATTTCTGGCTAGTCGTGGGATAAAACACCAATGTACAGTGCCTTATACACCTCAGCAAAATGGTGTTGCTGAGAGGAAAAACGGGTCACATACAAAAATGGCACGATGTATGGTCAAAAGTCAAGCTTTGCCGCATTCTTTTTGGCTTGAGGCCATCATGTGTGCCAGTTATGTACTAAACAGGTGTCCTACAAAAGCTTTGCATTCTATTACTCCATATGAAGCATGGCAGGATAGAAAGCCTTCTATTGAGCACATATGTGTTTTTGGCTGTTTGGCATATGCTTTGGTGCCACAAACACAGAGTGTACTTGTTCAGGCTCTCGCCATGCATCTTATGCATCAGATTGTTATGCTTTGGCTGTGTCTAGCTTACATGATGTCGAGGAACCTCTGTCTTTTGATTTTGGCTTTTGCGTTGTCGTCCAGTCGTGGGCACTGAAAGGAAGAGTCGGGCTTTCACACCACCAATGGACAGCTTCTTTGGAACATCCCGATCATTTTTTGATCTCTTCTCATTCTGCTCTATCTTAACATGTCCTCCATGCAAACCCATTTCTGAGAAGGCCGTCTCTAAGGCTGAGATTGCCCTTTGCTTCACAGAGAAAGGTCGAGTGGTCCAAGCAAAACAGATATAGAGAAACATTAGTTTTTCTATTACTCTACAAAGTGCATGCATTGTGCATATGTGTACTCTAGATGGAGGGATATCCAAAATGGGTCAAAATTTATGGTCGCGCAGATGCCTATCCGGAGCTCTCCTCCAAAATGGTTTGTCAAGGATGTGAACCCCTCCCATGCAATACAAGCAAGGGCTTTCGCTTGTTGCTCCTTTGGAAACGTTGTACATGCATTTCAAGTTTTTTAGGTCTCCAACCATGTGCCACTCAACATTGTAGGATCACATACCCTCCACATCCAATTTCTTTCTATTTCTCTGTTTGCTTATTGTTTCTGGTATGTTGTTTGATGAAAAACCCAATTCAATATATCGAGTCTCTCAGTGGGAACGTGAAAGGATAATTTTGAACTTTTTACAATGCACATTCAAAAGCATTCAACTCAAACATAACGATAAATCATCTTAAATATAACTTCTATGAACCTTGAACGTTGCAAGAAGGAAAATGTTGTGCTCAGATTGCACACTAAAGTTTCAAGGATCATCTGGTCAAATGCTTGCATCCAGAGCTCTATTCATAAGTGTGATTGTGACTTGCTCAACCTTTGTCTCCTTTACAAGCTCGCACTCATCTAGCTTGATGACAAACTTCAGGACGTCGTTGCACTCTTCAGCAGTGACATCAAACAACTACACAATGTATGACTGCAGCGCGATGATATCATAAAAAATATTGTTATAATTGTCATAGACCATTTCTTCTCCATTTGGTGATCTGTATGTTGATTCAATGTGGAGAGGACTTCCTAGCTCTTGAAGCACCTCGTCATTGACTTTCCATCTTGTTTTTTGAATCGAGAAAGGGTTTGGAAGAAGTGTGTGCTTGATGTGGAACTTTTTGACATGTCTTTGCACAGACCTGAGTAAGAAGAGTTAAGAATCGAAACCCTTTTCTAGTGGAACATCACTTCAAATGATGCAGTGCTACATACTTGAAAATGGCAACTATCCTTATTGGATATACCAGCTTCATCCAAAATTGATTGAACGTCTCGTGCAGGGAGTTGGTTCTCCTTTAAAAGGCTGTCAAGTTGTTTAGCAACAATCTTACTATAGCGCTTATCATCCAAGAGGCCAACTACATTTTTGCAATTCAATATGAGCTCGTAATGGGCCGAGGAGGTGGTTGTGCTATGCTCCACTTCCTGATCAGGGTGAAGCAAAGATCTATGCAAGCACGTTAACAATAAGAGATGTGAGAGTTTATAAATATAAACCTAAGAAGGATAGATACACTCACTTGATGACTTGCACTCTTTTCTTAATTCCTCGTCCCATGCCAACTTTCAAGTCCTCGATGTCTCTTAGTTTTCTTTCTCTTTGGCAAAGACCTAGCACTGTTTTTTTCCCTCTAAGTTGTTGTGTAAGCTCCTTGATGATCTCCTTGCTTCCTTCAACCTGTTGAGTACATTGCATGACTTTCTGGTGTAACGGACATTTTCGTTGTATACAATATCTCTCTCTTGTTGCAGAATGTCATTTCTTGTAGCCAACTGCTTAGTGTAGCCATACAAGCCATGGTGGCCATCTCCGACATACTTCACTAAGGATGTAATATCCTTAAAAGGTGGAGTGGAGTTTGTGACGGGATGCTTTGGATACATTCTGCCGTCCAACCAAAGGTCCACATTTTTTATGTCCTATGATCTTAAGTTCTCGCTCGAAGCTTCAGAAAGCGTCTGTTGTTTTTTTTTCTTGCAGAGGGGTTCATACTCTCGTGAGAGCTCTATCTGCATGTGATACACATCTCTCCTATTCCTCGTAGAAGTTCTTCATGGAGAAGCTACAAGTGTCGACTGAGACATGACTGATCGAAACTATGTGCAGAAGGAGGTGGGGATGATTGAAGAATGACAATTTGAATATCGCGCGCACGAGAGAGAACGCAGGAGGGAATGGGGGGAAGAAGGAGGCGAGGAAACAGAGGTTAGTTTTCAAAAATGTAGAAGATTGAGATATTCAACATTGAATTCAGTAGCCGCCGCGCATAGTGAAGTGTTATCATGATTGGAATACTTTTTGGGTTTTTTAATAAACGTACCTTGCATGAATAAGATCTCGAGATTTAGAAAACATGTATGAAAAAGGGTTAAAATGATTATCTCTCTATGCTGACATGACATTTCTTACAAGGCCCAAATTTGAGTCAAAATTTTTCCTAATGAAGAGTGATTATGTGAGGAGAAATACTTCTTTCTCATAAGAATACTCCTTCTTCCTCTAGATCTACTCTCATACCCCGTTAGCTCACCATCTTCGAAGGTATGTGAGGTCTTGGGTCTGAGACCGTGAGGGAATTGATGTTGTGTTTTTCAAGTGTAAGCTTGGTGCTTGAAGCTTCCATCTTCATTGCACCAGCAAGTTATTGAAGGAACACAAAGTATTGTATTGTAAAATGTCTCCCTTGATGGGGGGAACCTACAATCCAAAGCCTTTTGGAAGGGGGACCGGCTCCATGTAAATCCGGTCCTCAACTGTTGTCAATAGCTTAATTTCTCTCTCTTTTTGAATATTGTTCATGCCTATCTAACTAGGTGTTATGCTTTTGTTGCTCTCTCCATCCAGGCACTCTTGCTATACTCATTAGGAATGTATTCTTAATGAAATGCTCACTATGTCTATGTTATTTTCCGCTACACACAAGTTACTAGACCATTAAATGTTACAGGATCGATGGAGAGGGGCAAGGTACACGGATCGTTAGGTGGTCGAATCTCATCTATACATGACACATTCAAAATAATCATGGGATCAGCGGTTGAGGGGGAAATCTACAATCCATGAGAGATTGTGCGCATAATATCGCCACACACTCATGATTTTTAATCCATTGTAGACACATGGGTCATGGCTTTAAGAAAATCACGATAAGGGAGTTAGTAAGGACAATCGAGTGGCAAAGAGGAGGTCCAAGGCTGCAACTGAATTGTATCACTTTTTGTTTTCAATGTATCTATGCCACGTGGATCGACATACAACCATCGATCCCTTCACTTGCACGTGTTACTCATAGTCGAGGGTGGTTGAACTCTAAAAGAAATGGATCAATCGTAACTCCCATCCTCCACCCTTCGAGTAAGAGGCATCTGCTTTAACCACACATCCTTATGAGTTTCCTTGATGTTGTTACAAAAAACTTGCTTAGGGTAAAGGGGCCAATGACGTTACGGTCCCCCATCGCTATGACGGATCACACCCCAATACTTGAGTGTTTTGGGACCAATAATAACACTAAAAAGCAAAGGCTGAACGGCTAGGTCGTTTGAAATAGCATCATCTTATTGGCTTGGCGTGGTTTCAAGCCTCCGTGGGTGGAGCGTACTCTTTAAGGCCCTGGTGGGCGTTCTCTTTGGCCCCCAATTTTCCTGCACGCGATTCCGAACATGGTGCCGTAATTCTCGGATCTAGAACTGGACGAACTAAAAAGTTTTTTTCGTGAAACCTCATGGTAAGGGAATGCAATGAGATACTCTGCGCTCAAAATTGAGCTCGAAGGAAGAAGATCCAAGCTCACCAAGTTAGGTGTTTCCCTACTCGCTTCTTTACCCTAGCCAAAAGCAAAATAGGACACGGGCCCACCTCGATCCCCACCTAACAAATCTGACCTCTTCGTTGTCATGCCGGAGCTGCCGACCGTCGATCCGCTTGGGGATGCGGGTTACATGAATAACCCCTTGGGCCTTGCCTCCATGTTGAGGCACACCCACCTACCCTTTGTGTTCTTGCATAGGAATGTGCAGAGATCTTTAACAATGATACTGTGTTTCTTGTCTCGACAAAAAGAAAACGCCCTTTTGGGGATAGTGTAGGTAGCAAGTTGAAACCGGCCGAAAGAAGCTATGGTGTATTTCCTCTGCACACGGGTAGCACGGCCTACTCCGCTTCTTGTCGCACAGCCCACACGACAAAAGAAGAGAAAGAGGAAAAGGAAAGCAGGCTTAGCACTGGGCATCTCTCTCTCTCTCTCTCCAATAGATGCTCTTTCATCATCATCCTCACCATCGCCTTTATCATCATTTTCCTCTTCTTGCTCCCCTCCCTCTGCAGCACTCCCGGTGAAAAAGAAAGAAACGATATTCCAGCTTTCCATCTCCATCATCTTCTGCATCAAAGCCCCGTTTCAGTACAAGCCTATCTTTGCTACACATATTCTTACTCTACCAGGTATGTTTACCCCGTTTCCATCCACCTGCTACTTCGTCCTTTTGTCATACACCAAAACGAGAGAAATGAATGCGCGCCCGGCTGCATGCAGGTACACATGCAATAGAGTGCACATGCTTGCATGCGCACACACACGTACGCATGCACGCACACACATGCAACAGAGTCTGCGTGCACTCTCGCATGTGCGAATCGATGCATTGCTCCCAGTTAATGGAATTTCCAACTTCATGGTGGCATTATAGATGCAATACTGCCGTCCTGGTGACAAATACAATGGTAGTAGAACTTAATTTATTCATAGCTCCTCTAATGGCTTGCGTGGTGGCTGCTAGATTGAGTCTTACCTGGACTCTTAATAGCAATCCTGAATAAATATATTATGATAAAAGCGCTGCCCATACTGCGATCAAAATCTTATCAAGTTAGCGTGTAGTTTTCAATCTAGCTTGGTGGCACGTGTTGCCGCAGACTTGGTAGTACTTGTTGTGTCTTCCAGGAATCAACAAAACAGAAGAGTGCACACTCTCGTACCTTTTTTGCCCTTTTTGTAATATAGTATTACATCTCTTGAAAATGATCCTTTACCTGTATGATGTGCTAGCTGTAGGAGGACGTTTGTAGTCTTTATGCATTGCTTGCATCAATTCTAGTTCAACTTTACATTGTTTTTTTGCGAATTTTGGGTTGGAAGGTCGGGGTTTTTAAAAAAAACTGCTACTCAGTAGGCTATATCTGTTTCAAATGTGTTTTCATGTTTTGTTAAGGGATTTATGTTGATTATGTTGATTGTCGGTGTTGCTGTTGGCATATTAGCTTGTTTTCTATTACCAGGTTCTTAGAAGGGTGCTGTGTTTTTCCGCTGACTATCATAAGACACCATTTTCTAACATTAGCCTTCTCCATACTGCATTGCATCCTTTTTTCCCCTTGGTTTTGATGGTGTTTTGTTTGTATTTTGAAGCTGGTTTTACAAGTCTATTCTCAACGACCACAGAGAGTGCCTCAGTAATATAACATAATTTCCTGAAGATTAAGTGCTTCAAATCCAAGTTTGATGTTAACATTAGTCAATCATGAGGCAGCTCCATCAAAGGGGACTCGAAGGATTAGCTCAAAGCATAGTGATTGCATCCCTGGAAGGAGATGAACTCCTCGTGCAAAATCTTCTGGTCAATGGGACGATTGATATAAATTACGAAGGAACTGTCAACCTTCGTTTAAGGCAGCTGGATTTTATTCAGCACGAGGAGACGTCAGATGAGCTAAAGGTTGATTATATTCTTTTCAAAACAGATGTCACTCCACTGTTTGCAGCGGCTCACGCAGGTCATGTTGACATTGTCAAAAGGCTCCTGGTAAGGAAGCGTTTGAATTCAGCTTTCTGTTTGGTCAACAAGCTTGAGATGAGTGGCATTTGCGCTTTAAACCTCTGTTGTGTGAGTGTGGGAAATACTGACCTTGTGGTTTATTATAAAATAACTCTTGTTTTTGTCAGGCCGCAGGGGCAGATGTTAATCAGAGAATATTCAGGGGTTATGCAGTAACTGCAGCTGCTAGAGAGGGCCATAGCGAAGTCTTAAGCATTTTGCTGAAATCTGGGGCATATCAACCTGCCTGTGAGGAGGCCTTCCTAGAGGCATGCTTGACAGGCCAAGCTGAAACGGCCGAACTTTTGATGAAGTGGGAGCTTGCAAGGCCAGAAGTTTTGACTAGTGCCTTAGTTCATGCTAGTAACCGAGGTTTTCTTGGTATTGTTGACCTACTTTTAAAGGTACAAGTCTAATTTATTGCGGACAGATTTGATGACCACAGTCTATAGTAGTCTTCTCTGATCTGTAGTTTAACATTCTTTTGGAGTCTTTTCTGAAGATGTTTTTTTGTTTGAGTACCTTTTAAAAGTGGACATCCTTTCAGAGTGGTGTAGATATCAACTCATCGCATAGAGTGCTGTTGCGCTCATTGAAGCCTTCTCTGCATTCCAATCTGGAGTGTACTCCTCTAATTGCTGCCATTGTAAGCAGGCAAACTACAGTGGTGAAACATTTGCTAAGAGTAAGTATCCTAGTGGTGAATCATTTGCCAGAATTTTGGAGAGTTTGTGTCGTTTACATGTTGCATTGAATGTTTTACAGGCTGGAGCTAGAACAGACTGCAAGGCTAGACTGGGTGCATGGTCTTGGGATTCAAGGTCAGAGGAGGTTTTGCGAGTGGGAGCAGGGATGGCAGAACCTTATGATGCAACCTGGTGTGCAATTGAATATTGGGAGTCCACAGGATCTATTTTGTGCATACTTCTTGAGCATGTGAATGTGAACAGTGAATCGCAGGGAAGGTCTCTATTGTGCCATGCTATCCTCTGCAACAATGATGACGCAACTCAGCTACTCTTGAGGAGAGGAGCCAATGTAGACTTCTGCATTTGCACAGAAGATGGTGCAGAATTCCGCCCAATCCATTTAGCATCCAAGAGAGGTCTTCTATCTGTTCTAAAAGTTTTGATTTCACATGGGTGTGATTTGAATGCACAAACTGAGAAGGGCGAAACTCCCCTCATGCTGTGTGTGCTACAAGGCCAGCAAGAGTGTTTTTGTGAATTGCTGAAGTCAGGAGCAGATTTTGCAGCATGTGATAAGGCTGGAAAAAGCGTAATCGATGTTGCAAAACAGACTCGGCAGGACACTTTTGTCTATCAGACTGTGTGTAGCTTGATACTCTCTGGGAAGAGGGTCTGCTCCAGTGATTTGCAAAGTTTTTCCCCGCTGCACTTTGCTGCACATCATGGAAATGCCGAAGTTGTTAGACAGCTGCTAAAAAGGAAAGACGTGCATCCAGATCAGCAAGGCAAGTCTGGACTTACTGCTGCCATGATTGCAGCTCAGGAAGGGCATATTGAGGTTTTCAAAGAGCTTATTTTTTCAGGAGCAGACATTAGCATGAAGACCATGAAGGGGGCTAATGCCATGAAACTGGCAGAAGAAAGTGGGTACAAAGAGCAGTGCGAAAAAGTAGTGTGCGATGCCATCATCGCGGGGGTTCTGAAAGGAGCTGCTTTCAATGAGATTCACTTTGCAGCCAAAAAGGGAAATTGTGAGTTGCTGCTGCATCTTCTAAAACATGGCCATTCTGTCAATTGTTTAGACAGCCAAGGGTCTACTCCATTGATGGCTTGTGTCAGGGAGGGCCATACAGATGCATGCAAGTTGCTTCTAAGTGAGGGAGCTGACTGCTATGTTGCTAACAAAGCAGGTGAAACAGTTTTGTCACTGGCACGGAAGAATGCATCTAAAAAGATGGTTGAAGAAGTTATTTTGGATCACATTGCAAAGAGAGTCGTGTTAGCAGGAGCACAACTCTCTAAACACACGAAGCAAGGAAAGGGGACTCCACATACGAAATCTGTCAAGCTACTCAAGTCAGGTGTTCTTTCATGGGGTAGCTCCAAAAAACGCAATGTTCTTTGCATGGAAGCGAGCTTAGGCGCAAGCCAAGAGTTTCAGCAAAACAGAAAAAGTCAGGGTGCTCTCGAGGGAGTCTACACGTTCAGAGTTTTGACAATCAAGGGAAGGGAAATTCATTTCGACGCTAGTGCTAGCTTTTCAGCGGAGCTTTGGGCTCGTGGAATCAATCTGGTGGCTAAGGAAGCATTGGCTTCAAAATGCTGATGGCTCTGCAGATTTTGCTCCAAGGCGTATAGTGTGGAAGAACGGGCCTAAAATGGGGTAGGGCATGTGACAGACATTACTCGTATGATGCTTCATGTTTTGAGGGGTTTTAGCAAGTGAAGGTGTTTACCCAACAAGCTTTAAGTTGGGAGAAATGGTGGATGCGATGAGGTGGATGGTTTACTTGTATAGTACCTCAAATTAACCCTGTAGAAAGCAAGTACTGTAAACGTGAGAATGTATATATAAGTGTCAAATATACATCTTAATTGTGCACATGTGGGTTTTTGTCAAAGTTTGATTTCAGATTGTAAGAGAAGGTGCAACCAAGTCCTCTCTTTGGAGGTGGGCAATCTTATTGCGGCACTTCATTGCTCAGGCAACTCACTGGCAGCTATGGTGTATGCACACTGTGAGTGGTTTCACTTGTATATTTTACACAAGGCAATGTGTGATCTAAGGGCTGCAAATCAGGCCTTCTTTCCTATCTTATGATGTACTTCCTTTTAGAATGATATACCTTATCGAGGATCCTGCCAAAGTAGAAATGGAACAGGTCAGACAATTTGCCTGCATTTGCAAGGGTTTCTAAAAGCCAATGAATCTGTCAAAAATCAATGCAACATAAAGAATATAGCAAAAGGAGAAGCTACTTGTCTTTTTGTCAAGGCAATGCAAACTTAGAGATTAAAGAATGTAGCAAAAGCAGAAGTTAATTGTCTCTTTGTCTTGCAAGACACATTTGCAAAGGGAAGGAGTTGAAAGCTTGGCTGTACTCTTTGAAAATCTTTCTTGAAGCCTGTCAATTGGCTTCCTGCATGTCAAGGTTATGAGTCCCACACCATCGAGATAGTTATATTCCAGAAATGGATTCAGCTTCATCACACCAATGAAGTGGTGATGACCTTGATGGTGAATCAATGTTACGGTGTGGAAGCAGCCAAAATCATGTTTTGGTTTGTGGACTGAAAAGATTCATCAAGTGATTGTCGACAAGGGATCGGGAGTTGTTGAAAAGTAATGTCTTCAAAGGAAAAGATGGTGCAAAGAGTCCAGCTTAAGCTACAAAAGAGACCATACCAAATCTACGAAAAAAAGAAAATTTTATTAATACATTGCACGCCTTTCTCCCTTCTTTAAGGCATTACTTCCCGCATCGGTCTGACTGCCGCATTGGCCACATTGGCCACATCGTATCTCCTTTCATTCTTTGTATTTTTTGCTTTAATAGTATTGGGTACCCCCTACTTAAGCAAAGAAATTGAGGTTGCTTTTGATTAAGCAAAGAAGGCTAAAAAACACTAGACGGTCTTATCCCCCCCTCCTTGTAACAAAGAAAGAGAAATTGTTGACAAGACCTAAGAAAATACTAGTATCCTTTTCACGCGAGCTATCATAGCTATGTAGAAGGTGGTAAGAGTATAGGAAACCACATTGGGAAAAAGAGAGATACTAGAGCTTCATCATATGTAAACCCTCCATATGAAGTGCGTTTAAGGTCTAGTTGGTACTATAGGGTGCATTGGTGAGAATGTCCCACATGTATCGGGGAAAATTTGGACTCAAAGTTGGTTCTTTTACCGCTAGACAGAGAATGTTGCACGATCAATGGATGGCGAGCTCTTGTAATGGTAGCTCAAATTTTCTTTATTTCTGCCTCAAATTTTCGCAATTTCACAAAATAGTTTGTAGTTGCTTAAAAAATCTTAATAGTAATATACGTTGCTATCCGCTCAAGTCTTTCTTTGTCAGGATCGAATACAGGGTAAATGTAGTATAAGTTGTACTCAATGCAATTGTGCGCACTTTTCTGAAACCTCGGAGTGCTTCATACTAAGGCTCCATTAGGAGATACAAAAGAGCCTAAAATCAAATGTTGCTAGTCTTGTGATACGTATCTGCATCTTCATACCCATGCATGTATTTATTGACTTCTTCCATAATGAGGGGCTCAAGAAGACTACTACCATCCTTATCTACAAGTCAAAGAAATGCCTTGACTTTTTAGATGATTCTTGGGATGTTCATGATTCAGATGGCATCTTGTGCAAGGTGGATAAGAAATCTATTGTGGGTAAGTGCATAATAGCCTCTTAGAACTTCATAGCTTCCTTCCACTATATAAGTCGGCATCGAGTGCATGATGTGATGACATCAACAATCTACAAGTCAAAGAAATGCCTTGACTTTTTAGATGATTTTTGGGATGCCATGATTCAGATGGCATCTTGTGCAAGGTGGATAAGAAGTCTATTGTGTATGAGTGCATGATAGCCTCTCAAAACTTCATAGCTTCTTTCCACTATATAAGATGGCATCGAGTGCATGATGTGATGACATCAACAATCTAGTGAAGATGCTTGAGGTGTGGTGTGAACTTGACCTAGTGACGGTTCTTAACATTTGAGGTAATGTCACACTATGACTAGTGTACAAGGAAAATTGGAGAATGAGGTAGACCTCAACCTGCCTCCAAATATTTTTTTCTAGTGCAACATGGAAAAGGTAGTATTTTTTGCAAGTACACATTGTAGTTTTGCGTTTTCTTCCCCATACGTCATTGTCACAATATTTCGGTCGAATTTATATGTTGAATTAATTATGTCATATAGGTCTCTAAGAGAAAGGAGAAGAAGATATTGAAGACACCAGCAAGATAAGATGATGTGTACTATCAAAATTGCAAAATCAAATAATGGATAGTTACCTCCAGATAATCCCGTGGAACCCATGCACTAAATTTGCAAGGTAGCAACACTTGTGCTCAATATTAAGTCCACCAACAAGGCTCCAATGAGAGTTGTTTGTAACAAAAGCTGAATTTAGCTGCTAATCATAGTGGACACAATATTTTCAAACAAAAGACCAAAAAGAAATTACTTACTTTTCATTGTAAGCTAGAAGTAAAACTTTGATCATGCCCATGTTGATGGATTAAAACCAATCAATGGAATCAATCAATGAGGTAGCCTTCGAGGTGAGCACAACTGGCAGCCATCTAGCACAACCACCTTGGATTGACAATTCCACGAGAGGTTAGAAACCAGTATGCTATTAGTGGATAAGATTAATAAACATGTTTTAACCAGAAACCATTTTTTGCAAAACAAATTACACATACCATAGACCAAAATTTATGATTTGGTTTGTTACCTCCCTAGCACCATCTTGTGGTCTGTAGTCTCCTGAGGCCCAAAGGGAAAGTACAAAGTTTGTCTCCAGACAATAAGGGCAACATCAAAATGGGAACCAAGGAAGAATAGGGCTTGTTTGTTGGCTAGCTCTTCATCTTCTGGTTCTTGGACTCGTTCCACATTAAGTCGTGTGGTATTCACTTTCATTATCTTCACTTTACTAAATGGCGAGATTATCAAAATGTTGTCCATTTTTTTGTCCAAAATGGACACTAACGCAAGGGTATTTTCGTACCTGAACTGAAAGAGCATTAGGGAATTGATATGCCGGGGCATCACTATCACTCTATGGGCATGGGTTGTAAGCACGCAACTGTCTTGGAATAGCTCAATGAGGAAGTCTTTGATTGCCTTGTGAAGGAAACCATTGAGCTTTTGGCCCACCTGAAATTGAGGTTGGCTTGTTCACAGATCTTGTGAACAACTCTCTAAAAAGGTTGCTTCGAGATAGCGAGTGAAACATGCCTTTGGAGTTTACGGAGCTCAAGTAGTACATCCTGGTTCTGCTCATACCTTTGACTCTACATAGTTGCGCATAAATTAGGTAGGGTTTTGTCTACAACACGTGAAGAAGATGGCTACCTGGCATGCAGGTATACTTTTCTCACTATCTGCTTCGTGCAAAGCCTAGATTTTGTAGAGAAAATTGAAATGTGAGATGAAAAGGAGCAAATTGAGCATAAGAGAACAAAAGCACAAAAGGTGGCTCTTAGAGGACGGGGATCTTGCCAACAGTGGCTTCTACAAAAAAAGAACCATTATATATGCACGTAGACCATCATCATTACAAATCCTCGGATATTTAAAAGGTGGTGACTACATTTATTAGCCTCGTTGAATGTGGAAGATGATTTGTCTCGGGAAGTGTGCACCACTTGCATGAAGGATATATAGCATCATCATGCACGTCAACTTAGGGAGCATGGCATGGTTGTTGTGATAGAGCACCATATGGAGGGGTCCCGACCAACAGGACCACCTACTTTGCGTTGTGGTGCGACAAAGAAATTGTCACGGTACAACGCGAGGAAGTGAAGGGATCTAATACACCTATCTCCACATCACGTTATGGCTCAACATTTTTTAATGTGCAACAACACACAAGGGAGAGGATGATCTATTGTAGGCACTCTCTTATTGCATTGTGGCACGACATTCCTTTGTCACACCACAATGTGACATGGAGCACACTCTCCGTATTGGCTACTACAGACATATTGCATTGTGGCATGCCAAAAAACTTGTCGCTCCATAATGTGAGAGTAGCAAATTGATTGTTCACCTAGACCTCCCTCTTGCGATGTGGTGAAATATATCTTTTTTGTGCCATGCCCGACATGGAGGGTACTCTATCGCAAACATACCTCCTAATTGCATTGTGGTGCAACATTCCTTTGTTACGCCACAACACGGCATGGAGGATACTCTTGCAAGCCAGCTAATGTGGAGTCACACCATTCGTAGGATTTGAAATCAAATCTCATCCGCGACCAGGTTAAATTGACCCTCGGTTGTACTAATTCAAATTTTGCTACTTTTTTTCCTCGAGATCAACAATGCTTGTCACATTTTCTATGCACAGCACTGCAACATTTGGTTTTTATTTTCCAACTTTCGCCCATTGCCATGCATCTTAGTGCTCTTTCGAAATGAATTTGCTGCTTGCACGCTCAAGATTGACCAAGGTGAGCTTAAAGGTTCTAAAACTAGGGGTTTTACCCTAGTGTACTCTCGTCTATTTGCTACAAATGTGTCGCACCATAGCACAACATACTTTAACATTACCTTAAGCATCATTACCAAGGACCAAAAATTGCAACACCGAGGCAAAGATTAAGAGCAAGATGGTATAAGTATTGTATAAATTCAAAGAAACATCAACATAGAGTGCTCTATTATGCTTTTAAGGCAAGTATAATAGGTGACCAATGCACTAGTTTTTTTCTCCCTTTCTACTATTCTTCTTCTTCCTTTATCTTTGGTGGTTTCTTTGCACTGATGTCTCTCAAACTTTTCGCCTTTTGGGATGCTTTGTTCTTCTTCTTCAACTCCTTTTGAATTGTTTTTACCTTGGAGAGCATTTTTTGAACCTCAAGTCCGCCATCATCTTCTCAGAAAGATTCATTTTCGTATTCAACCTTTTCCCTGCTCCTCAGATGCAAGCACTCTAACAGGTTTGACAACTTCAAATACCAATTGCCTTTTACCCCAATAGCAATCTCCAATTGCCTCCAACAGGCTTCAAATTGATCCAAAAAAAACAAAAAAATCTTTACTTACATCCTGACGTATCGCCTTTAGCTTTGCACTAGCCTCCTCCAGGGTAACCACCTTTCAAAATTGCTTTAAAAATTGAATATGAAGCTTGCCATGAACCCCAATTACTGCTCTTCAAAACATCAAACTAAATCTTGGCCCATCCGCGCATCAACAGAAGGCACCGTATGTAGCTTCTCTGTATCACCGTTAACATACGCATCGACATCATCCATAGCTTGAAATCTTCTAACCAATCTTCAAGGTCTTCAACACCTATAAATATGGGGCCAAAACTTGGCTCCACCATCTCTGCCAGCTTCAAACTTGACCACTAAACATTTTGACCATCTGCCGACCGCTTATCAGCTTTCAAACACCACTCCAAAGTTCCAATAGGAGCGTCAGACAGCTCCTCAGTGGGGGCACCAAAAGATGGATAGGGGAAAGGGAAACACACCCGACATGCAAATAGCATGCCTCTCTATAGCTCAAGATATCACTGCACCCCTAACCACTAGAGTTCACCTTCAAAACTCAATAATCTCGTAAGCACACCACCGTTTTCACATAACTACACACGCACGCACCCGTTGTGATATCACAAACACCATCAATCACCCTGTACAACACAATTCATTGCCTTCACCACACACACAACCTCTCTCAATCCCTATGTGCACAACAGACCATTAGGGGGGGCGTAGTTTTCGACACACACCCAGAAAACACATGCACACAATCAGAGAAGAGACGGGGGAAAGAGGAAAGCAATACTAACTACACATCAATGAGGGTTTTGACTCATATAAACACTATTTACATCGTAGCTCCAAGCCAGCACACCCTCGGCGAGCACAAAACAATCAATATGCAACCTTCTGGCTTCACATCGACACCATAGTCGTACCTCCCAGCTCAACGCTCTCTGACGGAGCAAAAATATGGCCCCAAAGCTTCTTTCTCTCCCCCTACCGAAAGCTCTCCTCCAGGGTCTCCCTCTCCTTCCAAACGAGGCCCCTTCCTCCAAAAGATGGGTTCCCCTTGGGCGTGTGTGGCCACCCCTTCTATTTTCATCTCGCCCTCTGCACGTGAAAACCGCCTACTAATTTCGGTATGTATGCTTGGTCCCCACACAACCACATGTAAGCCGACCCTTCCTTATGGCCTCAAGCCTCACAGTCATAGTGTCGTGATTGTGGGCACCCTCTCAATATAAAATGTTGGCGGCCGTTTAGGCGCATGGGCACACATCCCCCACTACATAGCCAGTCGGCACTGGCGCAACAACGCCGTCGACAGCACCGACAGACAGACCCGCCTTCACAAACATAAAGTGCCACCTAGCCACCGCTTGCGTACACGCTACACCGCCCACCACCGGCAGCATCATAGCCAATGGGCTCATGAGCTCTTTCTCCACCTCATTGACCACAAAGGGCACCTCACGTAGGTCATATACCATGCTTGTCCAGCTGCTCTCATTGCATATGGCGTAAAGACCGTGCCACATGGAAGCTCGTGGGCAATCTCCCCCTTGAGGCTTCCAAACTTCCTTACAAGACCTTTAAAAAGTTCTTCTTTTCCCTCATGTTTCAAAACCCTGCAATTTGGTGCCAGAGGGTCTGAACACCGAGCCGTAAAGTCATGCTTGTAGACTTGGTTCTCGATCACAACTCATACTAGCCCCAACCCATTTTGACCTTCCTGGCCTGTCAACCGAGCCACCCAAAATTGGAAAAAATCATCTCATACCCTACGATCGTCACCACCTTCCAACTTCACTATGCAAAATCCCCCTGATCTGGACTTTGATTAACGCACAGGAACTTTCTACTTACTCCTCATGTTTAGCACTAGCTCTGCAAACCTTGTCAGGCTTCAAAAACTTCCAATAGGCACTTTTCCCAAAGGCGGTCAAACCGGCTCAGAATCAGCCCGCGGCAAAACTAGCCTCGACCCATTTTGACCTTCTTGGGCCTGTCAACGGAGCCGCCCACAATTGGAAAAAATCATCTCGTACCCTACGATCATCACCACCTTCCAACTTCACTCTGCAAAATCATCTCGTACCCTGCGATCATCACCACCTTCCAACTTCACTCTGCAAAATCTCCCTAATCTGGACTTTGATTAAGGCACCAGAAATTTCTACTTACTCGTCATGTTTAGCACTAGCTCTACAAACCTTGTCGGGCTTCAAAAACTTCCAATAGGCACTTTTCCCAAAGGTGGTCAAACCGGCTCAGAACCGGCCCGCGACAAAACTTCAGCTGGCAATACCTTGCACTCTGGAACTCAGATTGCTGATCTAAAAAGACCGACAAGCTCCATAAATCAAGCCCTACACATCCATCCACCAAAACTGGCTCGGACTACCTGGCATCATCTGACCTTTTCGTCTCAGATTTGCAATCGTCTCCAACTTTAAAGTTCCGTATCTTTCACACCGTGGCTCCATTTGAAGAGTTGTTTGGACCCGCTCTTTCAGCACTTCAAGCTCTACATTCCCAAGCCAAAAAAAAAATCACTTTGGACATCCTTCACCTGTCACCCTATCTAGATCACTTTTAAGCCCTTCTTGGCCTATAAACGGCATCAACCATACACACCCGCTGCTACGAGTCTGCTTAGGATCTTTGTAGCTGCTCCTGCTCTTTGCCATGCATCTGCTAGCTTGCATATACCTGCTTGTGCCATGTTCTATGGTCAACCAGCTTTGGTTGCACCAGCGCCACCAAGTAGTGATTTACATGTATCATAGGTGTACATCTTCGAGAGGAAGCTTTGCTAGCAAATGTCCTCTATCCCCTCCCTATCAGTGATCATCATTTTGGAATGCTTAATGACATGATGGAATTGTTTGACTTCAGAGAGAACTATTGCCTTGCTATAGTTTCCTAGAATCTATAGGAGGATGACAATATAATCGACCCTACGAATGAGAAGTATTCTATCATGGATGCTCATGTAACAGTAGGTGAGTTTATTGATCCAGCAAAGGCACTAGCAATGGTATACAAGGATGTAATGGCACGTGCCATGAAACTTCCAACAGAGGTGGATTTTAGTGCAGTGCAAGAAAGGCTTGAAATCACTTCATTGGGGAGAACTTCTTCATCAATTTCATTAGCGCCCTTCTCATCCTCTTCCATGGAGAACTCCCTTGAACTATGGAACTCTACATTAGTCAAAAAACATGAAAAGCAAAAGGTATGGTTCTATATAGACGATTATTTTCTTTCCTATTGGTAGAGCATGGATGAAGACTTTCATGTGTATATACCAACACTTGGTTTTAATTTCTCATATTTGTTTGTTTATGATGACAAGTTCATTACTCTTCCTTGTAGATGAGGCAAGGGAGACCTAGATTCTTCCCTTGGGAGACTTTGATTGTAAGAAACTATGCCACTAGGCTCTCCTAGATCCTCCTCCCAACCTCCCTTTATAGGTGGGCTCCTAGCCCCTTGCCCTAAACGGATCCCGTGTCCACACTGCCTAGGCCGGCCCTTGGCCGTAGTCTTTGCCTAGCCTAGTTCTTAGGGTACAGGTCCCGTGTCCTGACATTACTTCCGCCTTAAGGAAGAGTTTTCGTCCTCGAAAACACAAGTAGTAACATCTTCTTAAGAATAATGGTGTTCTCTTTTATTGACGTCCCATAAGTGAGCCAGTTGTCTGTATGACCGATAATTGGTGCAGTGAGGAGGTTCAATGAAACCAAGATGAATATCTTGATTTTCAACATTGTTGTCCGTTTGCAACCACTTGGGTCTAAATGGTAACTCCATTTATAACTCACGTGAGTGCTGTAAAAGAGTAACCACAACTAAGATTCACTTGGGTTTAAATGGTAACTCAATTTATAACTCACTTGAGTATTGTAAAGGAGTAACCACAACTAAGAGTTGTCCAAAGGCATAACCAGTTTTCAGATCTTCTGAAGGTACTGGAATAATGCAAGGAAACCTTGGCGTAACTTTCCATGCAGTTGTGAGCGAGATTTCCTACTCGCCTGAGTATCTTGAACAGTCTGTTACATGTTCATCCCTAATGAAGGTTACTTGCCAACATGTTCATCCCTAATGAAGGTTACTTGCCAACATGATCTGTCAGCACACCTGGTAAGTCCTTGACGTATGAAGTATTGACACAATCTCCAACCCCACCACAAGAGGTGTTCAAAATCGAAAATCATACTTAAGAAAATTCTAGAATAGGGAGAAACTCATCTATTTAGAAATGCTTTGTGTTAACGTATGCTCTTAGCAGATCCTTTAGCACAAGATTACTCTTTGTAATCTTTGTAATCTGCCTATCCCCTTGGATAACTGACAATACCGCCGAAATAACCATTGTGGTTAACTTGAAAAAATCCACAAACGCCCAAACCGAGCCATGACCTCTATTGGTGATTTATAGACTCAAAGGTAATCTCATAGAGATAGTGCACATAAAGTGCAAAATGCTTCATAAGCAACAACTTGAGGAATATGCATGCCGTTCCAAATCAGCCTTTGCTAAACACTAGAGCCCATAACACCTAGTGTGCATGCATTTAGCAAAAAACAGATCCGAACCTGTATTTCCATGGTAATGCTGGCAAATGTGATGCACGTAGCACACATTAACAGGAATGTAAATGGTTCTGAAAAGAAACTAAATACTTTCATTTGCAATCTTTTGCAAGCTTTGCTTAAACATAATAGAAGGTGAAACAGTGATCACTTCTAGATACAAACAATGAAACTTTTTCATTTGCGATATGTATAAACAAGCATCTGTAATGTTGTTTAGCAATACTTGTACCTTAACAAGTCATTATAAGTATCCGACAATTTCTGGCCACGCAATTGCTCCTGATACCTCGTGCTAAAAATGGTCTAGAAAACAGATGTGACCATCACTAAGGGACTTTGTCGTGACACATATTTGAAATAGGGGGCACCAGTGTCAGTCCCAGAGACTCATATTCGCCACATGTGGAATATGTCTCAACTAAGGATGTCTGAAAAAGAACATCCTACAAGTACAAGATGTACTTGTGTGTGGAGGTAGCTCTAAACACTTTACAACAAGAGTGAGAGGGACCCTCATTCATTGCTCCACACTGGCTAAACCGAACTCCTTGAGTTCCTAGACCATGTTGTATCCCATGTGACAACATGTGCCAAATTGAACCCTACAAGTAGGTTCGTAACAGCATAAGGCAGAAAAATAGATTGGATACTTGGTCCAAAATACTTTGTGCCGACATGCCCTTGGCATGAATCTGTAACATTCAAGCGTACTTATACGTCTTGAAAAACCAAGCAAAGCATACTAAAAATGGAATAACACCCAATCAATAGATTAAAATCTTGCAATCATCTAGATTTATGAAAACCTTTAGGACATTGTTAGTAGCGACCTCATGATAGCTGCGCCATATGGTGCATAACAAGATAATCATACGGCTAGGCAGGAGGATGTTGACAATGCTCCCCTCTTGTTTCACAATAGCTTCACACTCTAAGCATAGACCCATGCACAAAAGTCCCAACAAGATATATGTTCTATTCTATGTGCATCACGAGGCTCGTTTCACAAAACCAACATGGTACTTATGATAAATGAGAGAAATATATATATATATATATATATATAGAGAGAGAGAGAGAGAGAGAGAGAGAGAGAGAGAGAGAGAGAGAGAGAGAGAGGGATAGAGAGCTGTTATGGCCTCCAATTCACAAGACATAGCAAGCAGCTTACAACAATCTACGTGGTGCACATGCGTACTCCGTGTGTGTGAGCATGAATTTGCTCGTACTCTTGTTGCCTCATGCTCTTGGTGTGTGTCTTGGCTGATCTCCCTCTACCAAAAGAGACCCATAGCCCTCCTTTTACAGGTGCAGAGGCATAATTATTGTGCTAAAACCTACTTATCTCTAAGCCTAATCTAGGGGACAAAGCAAAGGTGATGGGTACCCACTAGGTTGACCCTTGCTTTATAGTTATCAGGATAGAGAAAGATAGATGCTTCTAGGAGGGCCCGTGTGGCCAATACCTAGAGAGAGGTGATATTATACAATGATTCGGGGTTTTGATATTATAATATGAGTGGTTTTATCTTGTTAGGGTAGATGTGGCATGAAGAAGATATACAAAATTACAAGGTACGGTCACTTATGGCCAATAGTCTGCTCGGTGATGCACTAGCACATCGTCCAATTTAGATGCTCTTTATCTTTGAAGCTGGTTGGGGTATGCCTTTGGCACCATTGTGCTATTTAGGACTCCTCATAAGTGATTTTGATGCCACCTTTTGCGCTGCCATTGAAGATGTCGTAGTTGCCCTCCACGATTTTATTATCTTATGTGTAAAGTATGTGTGTGTGTGTGTGTGTGTGTGTGTATGAATTTGTGGGTGCGTATTGCGTATATTGTGTGCATGTGTGTGCATGTGAATGGAACGAGAGAGTTGAGAATGTGTATGTTTGTGATTGTATGTGAGGGAGAGGATGACATACCGAAAAAGGAGAGAGGCGGGCGAGTTGAGAGTGAGAGAAAAAGAGCGAGAGGGTAAGAGAGGGGCTGAGGGAGAGCGTAAATGTATGTATTTGTGTGTGTGTGTGTGTGTGTGTGTGTGTGAGTGTATGTGTGTGTGTGTGTGTGTGTGTGTGTGTGTGTGTGTGTGTGTGTGTGTGTGTGTGTGTGTGTTTAAGTATGAAAATCCCCTCATAATTGAACCATACTTAGACAATTGTATTAAATAATATATTACTTAACAATATTTTAAAACAAGATGTCATAAACCTCATTTATCATTTCATATACACCAATATAGCATTCTGTATCTAATGGATAATACAATCATTTAGATCAAAAATTTTATCTTTGATCACTACAATATAATATCTTAGTGTTGTATCTCTATGTACCCATCCTTTGGGATGAGCTTTCACTACTCCTATATGGAGAAGAATCCAGGTGGTACATTGGACGATCTTCTGTTACTGCTGCAGTTTTCGTTGTAATCCCAAGGAAAGAATCTCTTACCTGTCACCATCAAAGAAACACAAGCCTGTCAGAACTGGCATTACTTGGGAAGACAGGTTTCAACGACTCCCTCCCCTTATTATTGGTGTCAAAAATTACAACAAAAGCTAACACCATAACATAGATCAAATATTAAGTTTAAAGAGTGAGTCCTTAATTTACAATAATGTTTTCATCTTTTAATTCCAAAAAAAATCGGACACCACCTCCCTTGTATTTTGAACTAATTTTCAAAAGTCCAGTCCACTGCCATCTCATCCGAGACCCTCACATGAGGATTAAGGCACTATTTAAAAACATTGGAGTATGTTCAAAGTACTAACACCAAATTCAAAAGTTATACATCTATTCAATTAAGGAGAGAATGTTTTCAACCTATCAAGCTTAAAGATTTACAACATACATTTGTAACAAGCCTGATTAGCTCGGAGAGACAACACATCAGTATTAACCATTAAAAAAATAGAATTTACTGAGTAGGTTTCTCGGCAACATAGCCAAATTAACCATCTAAGCTCAACCTTTTGAAACTATTTCGACTGTAAATGAAGAGATGTAATATACAATAATCCTATACAAATGTATCCCATCAGAAAGTCTAATGTATATTATGTCTTGTAGGGAATCAACCCCAATTTCATAGTTCCCCATACTATGTTCATTGTCATCATTCCCTATACTATGTTCTTTTTAAAATTACATAGTATATGTCTTTTCGATTTTTGTAGGAATTTTGACAGCATTTCCTTTGAATCTGCTCAATACTTTTAAAAAAAAACAGTCCCATCCATCATATACGATACCCTCACATGAGGCTACTGAAAGAAAGAGTGTCAAATCATTTCCAAACACCATATCCGAACTAGATCAAGTTACTTTATGTAGACTTTTTCCTGCAAGTAGGAATTTCGATAGCATTTCCTTTGTATCTGCTCAATATTTTCAAAAAAAACCAGTCCCAGCCATCATGTACGATACCCTCACATGAGGTTACTGAAAGAAAGAGTGACAAATCATTTGCAAAAACCATATCCGAACTAGATCAAGTTACTTTATGTAGACTTTTTCCTGCAAGTCAAAACGTGAGCAAACCAAAATGGTATGAGACTGTTGCGGTAGGATATGAGTGTGTACGATTGCGAGGCGGGCACGAGGGTGCAAGCGGTGGTTTGGGACAAGGAAAGATAAAACATCGTGTGAGTGTGTGTGTGTGTGTGTGTGTGTGTGTGTGTGTGTGTGTGTGTGTGTGTGTGTGTGTGTGTGTGTGTGTGTGCGCGCGCCTTAACAAAGTCAAAGAAACACTATATCCTCATGATCAATAAACTGTTGAGATTACAACCACATAAAAGGTGTCCAAAGTGATTGTCCTATTCCCAAAGTAACAATCCCATCATTACAAATTATCTTTAGATTCTATTCAGCAGATTAAGAACATCATAACCTGAAATGCTAGTAAGTTGAACTGCTAAAACACTAACAGCAACCAGAAATCCAGCAAGTTGATATTATGCCAAGTAGAAAGCCCCAAATGGCAAGAATTTAGTTTAAAAATTCTTTATTTTTGCAAAACTTTGACATCATTTCCCCACCTTTTCCAATTATATTTCAATATTCCAAAGCATGTCAACTGACTAGAGAACCTCACATGCGGATTTTAGGCTTTAAACCCACGTTCACAAAAGGATTTACATCTAAGTATGTGCAAGAGGTTCAATTAAATGACTAGAATTTTTCATTTATTAAAAAACCAAAATTTCCTGAGTAGGTGCAATGGCACCTACCTGTGTGTCGACTTCTCATGTTTGTATGCGCGTAGCCAAGCCTGATGCAGTCAAAACTTGACCATTGGTCGTTGTTGGAATTAGGGTTGCAGATAAACACACACAGCTTGGAGAAGACGAAGGAAGCTCAAGGCACACAATAGAGAGTGTGTTACTTAGTGTGCAATGGAAAGATAGATAGCCCTAGAGTGATGGGCGTATATACAATGCACGAGGGAAAAAACCTCCTAAAGAGGGAAAAAATGCCCCGGTGGTCCTAGTGTGTTCACACACATCACTACCACATGTATATGGTAACAAATCCCCCATGGAGTGATGCGGTGAACGAGAGCTGGCACATGAGTAAAGGGAAGTGCCATGCCCTGAGGACAGGATCAGTACACAAAGGGGAGTAAGCCCAAAGCTTTGCGGAAAGCTTCAAGCTTCTCACGAGACAATGCCTTTGTGAAAAGATCTGCAAGGTTGTCCTGTGTTGGCACATAAGCCAAGCTAATCTCTCCTGCTGAGAGCCTCTCCCTGACATAGTGGTAATGCACCTCAATGTGCTTTGTGCGAGCATGAAAAACTGGGTTCCTCGCGACTGCGAATGCGCTCTGACTTTCAGTGTAGATAGTGTTGGCAGTGTCCTGTCCAACACCCAAATCATCCATAAGGCGTCTGAGCCATACACACTCAACTGTAGCTGTGAAGACTGACCTGTACTCAGCCTCACAACTCGAAGTGGCCACAGTAGGTTGCTTCTTGCTCAACCATGATATACATGAACTGCCAAGCATGAAACAAAAACCACTTGTGGACACTCGCGTGTCAAAACAACCAGCCCAATCTGAGTCCAAAAAAGCATGTAAGTCTAGCGGCAATGATCCCCCCTTGGGATAAAACAAGCCAAGATGTAAAGTGCCACTAAGGTAGCGGAAAATCCTCTTGACAGCCTGCCAATGCTTAGACCCTGGGCTATGCATGAATCTGCTGACCTGTGAGACTACAAACTGAATATCCGGCCTCGTGTTGCATACATAAATGAGGAAGCCAACAGCAGTTTTGTAAAGAGTGACATCAGCAGGATCGCCAGCATCATGTAGGCTCAACTTCAAACCTGTTTCCATGGGAGTGGCAATAGATTTGCAATCCTCAAGTCCAAACTTACATAGCAATGTTTCTATGTAACTTTTCTGACACAAGGCAATACCACCATCACACTGCTTAAACTATATACCCAAATAATGATGCAACAGCCCCAAATCTTTCATCTTGAAAGTAGCATTCAAATCAGCCTTAAATTCAACAATGTGTCTCTCATTTGGTCCAGTGATCAGCAAATCATCCACATAAAGAACCACAATGAGAAGTACATCACCCTCACACTTTACATACAATGTGCTTTCTGTTGGACTGTTACGAAAGCCTCGTTTAGCCAAATGAGTGTCAGCTTTCTCATACCAAGCACGAGGAGATTGCTTCAACCCATACAAAGCCTTGTTACATGTGCACACTTTGTCCTCTTGTCCTTTAATGACAAAACCACGAGGCTGCGTTACATAAACTTCCTCAAATATGTCACCATTCAAGAAAGCAGTAACAATGTCTGATTGATGTACATCCCAACCACAATGAGCTGCCAATGCACATAGAAAACGCACAGTAGTCATACGACAAGTGGGAGCAAAAGTCTCTTCATAATCTATGCCTTTTTTATGTGCATAACCCTTTGCAACAAGTCGAGCCTTATGGCGATTGATCTTACCATCCGGCTTGCGTTTCAACTTGTAAACCCACTTCGTACCAATGGCCATTTTGCCAGGAGAAAAATCACATAAAGTCCATGTGTCATTCTCTATAAGTGCATCATATTCTGATTGCATGGCAGCCATCCAATTTTCTCAATTCTGTGCTTCATCAAAAGACAGAGGCTCCTCAACATCATGTAAAGTAGAAACAGCCAAAGCATAACAATCTGATGCATAAGATGCATGGCGAGAGCCTGAAGGAGTACGACTAGACAAAGGTGCATCCAATTTACTGTCACGCAAAGTGTGCACCAGCCATTTTGGCATACCTCTAGTCTGCTCATTTTCAGCCCTTTTCCTCATCAAGTACATCATGTACATCTGCATCAGTAATAGGATGATCTAAAACATTTTCAGAAACCCCCATAGGCTGTACATTTGCCTCATTGGAATTTACATTCGTATTTCCATCACTGAAAAGAGGCAACAAAGTGTCATAAATGTCCTGTGAGCTTACATGACTGTCTCTAGTACATGACAGCAAGGGCTGAACAGAATCTTCCACAAACACTACATCCCGAGAAACCAAAATACGTTTTTTTTGCGGATGATACAACCTATAACCTTTGCTTTCAGCACTATAACCAACAAAAATACATTTGACAGCCTTATCATTGACTTTTCTGCGCTGCACTTGTGGCACCAAAGCATATGCCAAACATCCAAAAACACGCATGTGCTCAATAGAAGGCTTTCTATCATGCCATGCTTCATATGGAGTAATAGACTGCAAAGATTTCGTAGGACACCTGTTAAGTACATAAGTGGCACACATGATGGTCTGAAGCCAAAAAGAATGCGGCAAGGCTTGACTTTTGACCATACATCGTGCCATTTCCGTCAGTGACCTGTTTTTCCTGTCAGCAACACCATTTTGCTGAGGTGTATAAGGCACTGTACATTGGTGTTTTATCCCATGACTAGCCAGAAATGCATTAAATTCATGAGACAGATACTCCCCCCCTCGATCGGAACGGAGGGTGCCCATAGTACATTTCGAGACATTTTCAGCCATAGCCAGAAATTGTTTGAAGCACATAAAAACTTCGGACTTCGCTTTAAGAGGAAATACCCATGCATGCCTGGAGTACTCATCAATAAAAGTCACGAAGTAAAGGTAATTGCCCAAGGACGGAGTTTGCATGGGCCCACAAACATCACTATGCACAAGCTGCAACCTGCATGTGGCCCGAACTGAACCATCCTTTGGAAACTTAGAACGCTGCATCTTACCCAAAATACAACCTTCACAAACATGTTTGACAGGTGCTTCAAGAGGCGGCAAAGAAGCAACCATATCAGATTTCTGCAAACGCAGCAAACTGGCAAAATTCAGATGACCAAAACATGCATGCCAAAGTTTTGCATCTGAAATAGCCCTTGAATCTGCAACATCATTTGCAAAATTTTGTCCACACTTGTCATACAAAGTGATCTTGTACAGCCCACGGCACAAAAGGCCAGATGCAACAATTTCATCACCAAAACTGAGATCATGAACTGTACATCTGTCATCCACAAATTTGACTACAAGTCCAAGTCTAGCAAGTGCGGATACAGACAAGAGATTCTTCTTGATCCCAGGTACATAAAGTGCATCAACAAGTGTGAAGGAACTGCCATTAGCAGCAGTGAGCACAATCTTTCCAACTCCCTGAACTGGATAAGAGGCGTTGTTGGCACAAGTGACTGAATTTCCATGAGGGAAAAACTCGAGAGAGGTAAACAATTCACGATGTGAGGTAATGTGCTTTGTAGCACCACTATCGAAATACCACACATGTGAATCTGTTGCAAGTGACAAGCATGCATCATGGACAGCAAGATTGTAAGTGCACTCTGCGCTAAAAGCCCATTCTACATCAACATCAACAACACAGTCTCCTTTCACAGAAGACTCAACAAGGGCTGCATTTGTAGTGGAACCAGCATTTGCAGTGGAACCACCCTCTTTCTTCTTAGCCTCTTTGGCCTTCAACTTAGGACACAACTTGATCAAGTGATCATTGGCTTTACAATAATGGCAACGCATCTTCTTTTTTCCCTTATCACCAGAATTTCCAGACGAATTGCTGCCTGCAGAAGCATTAGGAACATAATTTTTCCCACTCGTAGCAGAACCATAAGAAGTGGCTGCATTGCTGTTACCACCCTTTCTTTGAGAAGCAATAAAAGCCTGTTCAACTGGACGTTGTCTAGTCCTGTTTTTTCTGGAAAGTGACTCTTGCAACAGCAATGTGCATAATGCATCAAACTTGACAACTTCTAGATTTCCTTGGGTCATAAGTCTCCAAGTACTAGCAAAAGTCTGGTAAGAATCTGGTAAGGCATCAAGAACAGTCTGCACAAGGGAACTGTCTGAAATAACTTCACCTGCACAAATAAGTTGCTCATTGATATCCTTGACACTAGCAAGGAAAGTGTCCATATCACCTTCCTCATGCATAATCTTCGACTCCAGCTCTTTACGCAGCAAAGCAATTTTAGCCGCATTGCGGCTTGCATAAAGACTGCTAGAATATCCCAAGCCTGTTTTGAATATTTTTCTGAACGGATGTGAGGAACAATGGTGCGCTTCACAGACAACGCAATCAATGCATGAGCCTGCGCATCCTTAACATCCCAACAAGCTTGTTCTGCCGTAGGCAAAACAACTCTAACAGCTGCAATCCTTGCAGACAGCAAGACCTGCAACATCCTCAACATCGCCTACATCCTCAGAACCAGGACGTACATCAATGCCCTGCACAATGTTCCAGACACCCTTTGACACAAGAACATGTTGCATTATATAAGCCCACATAGGGTAGTTGTCCCCATCCAACCTGTCCTCAACAGAAAACATCTTGAACACAGCTATGTTGTTGTTGTCAGCCATGGTAAATGTTGCACCTGATGTGAAAACTGCCCAAAAATAGGAGAAACGGAGCGGGAACAACCTGTGCTATATAGCACAAACTGTAGAAGACTAAAAGGCACCTGTTATGCAAAAAAACGGCACTGACAAAAATTCTACACAAAATGACGAAATAGCTTGTGTAGTACTGCCTGTAGTGGAAACGGAGGCCGAAATGAGCCCAAATCAAAATTTTGAGCAGAAATAACTCTACGAGCTTTCCCAAAATATTTGTCGACCTGTGAACGCTTGCCAAAGCTCACTGAAATCGGAGAAAGTGATCAGGCGTGTACTAGAGCAGCTAGCGACTAAGCCCGGGAGGACGCAGCCTACTTTGATACCAATTGTTGAAATTAGGGTTGCACAGAAACACACACAGCTTCGAGAAGACGAAGGAAGCTCAAGGCACACAATAGAGAGTGTGTTACTTAGTGTGCAATGGAAAGATAGATATCCCTAGAGTGATGGGCGTATATACACGGGGGAAAAAACCTCCTAAACAGAGAGAAAATGCCCGCGCGGTCCTAGTGTGTTCACACACATCACTACCACATGTATATGGTAACAGTTGCAATCTCTTGCTGTAATCCAGAATATCAAATGGGGACTGTATGTCCATATAGGATGGTCCACATCAACTATTGCAAGGGAGCCCATCTTGCTTGCCAATTTGATGTATGTACTGAGACATAGAAGAAGTTGAGAAGGCTGCTTCCAAGTACTGTTTTCCTGCTCGATAACCGATTGCAGAAGGAACTTCGAGTATTGGAGGAGGCATAAGGATGGGGGACCACTCCAATCCCTGTGTGTGCAACCTGAGATAGGGGTCGAGCAAAAGAGATAGAAAACAAACCCACGGGTTTGCTGAACAAAGAGGGGCGAGCACAGCTCCAGCCAGCTCGTATGTGTGTGTATGTGATTGTGTGCGTACACGATAGCGAAAGAGAGAGATAGAGCCTGCACACTCGTGGGTGTGTATGAGCGCGAGAGAGATTGATCGCTATCTGCGAGACCCAACCTACGAGGCCCGCTGCAGATATGCACGTTCAATTGCATGTGTGTGTGTGTGTGTGTGTGTGTGTGTGTGTGTGTGTGTGTGTGTGTGTGTGTGTGTGTGTGTGTGTGTGTGTGTGTGTGTGTGTGTGTGTGTGTGTGTGTGTGTGTGTGTGTTGACCTACCACATAAATTGGTTAATGCAGCTAAAGTGGTTAGATTTCAATACTAACTTGGTGGATGATCACTGTAATGCCAGATACGTCGAAGAGATTTTGCACCAATTTTGGACACGGGAGGCCAATACAGTGGGTGAGAAAATTTCTAAGATTAATGTAGCATTGAAAGTTTGTGAGATTTCCACAAAGGTAGGACAGCTAAATACCCACAGTTCTTTCAAGTAAGCATATAGGTGTAGATTTGCAAAGAAGTAACAGCTTCTCGTGATATACCGTATCCCCGATCACGGTGATTGTCTGATCATATCTAACTGAGTTGCCTTTTATCAAACACAACTGGGTGATTTGAAGCAGGTGTGTAGTTGAGTAATTATGAGTGGCTATATATTAGCTCTCATAAATGACATCCAAGATTAGCTTCTGAGTAAATGTGTGTGCAGGTATAAGTCCGAAAGGTGCGGCTCTTTGTCCAAAACCAGACCCATTCTCTAAACCTTGAAAGTTATGTATACAACAGAGGCCATTCTAAAAGATGTAGGCATGAACCCATGTCCAAGACTGACATCGGCCTAAAGCACCAAAGAGGGAAGCAGTCAGCCAAGGGTTAGCCAAAGAATTGTCAGCTACACAAGTGTGTGTGTGTGTGTGTGTAAATGAGAGAGATTGTGCACGTATGTCGCACGTGTCAATGCAAGGTACTTGCCGATACACTGTGTGCAAGCCACAAATGGCTCCAAGCACACAACTAGACTAATCTAGCAAGCTCAAGAGAGCAAGGGTATATCACTCACCGCCCTACGCTCGCCTTTGTGGAGGATTCCTCGGCGCGAAGAAGAAGAAACCACCGCTGCACCACGCTCAATCGCTTTGTTAGGTAAAGGCGGTGTGCCTCACCGTGCTTTGCCCGTGTCTGCCGGCCAGTGTCCGGCTGCCCACATTTATCTCCTTATTCTTTATACATACAAAGAATAAGGAGCTCTCACTCACATTCTCACATGGTACTCATACAGTGAGATTTGGGAGCTCCACCCATATCGTGTGTCCTGCTCTTTGTCCCTCTCTCTCTCCTTCTCACTCTCCTCACACGCACCGCATCCTCGCACTCACAATTGGTATCGGTGCTATGGCGACCGCGGAGAGCACAACGGCTTTGAGAGCTTCGAGACGATAGCTCGCTCGCTCTCGGTGGTGGAGAGATTAAGAAAGCTTGGAAGCTTTGTGAGAATACAATGGGAGCTTATGAGCTCAGTTGAGAGTGATGTATGCTCTTGTGGAAGCTCAGAAAGGAGTGTGGAAGACTGTGTGTAAGTCAAGGTGCTGCCCTAAAACTGTGTGTGCAGCAGCACTGTTTTCAGATTCGTTTTTCTCCTTGTAGAATGCAGATCTGAGAATTCTGTTTGTTGAGCCCATCCGTTTCGACATGGTCTACAACTTTGTAGAAGAAATTTTTTGCAAATTCCTCACCGTTTTGCTGATATTCAACTCAGACTGACTATATACAGAAATTCCAGATTTTCTGTTGTCGCATTGTGTGCGAGTTTGATGCACTTTTGGAAGCACGGCAGGTGCTTGAAGTTAAGTGCATAAATTCTGAGCTGAAGATGCAATTTGAGCTTGTGCAGAGCTTGTGGTTTGAGGGTTTTTTGGTAGATTTGGGCAACGAAGTACGAAGGCGTTTACACACCACCGAAGCGGTCTCTTGAGAGACACAGTTTTTTGGAGCACATAGGTGGAGCTTCTTTCACTGATTTTCACAGGATACTTTGGCAGTGATTTTGTGCTTGGATTCATGGTCTTTGCGGATGGTTTGCATATGGTTATGGCGCATGGTTGATGCCCATTATACATGCATTTTCGTGCGCACTTTCAAGTGCCGGTGAGCTCTCTTGAGAGCATTGTTTTCGCATTGATCAAGTTTCCAGATTGCAACTCTTTTGGCTCTTGCTTATGCGCGATCACTCCGTTGATGTACGTTGAGTGCGGATTGCCATTGTATGTGAAAATGTGGAGCCATTTTGGCATTTCTACTCATTGGCATTGAGTAGTGTTATGGTTTATGGTAGAGATTGTACTTGAGTTTTTGCTCAGTTTTCAGGGGAAACTCTGCCGGATTATTCCCAGATTCTCGCCATAGTTTGTGATTGATTGTTTACTCTCACTTTGACAGGTTTTGTCAGTTTGGACATAGCTTTGTGTTTTTGTATCCACTCTCGCAAGAATGAGGAGTTGTGTATCTTTCTTTACTTGAGACAGTGGTTTGCTCTCGGGTGGGAGAGTTTTGTGATCTCGAGCATTGTTTGCCATAGTTTTGGCATGGAGACGCTTCAAGTTAGAGGCGGTTCTCGTTCACGATCATGACTGACATGTTGGCACTGCGGCCATGATGGGAATATTAGGCGTCGTTGCTTCAGGCGGAAGAGGCAGCGGAAGAGGCAGATGCATAGTGCTACTATGAGGAAAGATGCTAGAGAGTATGCATGTGACGGACATGTCACTTTTGAGTCTAGCTTGCCTTCAGACTACTTTGTGTCTTGGGATAGCACATTGTCTACGCGTTTTCTACTAGACGAGCATGCAGTTTTTCACGTGATGCCACGTCGTGATTTGTTTTGCTCTTTCTCTAGTGGGAGACTTGGTTGTGTGCAGTTTGCTGATGGTTCAGCATATGACATAGAGGGTGCTGGAGATGTATGCATGTCTTTGCCTAGCGGTGCATTGCTTACGCTACGAGATGTACGTTATGTACCAGGACTCAGTCAGAGTCTCATTTCAGTGCGTCAGTTGTAGAGTAGTGGACATTGTGTACTGCTTGGAGAGCGGTCATTTCAGATGCATAGGGGATCACTGGTGATAGCTAGAGGTGCTAGGAGTGGTCTGGTATACCCTTTGCATATTTTTGACACACGAGGCGGTGTAGTCTCTGTGTATTTGCAGCCATGTTTGGAGCGAGAGACGAGGCGTGTCTCTTTTGCGGATGTGCTGCATGGAGAGCAGGTTGTGCATTTGTCTTGTGGTGATGTTCACGCAGGCAGTGGTATCTCTGGGGATACACAGCTTTGCGAGTCATCAGTTGAGATGACATCGATTGAGCCAGAGACCGATGCATTGTTCTATGATGCATCTGATATGTTTGAGGGCGACAGTGTCCTTCAAACAGCTGTGTGTGATTGCAGTGGTGCTGATTTTTCAGTTTTGCAGTCATTCTCAGCAGATATGCCTTTGCCAGAGGATGCTGACATAGTGATGCATAGTCAGGTGGTTCCTGATGAGGATGCATATGGCACTGAGGTTGCTGACAGGGATAGGTTGGCACACATAGTGCATGTTCGGCTTTCAGGTCTCTCATGTCTGACCTTTTGGTCTCGAGACCTGATCTTGCTTATGCGGTTGGTGCATTTGCAGTGGGAGTTGTCAGTCGTGCGATGACTGACACTGGCATTGTGCATTGTGGAGCCATGCAGATTGTCACTCGATACCTATATCAGGAGTGTCATCGTAGCTCTAGCTGTAGTGGTATGCATGTCGCATCTACACTAGAGCGGTTACAGAGTGAGCTAGTGGGCATAGGTTGAGAGCCGTCTTCTCTAACCTCTTGTATATACTAGTTGTAGGCTAGTCTTCTCGCCACTTATCGGCACACAGCCTTTAGTGGGAGAATGTTAGGTAAAGGCGGTGTGCCTCACCGTGCTTTGCCCGTGTTCATCGGCCAGTGTCCGGCTGCCCACATTTATCTCCTTATTCTTTATACATACAAAGAATAAGTGTATAAAGAATAAGGAGCTCTCACTCACATTCTCACATGGTACTCACACATTGAGATTTGGGAGCTCCACCCCACATCCTGTGTCCTGCTCTCTGTCTCTCTCTCTCTCTCTCTCTCCTTCTCACTCTCCGCACACGCACCGCATCCGGGCACTCACACGCTTTGCCGCCTTGTGCCATCGTCAAAATGCTCAATCGCTCTCTCTCTCTCTCTCTCTCTCTCTCTCTCTCTCTCTCTCTCTCTCTCTCTCTCTCTCTCTCTCTCTCTCTCTCTCTCGTATTCACACACACACAAGGAGATGAAGAAGAAGAAGATGGAGATGGAGCAAGAGCACTCTTCAATTGCACAAATGAGAGAATAAGGTATTTTACGTTTAGATTGACTTTTATATGGGCTCGCTCCATTCACACTTGGGCGACACACTTAGCCAATCTTACTCAAACATTATAGGTTCCAGTTTTAGAGTGCGCCTCTCATCGACGATCACTCTTAATCATTCCTATTGTACCGACAATCACGGTACCTAACTCTACCAAATAAATAATATGGCATCTATCGTAGGTGATAGGAATGTGCGTGAGGGTTAACATGCCCCCCTTCCTGATGTAGATTCCGTCATCGAAAGCTATTGAGTTGAAGCTTGTTTGTTGAGGTGGAAGAGCCTTTGAGATTAGTGTCCTTAGCCTTCTTCAGTCACTACAAATCAAACAAAATTGGCACAGTAATTGCATTCTTATATAAAATTAAAAATCATATACAGTTATAGGCAGACAATTTGATTGGTAACAGAATTTTAAACCATTTGTCAGCAATAAACATTAAATTGCAATATAATCAAATGCATAAACAGTTGTAAAGGTCAAAAACTAAACAATCTGGGGTCGCTAATTTAACGGTCAAAAGGCACTAAACATCGACTATTAATACCATGGCCAAGCTTCTCAATTTTCTCTGGTCAATTAAGTTGTTTAATCGCGAGAGCCAAGTATTTCATGTCCGAGGGCTGACTAGAGGCTATAGCTAGAAGGCCTTGTAGTTAAGCTACGATAAAAGGAATTGCTCATGAAATCATCGCCTGACTGATTCCCTTTTCTTTGACCCCCCAAAATATTTGCAGAGTGATTCAATTTTGATGTGTGTGCTTATTTTGTATGCCTTGGGTTTTTTGCTTTTCAAGGAAAAGCGCCCACACTGGGAACCTCTAGGGCTCTAGTACCATAGGCAATACATGTGAGTGAAGTACCAAATCAAGGTGAGATTTCTCTTCCAGCTTAAGATTTTACATTGCGGCACTTTGATTTTTTGGTTTGTTCGTTTTTAGCATTTTTATTTTGTAACTTTGGGGGGTCATATAACATTGTTACCCTCCCCCGGCTCATCACACTAGTAAACTCCCTTTATCATACTTAAGCTAAAGGTCAATAGGGACTAAGCCCACTAGAAAGCCCTAGTACATTTCACACAATGCTGCCTAAGTCAGATTAAGAACCTAAGTAGCCATTGATTATTAGGAAGGCATTCCCCATGGTATTAAGAGAAGATCTCTAACGCCTAGCTTGGTCAAACTAGCTTAGTCGGACTGCTTGATTTTTAAACCTAGACAAGTGCTTATGACAAAAAATTACATTGAATTTAATGTTTGATACTAAGCAAATGCGTTGAATATTATGCTACCAATTACAATTAAAGCAGACAACATGGGTGCAAAAAAGATAAGGGGCAATGCTAATGGACAAGAAACACCTATTTGTGTTGATGATCGCGCTTGATTTGAAGAGTGAACAAGAGAAAGATCCCATGAAGGTCCAAATCCTAACAACAGTAACACTTTCTTGTACACACTAGGAAACACAAAGAATACTTCTAGGAGGCACATTAGTGGGAAGAAATAACTTTGCTAATCACTAAACTCTAAAACAGAAACACTCTTATCGTACTAATCCTACCTACCCTCCATCACTCACGTGATGAGAATCAAAGATGTTTGATGACATAGATGTCTGTTTCAGTGTACCAGATGTGAATGTGTAGGCATGGGTCAATGTTTTGACTTTTATTGTGCATACTTATTTGCTAATTGCTCTTGCTCTTTACTATTTTTGTTTTTTGTGAGTATAAGGCTTTATATATACATTCCCTAAGATTGGTGATTGAGAGGTCAGGGAAAGAAGGGTAAGAGGAAAATAATTTAATAGGCTGACGTGAATGAACACTTCCCCCCTTCCTTGGGTAGGTCATATTGTTTGAAATGTGCTCGCCACCCTTTGAAACCAATTGCTCCAGTTGGTAATATGTGAGGATTTTTGCCAGTAGTTTTCTATTACCTTAGGTGCCTCATCGAGTTGCAAGGGTGGTAAGGTACTCTCTCAGGATCGAACTTCAAGTGGTTCATCAGGTGATTCTTGAACACTCGGAGGTGTGGATTCCTTTCTAACTTTATGGAGGTCCATTATTGTAGGTGGAGGCTGTGGAGAAGCTTTTACCTCTATGGATGCATTACATGAGGACCTAGAAGCTTCATGGGACTCCCCCCTTCCTGAGCTAAGTGGAACAAATCATTCTTTCTTTGGTACCCAAACTAGCTCTGGAGCGGGTGTGTAGCATTCCGTGATTTTTTCCTTTCCACGATCTTCAATTTGTTTTGGAGCCAGAGGATTGGGCTCACATGGGCCAGGTGGCAAGAAAGAGCACAATTTACATTTTGGCACCCAAATTTGATCATTTCCTTCATAGTAGCCTTGGGCTTCCAACAGTTTTTTAGGAATCCAATGCAACGTTTCTTTACATTTCTTGGGGCGAGTGGGATGTCTCTTACCAAGCCCTATCTTTTAGCACTAGCTATGGTCTCTAAAGAAGCTTTAGGGACCCACTTGTATGTTTTCTTTGTTATATGAGGATGAGTCTTGTCAGAAGTTTTATGCATTGCTTCTAGCATATTTAAGGATACAAGTGGTGGCATTTCATCCCCCTCAGGTGTTACCCAGGTCGTCCCCCTATTTCCCCAAGTGTCTATGGTTGCTGCTAGGTAGACCCGATCCACATTGTCTAATTCAGTCATCCCAGGTAGTACGTCCATATAAGGAAAATCTTCCTCAACATCAGTGTCCGCTTTACACGTGTAACAATACTGCAATGGGGTCGAGTGAACTGTGATGTCAGATCTATGATCAATTATAAACCTCTTTCCTAGGGGATGTGCTCAACCAATTACAAGATCCACTCGAATGATAGAATCTTGGAACTGCATGTAGACATGGTTTTTAGACCAGTCATGCACCATTTTTGCTTCCCTCATGAAAGGACGTCCTAGGATCATGAAAGGACGCCATAGTGTGCTTGGAGAAATCCATAACAATGAAGGTGATTCTTATTTTAAGTCCAAAGACCTTGATCTTGAGATCTTCTAGCATCCCAATAGGTTTAACAATAGACCCATTGGCCATCTTCACTATTATGGTTCCTTGATAACCAAGTTTAATGGCGTGATCTTCGGTGCATTTGGATTATTTGGACATTGGGCAATGAAATGATCTATGCCACATCGATTACACATGAATATCAGCATTGTAGACGTGCTCGCTTGATTGGTTTGCATTAGTGTGGCATTCTTTTGTAGCCTAATAGGACACTCGGCCACACGATGTGGACCTCCACACTCCTAGCATTGAAGAGGTGGTCTCTTAGCAGTGTAATTGATATTTTGGCCTCTTGCAGCAAGAGCAGCTACTTGATAGACAGGTTTGACTTGTCCCTAATAGTCCTCCATGTAGTATTGTGGACTTTCTTCAAGTGCATCCATCCCATATGCAATATTAGGGTCTATATCTTCCTCGTAGCCTTCCAAACAAGCAATAGATGACTCACACCCACTTGATTCACAGAAGAGAATCTCGGATGTGGTGGTTGCGGTCCTAGCACTAGAGGTGGTAAGGATGTTGTTTGAACAACATTTTGGGCCCTAGGGACCATGTGTTGTGACGTTTGTTCAAGAGGTGGGGCCGACATCAATGCAGGCACTTGAGGTGTGTCTGTCCATGCTAAGGTTGGTCTATTGGCCATTGCGTGCTTAAATACTATGCAATCCTTAGCTTGATGACCATACCTCCCACAGGCATTGCAATTCCCATTGAATTTTACTCTAAAAGTAGGGCATTCACTGGTACTATGCGGTCCATAGCATACTGAGCACCATTGTTGCTCCCTTCTTGGATACTTATGATTGTTTTTTGGAGCATGATTGTCTCTAAGACTCTCTTGAATGGCCTTGGTGAGATCTGCTAAAGTCATCTCAGATATCTTTGGCTCCTTAGCAATAGGCTTTAGGGTCATTGGCTGATGCCCCGATGCTTGTGATCTAGTAGATTTAGGCTCAACAGACACTCTTTCTCCTTGAATCATTAAATTATCCTCCAATTGGATCGATTTGGTGGTGACTGCTTCCCAAGTGGTGATGTCTCTAATGACTAGGCCATTGTAGATATCCTCATGTCATAATCCCCTAATGAATCTATCAAGCAAGCGATTATTATGGAAGCGCTCATTTGGATTACAACGAGAATTCAAATGCTTCAAGCGACTAATAAAGTCTCTCACCGACTCTCCTTCCTCTCATTGGGCTTTCTGGAGCTGAGAGGCTACACCCCAAAGCACTCCCTCTCGTATGTATTCTTTTAAGAACAGTCTCCTAAGAGTAGGGTAAATCATTTTTTCTTCCGTCCTTAGGGTTCTCTACCAATCCCCTGCCTTCCCACTTAAGGTTAGGCTTAAAGCATTACTCTTATGCAAGTCACTGTGTTCTCCTAGAGAATCGCATATTTGTTCAAACACTTCGATATGCTTTCTCACATCCCCGTCTCCACTAAATTTTTGTGTGAGCTTGGCTATTTGTACTGCCTTACTTCTAGGTTCTCTATCAGGCGTGTTACGCATATTCTCAGCAATAGATCGACCAATAGCTTGAGCAAATGTTGCCAAGTCACCTGAGTGTGCAAGAACCGTGGGTGGAGGTGCTCCAGAGACTACATGTGGAGTAGGTATTTGTTAGAAGCTGGACACACCCTACGGAAATTGACTACTCAGAAGATTATCATTTTTGTAATCATTCATTTATTGAGAAAACTCGACATTTCACCTTGTAAATATTGGGGCTTACAGAAGTTTCCAGATTGTATACCAGTTTCGATAGTTAGATTGAGTAGATGGTTGATTTGGAACTTTAGGGTTTAAGAATTGTAAGGTATTTATACCACTTTTTGACCTTAATGAAAAACCTTTTGTCATTTTTAACAAAGTTTTAAGTCTGTGAGTGAGCGTACTGTGTACGAGAGAGAGTGTGAGCTTCATCTGATGCTACATGTGCATCGGTGGTCGGAATTGAGTGCGAAGAAGTGCAACGTGTTGCCCCCGAAGAGAGCTACGCGCCGAAACCTACATTGCGCGCGTACGGTCCGGTTTTGCAAGCTCCATCTACGAGCTTCATCTGGTGATTTGGTGAGCATACGTTGTCCGATTTTGCATTGCAGCATATCCACGCGTTCACATTGAGTAGAGCTACACATTAGGCACTTTAGATTTTGGAAACAAAGACCTGCAAATTTTGGCCAGACATCCTACGTGATTTTGCACCGGGTGTTTGGGTTGGGGTTTTGGTTCACATACCTTAGGGAGAGCGACCTATTGGTGTTAGTAGGGTCTCCTCCAAGTTCTGTGGTGTTTCGAGATTGTTTGATGGGTGTTCGGCTCTAGAAAGTGTTGTAGGAAGTTTCCTCTTATGCACTCTTGAAGGCTGTGACTTAGACATTGGGTAGAGACCTCTGTAGGAATTAGTTAAGAGTCGGTCGAGTGTAGGTTGACACCTTATGCTTGCTTCCACGCGCCTGCGGGTCGAGCTTCGTCCTTAGCTAACAAATCTTGTTAGGTGAGTTCTCACTGTGCTGACGTCCGTCGTGGCGTATCCGTCCAACATTGGTGCCGCTGCCGGGGACGAAAACCTTAGGTAGGTGACCGAGACTAGTCCTTGAGGATAGGGATTTTTGGCTTGCCAAGAGTCTCGTTTTTCATTTAGATAGGATCAGAGGGTGGAGGACTCTCTAGGTCTTAGAGGGATTCTAGGAGGCGTGTGTTTGGCCTAGATCCTTTGACCTAAGTAGATTTAGGTAGACTGAGATAGTTTTAGGTATTAGTTGAGTTCTTGAGTAGGAGTTGGAGTGGTAGAAGCGGTGAGAGGAGAGCTTGAGAGTCCGGAGAGGCCAGAAAGCAACCAAAACACCATTATCACCATTTCACATGATGAGTAGGAGTAGAGTAAGTAGGACATCATGATTCAGGATCTAGAGCACTTCATGCATGTATACTTGCTTAGTAAATTCATCACAAGTTTGTAAAAGACGCAAAAATACGCAAAAGTGTGTTTGAAAGTTGAAGTGAAGTCCAAAAGTTACTGTGAGTGTTTCTGATAGAGCTGCAGAGCATCAGGAGCATTTCTGTCAAGAAAAAATTTAATTTCAAGCCAGAAGACATCCTACGCGTAGGATGTCTACAAGCTAATCTGGTGGGAATTTTGGGATTTTGAGTTGACCAGTGTGTTCAGAAGGTGGGGTTTACCCTATTTTCAATTGGAAAGTGGAAATTTGACCATATCTTGACACGATAAGGTCAGATAGACTGAAATTGCCAGACATCCTTCCCAAATTGTGCCAAAGCATTATTTTAAGATCAAAACCATATGATGGTTATATGAGCATGATCTCCATGATATGTTGAGTGATTGAGAGGGGTTTCATCTCATTTGGGTGAGAAAACTGGGTTCAAAGCAGACTTTAGCACTTTTGACTGAAAAAGGCAAGAACAGCTAAAATTGGGGACTTTTGAAATCCAAGCCAAAATCTAAGCATACCACTGGGTTGCTGACATCAAGGGGAATCTGTGGGTCAAGTCTGGGGTCAAACAGGCTAAAAAGACATCCTACGCGTAGGATGTCTTCTGTGGGATTTTGCACTCCAAACCTAGTTTTGAGCATACCAAAGTGATCAGCAACTCAAGGGGAGCCTGTGTTTTGAATTTGAAGCCATTCTGATGAAAAAGACATCCTACGCGTAGGACATCTAAAGCAAGAAATTGAAGCCAGAAACTGACTGTGGGCATAGCAAGGTGTTGTATAGCCTGAGGCAAGCCTCCTAGTCAATTTTGGTCCAAATTGGAGTTGATTAGACTGATCAAGATCAGCAATAGGCCGTCGGAACAGATTTTTGATCCATTGACCAGCTTATAGGTGTCCAAATCAAAAAGTAAAAACAGTTGTGGACTCAGCACATCAAGGAGAATCCATAGTGCAAAAAGCCAGGCAAAACAAAGCAGGAGACATCCTACACGTAGGATGTCTACTGGGACCTACTGAAGAGAAAATTTGACTGGGCTTAGACAGTGAGATTCCATTTGGCTTAAGGATTCCAGAACTTCTTTCATAAGTGAATTTGGACCTTGTTTGTCCATTTGACAGAGCAAAGACTAAATTCAGACTTTTTCACGTAAAAACATCCGAGGGGAGTACAGTTCCAGATTAGCATACCTAATCCAGAACATTAGCAATGTATAAAATACATTAGTGGTTGAGATTAACTCTCCAGTTATACCAATCATTACTAAGATAACCTCTAGCAAATAAATGCTTTGATTCGATTGCCAAAATTAAACGCTTGTGTACAGGTATATTCAGCAGTAAAGCAAGAAGTTGTGCAGAGACTGATCCTTTGCCAGGTGAGTGGTTGGATTTGTGGTAAATTGCATTGATAAGTTTGATGAATTTAAGATCAGGAAGATACATTTTTAGAGACCAGAAGGTGGCAAGTGACCAAGGTAGCTTAGTGTCCACCAAGGAGAGTGTAACTCAGGCAAGGCTAGATCCACTAGCACCGATTATTGAGGAAGGTAGTGATACTAACACTTCATCAAATAAATATTTCTTCATGATGGGTAGTCAACAGCCAGGAGGTTTCACCTATGACGGACCAATGCCAGGAGGAAGCACCTCCCTAAATCCTTTGAATGATTCCAAGCTCATTGTGATCTTCTTAGAGGGAACAAACTCGAGGGGAGCCTTAGTCTATTCTGACTATCGAGGACGCAAGTGCATTTGTATTGAAGAAAGGCCTGCTCAGAGATTGGAGATAATTTGAGTCTATGATGATGGAGATAGATTCCGAGACAAAAAGGGGAACCACTATCTGATAGTCAGTAACCTTGAAGATTACAACAGATATGGAGATAACGTGGCAAAAGGGAAAATGGTTTCAGAAGCTCAAGAACCGCCACCAAACATTGATCGACCTGGATCAATTTTTATGTATGATAAGAAAACAACCAGGGTTTCAACTAATAATGAGAATGTGGGAGTCTATAAGCATGAGAGTGAGGGAATCGTCTCTTACTTTCGCTGCAAAGAACCATACTTAAACGAGTTAAGAAAAAACAAGATTCTTTACTTATTCTATTATGAAACTGCTATGGGGAAGGGTATAGTTTTTGTTGATAGATACGGGCGAGAATACCAACGTATTCTCCCATAGGAGGTAGAAAAGGCGAGGGTTCTAGGAGCATCAACATATGTCCCAGACGAAGTGCCAAGAGCCACCTACACCCCTAGCAAGTCGACGAATCCCTTTTCAGAAGATTATGAAACTACCTCACATTCTACCTGACCGCAGACATTCAACAATCAAAACCAACCAGCAACTCAGCCATCATGCAAGCATGGCTTCGATAGAGTGCAACATTGGAACAAGACCGAAATCGAGATGGTTATCAAGCCGCACGAGGACTAAGGGATTTGCAAGAACCACCACTCTATTCAAGGTATCAAGGAGAGAGTAAGCCAAAGACTCAAGGGTCAACAGATCCTGGAAGACCACCCATAGAACGAGTTTGAAGAGATGAACCATCTCTGGCAAGAACTGTTAGAAATTATGGCTTAGGAGCACCACTGGGAGAGGAACCAGCCTACTACAGAAGACCAGAGGAGGTATATCGATTAGGACGTGGAGATCCAATGATGAGGTTTGTAGACCATCGTAGAATTAGACCTTCTCAAGTGCAAAAATGGGTAAACAAGAAATACACAGGAAACAGAGATCCAAGAGATCATGTAGCAGCCTTTGTGTGCGTAATTAGAGCTGAAGAGGTGTTAGACTTCCCTACCCAATTTGTAGGGTTTGGACTAACCCTAGAGGATGACCTGCTACTTGGTTTGACTCTCTAGAGCGTAGAGACTTTGAGTCTATGGAGAAAGTGTTTGACGAGTTTATCGAGGAATTCTCACAAAGGGGGATAGCTCATAATACCGTCTCACAAATCCATAAATTCAAACAAAAAGATGGGGAATCTGTACGAAAGGCAGCCCTAAGACTAAAAAGATATGTTAAGTTCTGTCCTGTGGAAGAACTGCCAACTCAGTCCAGACTTATGCTTATATTCATCCAAGGACTAAGGAATGCGGATCTCCAGAAAGACTTACTTATGAAGAGAAGCATGACGTTGAATGAGTTGACCAAGGAGGCTCTTTACCTTGTGAACAATTGTGCGATCTACAAAGAGGGGGAGTTCAAGGACCTTGACGACGATTCATCTTCACAACAAAGTGGAAGCAAGTCTTCTAAGACAGCACCGAAAGGAGAAGTAGTTGTAAACCAAGAGCAGCTTGTAGAGGAAGTGCTAAAAAAGATTAACTTGTACGTCAAACCCCAGGCTAAACAACCCAAGTGGTGTGCTATTGAACAAAAAAGGACAAACCATGGGACAGAGGAATGTTGTTATAACAAGGGATATGTGAGAGAGAGACCTTACGCTCCCCAAGCTCAGGTAGCTTCTCCTCAAGTTCCAGCGATGCCTAGGTATCAAGCAGGCAACCTACCAAGACCTGTAGGTGTAGAAAGACCACAACCGGTGTTGGGGCAACAACCACCCCTACCAGGATTATGACCGGTCGGTATAAGATACACACCAATCGTAACCGAATCAGAGAAAAAGGCTTTGATGCCTATGCATGCATATTATGAAGATCCCAATGGATATGCGGCAAACTCTATTTATTATCCACCGAAAGAACCCTCGACACCAGAACCATGGAGCATGATAGGAAGTACACGACCACCAACAGCTGCACAGGTAGCTGTACAGGCAGCAGGAGAAGGAAGATATAGCTTAGATGAACGAACATTGTTGTTCATAGCCAATGGAGGTATGGGCGGACAGAGACATGCATACCAACAAAGGGGAGCTCAAGGAGCACCTCAACAACCCAAGGGACCCTGCTACAAGTGTGGTGGATACCATTGGCTAAGAGACTGTCCTCATTATGAAATCATTAGAGTCAACGCATATTGCACCGAGTGTGGAGTTACTCGTTTGATTCCTGATTGCCCTAAAAACCCGAGAAAAGGAGACAAAACTACCTTGAACATGCTAGAAACAGTACCTTCCAGTGGAGGGTCAGAAAATGAAACAATCATACCTATTCAGGCGGTGACACGAGCCCAAGCTCAAAGAATGACGAACGAACCCATAATTGAAGAGCCAAAAACCGATGCCCCAAGTTCAGAAACGAAAAATCAGAGAAGCACTTGGAAAGCTAGAAAGGCGCGTATGAAAGCCAGGAAAGAACGAGAGCAAACAGCTCTATCCGAGGAGTTAAAACATACAAAGGATAGATTAGAGCGGTTAGAGAATCTAGCTAGCTTAAGCTCACACACCACAGTAACCATAGCACCCAAGGAAATAGCAGAGCCCAAAAGTGCAGGATAAGGAGGATCAGTACTGGCAAACAAGGTAAATGAACAGTTGGATGCACTTCTAAAAGCTTATGAAGCAAGACTCAAAAAGAACCAAACCCAGGAGCAAAGTTGGATGACTTATCCATATGCTGAAATAGAAAAACAAAGGTTGGAAATGTGTAGAAAGATGATTGAAACAACTCAATCATTGATGGAAGACCCGCTGGGTAAACTTGCAAATTGGCATGAAGTACCAGCTCCAACCCCTATCCAACCAACTTTAGAGGACCAAGTAGAAACGAAGGAAAGACTCATGAATACCTATGAGTCCAGAGGAGAGCCTATCATAGTGCCAAATACAACAGATGAGGCAAGTGACGGGTTCCAGCCTAAAACATTAACGGAAATGGGTAAGGACTGTAACGGTCTAGATGATATGTGGAAGCAAATCCGTGAGGCCAACGAGGCTAACAGGATGAGAAACCACATGAATAGCGCGAGAAAAGAGAAGAATGTGATCTTACCTCCTATTGAAGAATTTGAGGCAAGGTCACAAATGAACTTTGAGATACATTCACGAGGGGGAGACCAAGGATCAATTAGTTCGGGGCACAGCCATCCAGACTCGCTGAAAACTTTACCCTCTTACCTAGGAGAGTATGAAGCCAAGTCTGAAGTGAGAGCAATCCCATCTAAAAGACTTTCTTCTAACAAAGTGATGGATTCACAAGGATTGATTGAGTTATTGTCCACCCCGGTGGCATGCACAATCACATTAGCCGAACTCCTAAGGTTACGACCAAGCATGTGGACCATAGTAGGTAAATGCCTAGAAAAATTTGGAGTAAAAGACCCCACCTCAAAGCTTCAGGAAGGGATCAGAGAATTGGACAGGCCTCAACTAAACACTAGGTCAATACCATTAAACAAGGTTGGAGAGTATTTTGAGGGAGAAGATGGAAACACCACGCTACCAGTAGAATTCCAAGGAGTAGTTTCCAAAGCTGTTCTTGACAGTGGAGTGGGAGTTGCTATTGCCACCAAGGAAATCTGGAAAAAATGGGGAAAACCAGATTTAAGAGCTACCAGAATAAAATTACAATTGGCAGATGGGTTCATGGAGAAGCCTCTAGGACTCTTAGAAAAAGTGATTGTCACTTCGTGTGGAATCGAGTATGAGCATACATTTGTAATAGTCGATTTCGACAAAAAGAACAATTATGAGATCATCTTGGGAAGACCATTCATGCGACAATTGAAGATGGTCCAAGATTGGGGTTACGACCACATATACCTCAAACATGGCGAGACAACAACTAAAATACCATAGTTACAAGGATGTGAACCAAACACCTGTGGAAGAGTTTGATTCAGCTACAGTAGCAGGATCGGAACTCCCAGCATGGTTAGGGCAACAAAAAGAGCTATGGATGTGCGGAGCTTCACATTGTGGAAGCTTAAGAAGAGAGGAATGCGTCTTAGAAAGAGCGATTGAGGACAAGGACTATATTCCGGAACCTTTCCCTGAAGATGCCTTGGAACCTCTAGAATGGGAACACATACTAGCAACATTGGATGTCTGTACCATTACAGATAGTCCAACAACAAAATTTTGCGATAAGGATGGCTATGATGTGCTACCCTACTACATGGTAAGCATTATACCAGGAGGAGATGAGACGATAGAACCACCGGAAAGAGAAGAGTTTTATAACTCCTCTAAACATCTGGAAGTAAATAATGATGCAGATAATGAGTGTTCAAACAACTCAAGTGAGCGTGGGGGGAAAACAGAGAATAGCAAGTTTTATGATTTTGCTAATCAGCACCCTAAACGCTGTCAAGAGTTTTTTGGAGCAAGTTATTGCGCATATGTACATACACATGCATGGTGCATAAAATAAAGGATTGCCCATTTTCCAGAGCCAGGTGGTTACGTGGGGCCCACATGTGTACAGGTAGGACGGGGTGTACATAGTGCATCGATTTTCACTATTACCAGTACCAGTGTGTTTTTTCTACAATAATGAGGAGTTGGTAGCGCGTAAAACTTCTCGAGGAATCTATCCGCGGGTCGACGACATGAGGTAAGCAGATGCGTCAGATGGCATCTAGTGGCGCCAGGACGTCGAATGGGGTCAATACTTGCACGTGGATGAGTACGGACACAACGTGGATGTTTTCTTGTGCTAATTATGCAGAAAGGTCATCATGAGGACCATCTTTTGGGTCCACTTCACATGGTGGTGGGATGCATTATTGGAAAAAGTTGAGTGCCAGGTGTGCGGATGATGCAAAAAACGTGACAACTATGCATTGCGAGGTCAGTTTTTGGCTTGTTCGGGGTCCGTTTGAGGTCATCTAAAAGGCCAAGGGTGCCCAAGTGATAAAGCTAACTGTGGGAACTGAAAAAACAGAGAGAAGACCAGAAAAAGAGTGGAGAGGAGAGGAGGAACAGCCGCAATTGTGTTTTTGGGGTTTTTGGAGCCTGTTTTGGCCGTAAACTACTCATCCGAGGTCGGATTTGAGCACTTTGACATTGTAGACTGGGGTTTTGGGCCGTTCCGGACGCGATGGCGCTGTCCATTTTGCCAAATTCCTCACTCTTTTTCTGCTATTTTTGTTGTGTAAGTTTCTGCTGTGAGCGAAGCTTCTGCTCCAATTTGTGATTGTATCTGGTAGATTTTACTCATTTTGTGTGAGCTATTTGCCCTTTGGTATTGGCCCAAGCTCATTTGTATCTAATTATCAGAAGTTCTCCTCTTTTGAGCTGAGTTTTTTGTGTGTGTGTGTCTCTGTGTGGAGTGGGCAAGTGGATAGTCCCTCTCCTCCCATTCCATCGGTATGTTCCGTGTCTCGGCCACGCGGGTTGTGTAAGTCGAGTGGTGCCCCATATTGTGTGTGTGTGTGTGTGTGTATCATCCCAAGAGTGTGTGTCGGGTCGTTATAGAGGCGTTCTGTGTGTTTCCATCCCGCTCACATTCTTTTGGCGTCCCCACGGAGGATCTTCTTCGAGTACCTTCTGCTTCGAGATTCAAGCTTCGAGATTCAGGATTACAGGTTGCAGGTTGCAGGTTGCAGATTACAGGTTACAGGGACAGGTACAGGTACAGGTGATTCACACAGGTACAGGTAGCTAGCGTACAGTGATATACTAGCAGTGATGTCACTTGCAATTGTTGTGGGTATGCATCACTTGGCGCCTATTTGAGCGCATTGTCTGTTGGATTGTACGTTACTTGTGGAAACTATCATTGTACGCATTTGTGGAGCCATACTTGGGTTTTATTTGGCAGTCTAAGCCATTTCTGAGACTTGGTCTGGAAGATAGTCATTTCTGAGACTTGACTATACGCGATTTGCATTAGCCTTCGTGTGAGGGTCGATAGCGTGAGGTTTTATTGAGCTGGGGGATTCTCAAATGTGGAGATCCTTTCGGTGATACAGGTAGCTGGAGCACCCTTTTCGTGACCTCGCCATAGGCTATGTATTAGTGAGTCCTACTTGATGCTCGGGTTCTATTGTTGACAATTTATGCATACATATACAGTCTATATTTTGGGTTCCTACTGCTCTACTTTTGGGAAAACTGTGTCAAAATTTTTCCAAGTTATGTTGGCTGGTTTTTTGGTCTTTGAGCCATTTATACTGTTATGCTGCTGAAATTCTGGCAAAATCAAAGGATAAGTCAGGTGTGCCTTCTTGGGAGCTTCACGGTTGGCTTTAATGGATGATCAAAATGGACCTCACTTCACTCCTTTTCATTTAACTCAGAGAATCCAGATAAATGTTCATGTGTACAGGAAGAATTTTTTCCAGCAACGCATAGTCTTTATGTTCGGGCCAAGAAGATTAAGAGAGATCTTGGAATGTCCTTTGCCTGTTGTAATTCCAATGATTAACTATGAAAACTCATTTGATGTGCATGTGTTTGTCCTTATCTAAAGTTGAGCTCCATTGAAGTTTCTGGGAATTGAGTCAGTCAAAAGTTTTGGGTTCTTGCACGTGTGTTCGAAGGGGTTCTCAAAGCATCATAATTTGGGTAGCCATGGCTTTCTCTTATCCGGAGTTTCATGGAAGAAGTGATCAAGATGTGGAAGACTTTTTGGAAAAGATGGAGGTTGCCTGCATTAGCAACCAGATTCATGACCTTGTGCAGATGTTACGTCTTCTCCAAATCTGTTTGAAGAGTGATGCACGAGTTTGGTCCAAAGCATTTGAAGAGGAGTTGTGTGTGGCTGATCCACCTGTAAGATTGAGTTGGGACAATCTACGACATGGATTGGAAGTGGAGTTTGTGAAGATAGAAGATCCTGACAAAGTGTGGCAAGAAGTACAAGCTTTAGAGCAAAAGGAAGGTGAGCCAGTAGATGCATACATACGAAAGTTTTCATTGGCATGGGAGAGGATGTGCAAGGCCTTAGCACCACAGGTACCCCAGCCTGACATGATGAAGAAGGACAGGTTCTTGGCTGGTCTTTGGGAGAATATACGTTGGAGAGTGGAGCTAAAGAAGCCTAGGACATATGAAGATGCACTAGAGGTCGCAAGGAACAAAGAGTGGAAGCTGAGGAAAATGAGCCAGTTAGGGGTGGAGTCTTTGCCCATTAGGTCTGAATTTCAGCCTATGGATTCTTCGCAAGGTCGCATGCCAGGGGTTCATCATGAACCAGTGCTTCCTGTTACTCCGTAGGTTATGCCAGCAGTGGTCACTACATCAGTGCAAGATGATGGGCTAAGGCAAGACATGAGGCAAGTCGTAGATTTAAGGAAGAATCTCAGCCTAAACATGTTAGGTCAAGTGGGAAACAATCGAGGTCGAGGGAGGTTTGTAAATCAGCCAGGAGGTAAAGAAAGACCTAAAAATGGTGTTGGACAAAGTAATGGTAGGTTCTAGAGGCAGACGCCCACATGTTATAATTGCGGAGAGTTGGGCCACATCAACCCGCAATGTGATAAGCCACCAAGGATGGGTGGAGACATGTATTTATTGCCAAGACAGGTGCTAACTAGGTCAAATGATTATGGTATCGAAATTAAGGGAGATGAAGGAACCAGTGGATTAACCCAGGAGGAAAATGGAAAGACAAAAGTGCTAAGTGTAGTCACCTTTGAGGAGGCATCAAAGCTAGAGGATACATTAGTGATTCCTATTGGGAAGAGGACCACAAAGGACAAGGAAGGAAGAAGTGCCCCAGGTCCTAGTAAGAAGAAGGGAAAGAGCCATGAAGGCGAGGATGTCAAGGCCAAGAGGAAAAGGAGGGCTCGTCGCAAGTTTCATGTTTTAGATTTTCCACTAGGGGATGGGCAATTAAGCTATGACTTGAAGGAGGATGTGACAAGCAGGAAGGCAGACGTTACTTTTGGGTAGCTTATAGAGATGGTGCCTAAGCTAAAGCGACAGTGGAAGAGGATGGTTAACCCAATGGAGAAAGAGCCAGAGAGAGGTTCAGTAAAGGTGTTGGCAATGGACGAGCTACCAGACATTTGCCCAATAGTAGATGTGTAGCACAAAAGAAAAAATCTGGGACAAGGTTATGTGGATGGTGGAGCCCAAATATGCCTCATAACACACTCATGCGTTGAGAAGATGGGTCTCACAGTGACTGGGGTGTCAGGTTTCCGGATCAGATTGGCAAACCATCAAAAAGTAAAATGTTTGGGTGTTGTAAAGAGCTTAGAAGTGGAAGCATATGATGCAAAGGAAGTGGTTGATTTTCATGTGATGCCAGCGGGTTTGAGAGCATATCCTATCATATTGGGCAGACCATGGTTACGTGCAGTGGGAGCTGTTCAAGATTGGAGACGTGGTACGATTAGCCTCTATGGAAAGACAGGTGCCAAGAAGCTATTTAATATGGACACAAGGAAAATATTGGAGGAGCTTTATGAATATGAGGATGAGTCTAGTGATGAAGACTATTCCACAGTGTCTAATGAGGACAGTGATAGTACGACCAGCAGTGATGAGGATGCTGATGTTTCATTTCTTTTTATGGACAATGAAATCCAGGAGCCTGGTGTAGTCGCATTTGCAAATGAGGTTGAAGATGAAAGTGAAGGGCCTTATGAAGTGATTGAAGTCCTGATACAAACCAAGGTTGAATTGTCAAAGAAGCTGGAATTGATGACACAAATGATCAGTGGAGACCTCTCAACTATGGAGAAGGAGAGATATTTGCACATGCAGGTCCATGACAAAATAATTGATGGTTTTCTTCATGCAAGGTTGATATATGGCATCTCTACAGGTTTTCCTTGGAAACCAGGTGGAACCTTGATTAAGCTTTTGATGCAAGGAATGCCAAGTGTTTTTGTGTGGGATCCAGGTGGAATGAGCATCTACTAGTGTTGCTGTTGCTGAGCATGAATGCTCTAGTAGGCTAGGGGATGGGCAAATTATGTCAGGAGTTTTTTGGAGCAAGGGATTGCGCATATGTACATACACATGCATGGTGCATAAAATAAAGGATTGCCCATTTTCCAGAGCCAGGTGGTTACGTGGGACCCACATGTGTACAGGTAGGACGGGGTGTACATAGTACATCGATTTTCACTATTACCAGTACCAGTGTGTTTTTTCTACAATAATGAGGAGTTGGTAGCGCGTAAAACTTCTCGAGGAAGCTATCCGTGGGCCGACGACATGAGGTAAGCAGATGCGTCAGATGGCATCTAGTGGCGTCAGGACGTCGAATGGGGTCAATACTTGCACGTGGATGAGTACGGACACAACGTGGATGTTTTCTTGTGCTAATTATGCAAAAAGGTCATCATGAGGACCATCTTTTGGGTCCACTTCACATGGTGGTAGGATGCATTATTGGAAAAAGTTGAGTGCCAGGTGTGTGGATGATGCAAAAAAGGTGACAACTATGCACTGCGAGGTCAGTTTTTGGCCTGTTCGGGGTCCGTTTGAGGTCATCTAAAAGGCCAAGGGTGCCCAAGTGATAAAGCTAAGTGTGGGAACTGAAAAAATAGAGAGAAGACCAGAAAAAGAGTGGAGAGAAGAGGAGGAACAGCCGCAACTGTGTTTTTGGGGTTTTTGGAGCCTGTTTTGGCCGTAAACTGCTCATCCGAGGTCGGATTTGAGCACTTTGACATTGTAGACTGGGGTTTTGGGCCGTTCTGGACGCGATGGTGCTGTCCATTTTTCCAAATTCCTCACTCTTTTTCTGCTGTTTTTGTTGTGTAAGTTTCTCCTATTAGCGAAGCTTCTGCTCCAATTTGTGATTGTATCTGGTATATTTTACCCATTTTGTGTGAGCTATTTGCCCTTTGGTGTTAGCCCAAGCTCATTTGTATCTAATTATCAGAAGTTCTCCTCTTTTGAGCTGAGTTTTGTGTGTGTGTGTGTGTGTGTGTGTGTGTGTGTGTGTGTGTGTGTGTGTGTGTGTGTGTGTGTGTGTGTGTCTCTGTGTGGAGTGGGCAAGTGGATAGTCTCTCTCATCCCATTCCATCAGTGTGTTCCCTGTCTCGGCCAGGCGGGTTGTGTAAGCCGAGTGGTGCCCCATAGTGTGTGTGTGTGTGTGTGTGTGTGTGTGTGTGTGTGTGTGTGTGTGTGTGTGTGTGTGTGTGTGTGTGTGTGTGTGTGTGTGTGTGTATCATCCCAAAAGTGTGTGTCAGGTCATTATAGAAGCGTTCTGTGTGTTTTCATCTCGCTCACAGCGCCAAGAACGCTATAGGAGGAAACGAGCAGGAAACAAAGCGAGAGAGAACCTGATGCCCAGGATAAACGATAAACTCACTATTTGATGCTTGTAAAAGCAGAGGATTGTGTAAAAGATCAAATATCAGGAGGATTCTCAAAAGATCGAAGGGAAAGAACACGAGAGGAAATAAAAAAATTATGAAAAGCTAAAACAGAAACAAAATCACAAAGATCTCAAAAATCAAACAAAAAAACAACAAAAGACCAAAAGTGGACCAAACTGGAGCGTAAATAGAAATACCAAGAACTGAAACGGTCTTTACATGAGATATGGACTACTGAAGAAGATAGTGATGGTAAAGGGGAGTCAGAGAAGGGAAACATGAATGTACCATCACACTATCGGAAATTTACCATCCAGGACAGAAAAATCATCATGACACCACCAGTCAGGGAAAGAACCAACCAAGAATCTTACGATGGGCCTGAAAATGCAAAAAGGATAGACCTCGCAGAACCTGGTGAAAAGCCTCAACCGGTCTATATAGCAAACGATTTAGAGCCTAAAGAAGAAGAATGGCTAACACAACTTCTCAAGAAGTATAAAGATGTGTTTGCATGGTCTTACAAAGACCTCAAAGGAGTTGATCCATCGATATGCCAACATACAATTCCTTTAAAATCAGATGCAAAACCTAGCAAACAACGTCCTTATACATATAATGACACATTTGCTAAACGAATCAAAGAGGAGATTGACAAGCTGATGGAAGCTTTCATCTATGAAATTGAACATACATATTGGGTGTCACCCATTCTGGTAGTTCCCAAAAAGAACGGAAGACTGCGAATGTGTGTAAACCTCAAAAAGGTAAATACAGCCAGCATAAGGGATAATTATCCCTTGCAAATCACAGAATATGTACTTGAGCGGGTGGCCGGGAAACGGGCTTATTCCTTTCTGGACGGGTTTTCAAGATACAACCAACTGGCAATTGCAAGGGAGAATCAACACAAAACAGCGTTTGCCACAGAATGGGAAATTTATGCATATCGAGTTATGCCGTTTGGCTTAACTAACACCCCAGCTACCTTCCAAAGGTTAATGACGCACGCGTTCAAAGAATACCTGAGAATATTTTTAGAAATATACATGGATGATCTTTGTGTACACTCTCTTCTACGAGAGGAACATATTGACCATTTACAAAAGGTATTTGAAAAATGCAGGACATATCGAATCTATCTTAACCCAGAAAAGTGTATTTTTATGGTTAAGCAAGGCCGCATCTTAGGACACATTGTCTCAAGAAATGGCATAACCACTGACCTAAACAAAGTCAAAGTCATAGTAGACCTACCGAGGCCTACTAATGAGAAACAAGTGCAATCCTTCATGGGACACTGCGGATATTATCGAAGATTCATATACATGTATGCGATCATCGCACAACCTCTATATCGTTTGCTAGTCAATTGCGATTGGACCGAGGAGTGTGAAACTTCATTCCAGAAGGAAAACTTTGTATCGGCACTTATACTTAAAGCACCAGATTGGGAAAAGATATTCCATGTTCACATTGATGCTTCTGCATATGCAATCGGGAGTATTCTAGCTCAACCTAGAGACGGAACAATGGATTTTCCAGTTTGTTATGCAAGCCAACAGTTAAACAGTGCGGAAAGAACTACACAACCACCGAACGAGAAGGGTTAGGAATGATTTATGCTATAAATAAATTTCGGCATTATTTGCTCGCAAACAAATTTGTGGTCTTCACAGATCATCAAGCTCTTTTGTATCTGGTAAATAAACCATGCAATACAGGGAGAATTGTACGCTGGTTTATTATATTGCTAGAGTTTGATTTCATAGTGGTGGTCAAAAAGGGTAAAACCCATCTACGAGCGGATCATCTCTCAAGGATACACAATAGGGAAGCTCCTGAAGGAGTAGATGATGACATACCAAATGCTTATCTTTTCAATATTGAAATGATACCCAAATGGTCTCAGGAAATTGTTAGCATTCCTTCCTTAGACGGTAGGTTTGATAATACTGAATACAGATCCAAACAACAAACAATTCGACAAACAAAAAACTTCCAGTTGATAGCAGGACGGCTGTATCATCTAGAATCGGACCAAATCCTACGATTATGTATAAATCCAAAAAAATTCGAGTGTTACCTTGAAGAAGCACATGTCCAGGATTGTGCATTTCATTGCTCAACAGTGAAAACACAACAGAGACTGAAACAGTTAGGGGTTTATTGGCCAACTATGTATGCGGACACACATTCTTATGTTAAAAATTGTACTATATGTAGTGCCAAACGACCAATGGATCATGCGACATTGTTTCAGGTAAACATTGCACCTGCATGGAGTCAATATATCATTGATTTCTTAACCACCAAGACGTTTCCTGAGAACATAACAAGAGCACAGAAAAGGTCTATAGAGCTGGAAGCTCGCGACTTTCAGTTAATTGAGAACCAACTCTATAAAAGAGGAAAGGACAATGAACTTAGAATCTATGCAAGTGAAAGTAAATACCTGTTGATTCTAGAACATGCACATAGCGGAATAAGTAGAGGCCATTTTTCGGGCAATAAAACAGCAAAAATTGTCTTAACCGCAGGAATATGGTGGCCTACATTGCACATGGATGTTGAAGAGCTTGTAAAGCGTTGTGATGCATGTTAGCGCACCAAGGTGCCAATAAAGAGAGATGAGATGCCAATACGGCCAATGATGGGAGCAAGGGCATTTGCAAAATGGGGCATTGATTTTGTGGCACCTATTTCACCCCCTGCATATCACACCCATACCCAATATATCATTGTGGGTGCGGACTATCTCACAAAATGGGCGGAAGCCAAGGTAACGCAAAAAGCAGATGCACGGACCACTGCACAATTTTTGTATGAGAATGTTTTTGTACGATACGATTTACCAATAGAAATTGTCAGTGATCATGGAGAACATTTTCTTAATGAAGTCATTGAATATCTGCTAGAGGAATTCATGGTCATAGATAGAAAATCTGCTCCATACCATCCACATGCAATGGGACAAGCTGAGGCCACAAATAAAACACTATGCACGGTTCTCACTAAAATTGTGTCAGAGTCAAGAACAGATTGGGATCAGCAGCTACACTCAACACTATGGGCATACAGGGTAGCTTACAAAACATGGATAGGAACAACACCGTACAACATGGTGTTTGGTCTAAATGCTATATTACCCATAGAGTTTTTAATTCCAACTCTACGAGTAGCGAAACGCTTAGAATGGACAGGGCATGAGCTCTCTTCAAGAATAGATGATCTTGAAAAGCTAGATGAAGTCCACTTGAGAGCTGTAGCTTCTATCTATGCTAAAAAGAGAAGACAAAAAGAGTTTTTTGACAAGCATGTGCGCACTAAAGAGTTCCAAACAAGTGATTATGTACTTGTTTATACTTTGAAGCAACATGCCAAGAAACTTAAAAAGCGAGGGATGAGACCCTTTGTGATTAATGATCTATCGCAAAGCGGAGCTGTCAAGCTTGCTACATTAGCAGGTGAAGAAATGCCCAATTGGATTAGTGAATGTCGATTGAAGAAATATCATTTACCACTCACACAGGAGATACTTCAACAAATCCATCAAGGAAAACAACGAATGAAGGAGAAACAAATAGTACGAGAGGAACCAAAAGAACGCATTGCAAAACGAAGACTTCTACGACAACAACAACAAGGTGAAGCACCATTGCGAATCAATGCCATTCGACTAACGACGTTGGATGAAGACACAGTGGAGCCCATAATTGCAGTCAAAGTGGGGAGCAATCAAGTTGAATTGACGGCATTGCTTGATTCTGGAGCTCAAGCAAATTTGATCTCTTACGGATTATACCAACAGCTCAAATCCAAAGGTCGACTTCATCCTACTACTCACATGTTAGAAAGTTGTACATCCCACTCCTTAAAAACATTGGGCTGGACTATATTGCATGTGCAAGTACATCAATATATTTACCCACACAAATTTTATGTAGTCAAAGATAAAAGCACACAACACCCAATGTTGTTGGGACAACCTTGGCAAAAAGAGTACAATGTGCAGATAGATTGGAATGCAAATGCAGTCAAAATTCAGCATGCACAAGAACAACAGGTAATAGCCTTTACTCAGCAACCACGGAATAATCAGCTGCCAGCAATACAATCACTGGAAAAAGAGCCAAAAGCAGGAGTGCCACCAAAGAACAACATGATACCCAAGGCTAACAAACAGGTAAAAGCCAACCATGCTAACTACATACATATGAATTCACCGACCCTAGTGCAAGATCTAGGTTACCAAAACAAGGGAAACAAGTATGGATGTGGAAGGATAGAAATGACATGGCAGACCAAAAATAATGCAACGAAAGAATTCAACCGAAGCAGATCGTTCAACCAAAAACCAAGGGCATAAAACAGATATGGATCCCAAAAAAATGCTTAGCAAAAACCCAAATGTTACTCGCATTTGGATACCGAAACAAAAGCAAAAGGAACTCTCTTCAGTACAAGCAACATCGGAAGGCAGACAGCTGCATTTGCAAAAGGAAAACCGACTTATGTGGATGCCAATCGGCAACAAAACAGTGGCAACACGGGAAGTAGCAAAACACCTACAAAAACCGGCAAAAACAAGCTACCAATGGAAAGCAAAAGAAATACATTCCACGGCCATTCCAGCCAAGCCAATCCTCTCCACAGAAACAACTATGGCTATATCAACAGTAGCAACAAAGCGACTGCCTTTTGCAAGAAAGACAATTAAACAGAGAGCAGTAGAGTTACAGCTATTACTTGCCAAGAAAACAGGAAACCTCGACGGCAAATGCCAATAAGCATTGTGCTTATATCCTTCTCTTGCATAGCATTAATTTTGCCATGCATTGACCGAGTATGCATAAAATAGGGCCACATTAATCGGCCAAGCATTAGCACAAGTTTTTCAACCTATGCACGGCACATACTCCGAGGCGATACCTGGTCGTCCGGGAGGACTTCGGCTAGGAGGGGGGGAGACATTCTCAAATGCGGAACCAATAGTAGGAAGAGCAAAAAAGGGCATGATTTTCGACTATTTTAAGGGTTGTTGTTTGATTGCAAAATTTTCTGGACTAACCCAAGTACATATGTCCTTATACAACATGTATCTATAGGTATATGGGGCCAAACGCCAAATCAAGCCCCTAGGTGTGTGTGTATATAAGTAGAAATAGCCATTTTTCGGGCAAAATATTGGTAAAACGGAGAAATCCGGCCATTAAAATTGCATGTGAGTGTATATAATGTTTTGCAGTGATGTTTGTGATTTATTATGATTTTTGGGGATTTTCTGGGTTTGATTTGCTATTTTTCTTTTAGTTTTGTTAATTTTCGGCAGAAAAACTTCAAAAATACAAAAACCAGGTGAAAAACGATCGTAATGAAAAACAAAAAAATATGGGGATGAGCAGTGACTATAGGACAACCTATGGTACAGTGGGGGTGCAATTATGAGAGTGGAGCGGAAAGCGTGTTTTAGCTAGATTTTGACTGAAATGCCAAATTTCTGGTAAATAGAGCAAATGGAGTCCAAATCAAGAAATTTCTGAGCCTAAACCGCATCCCGCAAGAAGTTGGGAGCACATGTCAAATTTCATCAAAAGTGGTTTGGGGACCTCCATTATAAGAAATTTTCACCTCATTTTTAGCTCATTTTCACTATTGACATTTGAGAGAGAGCTTCTACCACCTAGAGCGAGCGGAACTTCCAGCAGCTTCTACGACACACACAACTACCTGGTGGGCTTCAGACAGGAGAGGTAGGCTCACCACCTTGATCTTTTCGCGCATGTTTGTCGTTTTGTCGTGAAAACTAGCGTAGGATTCATACACAAAGCGGACAGTAGAGACCTACAAGTAGAAGCGGCCACCTAACGGCTAACCCAAAAGCAACGAGACTTCATCAGCAGCTTACCCTAGCATAGGAGATCAGTCTTGGATGTCCAAAGGCAGTAGAAAACTATCGGGAAAAACCCTAATTCCTAGAATCCCGCAAGAGGCCACCAAATGGGAAATTGGCGAAAAGGCGCCCAAATGCTACCAAAATTCATGGGTAGGAGCATCTCGACATGCTCGACAAGTCTATGTAGCCCACATGACCAAAAGGTGACCCAAAGCGGCACTAAACTTCAGAAACGGCATCAGACACACAAAGCGTCAAATAGCTCTCGCGGCCAAACCGCATGTCTGTTTACTACCAAACTTCACAAGCGGCTTTCCTGGACCATCAATAACCAAGTCCTAGGGTGGTAGACCACCACAAATCATCAAAGACTTGTAAACGCAACCACGAGTGCTTCTATAGCGACAAATTGCCAAATGAAGCTCCGGTGAAGCCAAAGTCGACAAAAACCATACGGCAAGGATCCCCAGAGGATCGGGAAGCTATGGAGACCAACATCAAGAAATTTCATCGCCAAAAAGCACTCCAAAGTCAGAAAACGGCTCGGAGGCTCTGAAATCCACACAGGGAGTTACTTTCTATCCATTTGACTTTTTTGTTGAAATTAGGCTTAAAAGGGACTCAGGGGGACCAAGGGCAGGCACTAGTGACAAATTCCATGAAAAAATCATCAGGAGACATCCTACGCGTAGGATGTCTCAAGGACATTTTTGGGCACAGATCCCAACATTTTTCATCACACACATTTTCTGAATGACCTTTACATGCTAGCCACCAAGTTTCATCACATTTGGACCAAAATTGACCTCATATGCATGAAAAACGCAAAGTTAGGGCATAGAGGCAATAATGGGCCATAGACCTACCAAAACTTGTCCAAATCACATGAAACTTGCACAAAACACTCACAAGCACATAACCAACCAATCTGTGTGGTCAGAAGCAAAAATTGATGAAGTAGACATCCTACGCGTAGGATGTCTATTTGACATTTTTGGCCTACAGAGGGTGTTTGTCCATTCCAGATCCAATCACATCATCTTCAAGAGCTCATATACCAAATTTGAAGCCATTCTAATCATTTTTTATCCCCAACACCTTCAAGATACACTTTTTGAGCCCAAAAACACTACACAAGCTCTTACCAGCATCAATTCTTGTCCAAATCAAAATCCAAGAGCATGGACATGTTCCATATACCAAGGACTACCCAAAGAACAAATCCCATGCCATTTTGATGAAAAAGACATCCTACGGGGAGGATGTCTCCAGCATATTTTTGACCTTCTGTGCAAAGAGTGACATCATGGGAGCCAATACCATGGTGCAATGAACCCATATATCAATTTTTAACCCATTTGGACATCACTCGCTACCTGTTATGGACTTTCTACCCAATTTGTGACCTAAAGCCTGAATCAGCCCAAAAATCCACTTTTTGATGCCCAAATCCAAATCCAAGCACATAGCCATGTTCCACAGGCCAAGGACTACCAGCATGTCAAGTATCACCCAATTCTGATGAAAAAGACATCCTACGCGTAGGATGTCTAAATGGAAATTTTTGGCCAAAAATGCACTGTGAGCACATGCACAGTTTCACAAGTTCTTTTTAAGCTTTATTTTCAATTTTCAAGTCATTTGGATAGATAAAACTCAGTTTCTCAGCTAATATGGAAAAAACGCTAACTTCGGACTACTGAGTGCAACAGGATCTATGGCAGCCGCAAAGTCACCGGCAAAGAAGAAAAGAATGACCATAAAAGATTACCTAGAAGAAGTAGAGCCCTTCGTCATACCAGAAGGAACTCTAAATCCAACAAGCACATGGATCCAAGAAGATATTCTAGAGTCCAATGATCTAAAGATTTACCAAGGCGTGTTCAAAGACACCGACGAAAACGTGATAGAGCTACCAATGTTACCGCGAGAACTCAATGAGTTCGTCAGAAGCAAGATGGCAGAGTATCTGGAGAAGATTGATCTCCACAATTACTTTGAAGCGGTGCCAACAGGTATTGACATAAAAAGAGTCTGGGAATTTGTGACAACAATAAAAGAAGATGGAGTGGCCAGAGTAACAGATCTGCAGGGCAAGCCAGGCACCGAGATTCTAATCACAGAAAGAGTGGTGGCAGTTGCACTAGACCTCTCCAACAAGGGGGATAGTGTAACCAAAAGAAGAGACGAAGTGAAGGTATACACTGAAAATAAAGCCAACTATACCTTTGAAGATATTGCCAACCCCAAAGTGGCAATCATGAGCCAGCTATACAATCAATATTTCCATATGTGTACAAAGCGGCCACAAAAGTACAGGATGCCGCCTGCAGCAATTGCCACAACATTCACCTGGCAAGCCGAAGATCGTCAATTATGCAGCTTATGTACATGATAATTTGGTGAAGATGGGCAACAAGAACCCCACATACATCGTGCCGGGTGAGCTAATCACGAAGGTGATTTATGGGGCATTGCACGCCAAGGGAAGATGGCCCGACCCTCCATCACAAAACGACTGGCTAAGACTCAAAGAAGATAAAGAAGACAAGCAACCAAAAGCACCAAGGGTGGCAACCCGTTTGAAACGCTGGTTAGAAACCGTGCAAGAAGAGTAGCCAGAGTAGAAGAAAGGAAAGAAAGAATCTACCCAAGTGCCAACAAAAGAAACGAAATCATAGAAAGCTGCATGACTAGAGCGGCTGATGGAAAGCTTCAGGGCAGAAAGAGCCCTCAAAGGAGATTTAGACGAGCTATGGAAGCCGTCTCTAGAAGCAATGTCGGGATCATCCCAAAGGGTGCACAGAGACAGATTTGATGATTACATTAAGAATTTTGAGATTCTTGATGCCACAGCAGAGAATATCCCACATGTGCCCTTTACAGAAGAGGAAGTGGAGCAAGTCCGACAAAAACTGCTAGAAGAGCAGGAGGGCCAAGAGAGAGAAAGGAAAACCAAGGCGGACAGAGATTTCAAGAAAAAGCCGACAACTCCACCAGCCAACCCTGAGTCCAGCCCACCGCCTTCACCACCTCCTCGTAGCCCTCCACAAGAAGACAAAGAGGAGCAAGACAAACCAAAAGAACAAGAAGAGGCCAAGCAAGACCAAAGCCTGGAGCAGGAACCAAAGGAAAAGGCTAATCCTAAAAGTGGGCAACCAAAGCCAAATGAGTCATACAACACATTTCTAGACTTGCTAGCGGTCGGATACACAAAAGAAGAGGCTGCCACAGTCGCATTCGACTTGGCAAGCACGGGGAACAAAGAGGAAATGCAAAGCATACGGTTAGTAGAGCTAAAGGAGATGGCCACTGATACAGTGGACCTGCACCCGCCCACCAATGATTGGGATGTGGTGATGACAAAGCTAACCGAGATAAGAGCCCAGTCAATGGCCTCAGAAAGTGAAATGGCAACTCTCAAAGCCACTGAGGTGCAAATAAAGCTGGAAGTTGACACTTTACAAAAGCAAAGCCAAAGGCAGATAGAGAGAGAAGCAGAGCTGCAAGCCAGTCCGGCAAGGGCATTGCAAAGATGCCAAGAAATGGAAAGAGAAAATTTGGTAGTAGCCCAAAGACTGCAAGGAGCCGAATAGGAGTATAGACAACTCAGCAAGTCATTGACAGATGCAGAGAGGGAAAGGGATAACCTAACCCTACAACTTGCTGAGGAGTCCAAGGAAGTAGAGGCCATGAGAAATGCCAAGGAAAAGGCAGAAATAGACCAGGCTAGCCAGGATGAGGTCCTTGAGCTCAAGGACCAGCTTAAAGTTAAAGATCAAACCATCCAGCAGCTGCGGGCATCTCCTGCCAGAGTCAGAGCTACTAGCTCGACTCACACCACTACAAAAAGCCAGATCTATGAAGAACAGATGAAAGAGATTCACAAAGAGTTAACTTTAGAGAAAAATCAAAGGATGCAAACACTCATGGAAGAAGAGCAAAAGGCAATGCAAGATGAGCTAGAAATTATCAAGAGAAAGCTTGAGGAGGCGGAAAAGGTAAACGCCGAATTGAATGACCTCCTCATGAACATGGGAGAAGAAGCCAAAGCGGAGAAACAAACGCTCCTAAAGCAGATAGAAGAGCTGAGAGGACAGCAAGCAGAAGAGCAAGCAGGCACAGGGCCGACAGCCATGGAAGGGGTTATACAAATTGGCGAGCAAGTATTTTCGAGCAACAAAATAATCGAGCAAGTCTTTTTAGACATTCTTTATTACTTAGAGAAAACTGCAAAAGCACAAGAGGGTTTTTCAATGTTGAAAACTAATTCCATAACCAAAATCAAATCCCATGATGAATAATTTCATGGAACCAACATTGGAGCCAATTTCAAGGTTGCCTCTTGCCTAGCTGTGTGAGCATCTAATTTATTCAATGACACCATGCCAATGTCTGTGCTCTCACTCTCATCACCATGGAAATCATTGTCATCAAAGTCCTCTATGAAAGGAAATTGATAGAAATTGAAGCTTTCCTTCCTTCCATAGTACTCTATCTCTCAAACTATCTTAACTTGATGACAATGCCCATGTTCAATGTGATTACCAAATGCTAGCTATTCGGGAGCTTCTTGAATTTATAAACTAGAAACACTATCTTCACTCTACTTATCAACAAAATCATCAAGAAAGAAGACAAGTTGTTGCATTACAAGCTATTGCATTCATAACATCAAAACATTCATCACATTAAAGAGAAAACTAAATTCATGGAACAAAAAAAGGCCCTGGCTTGCCACAAGTATTGGATGATTATTGGGGAACCATTCTACGTCAACGTGGGGTTATTACAACAAAGCCATCAACGCTTTCGACAAGCAGAAGGCACCTATGTCTACTATTTCAGTGCTTTCCACTTGTATTATCCACTTGGTATACATTCCATATATAGTCTCCTAAATTCTTCCAAGGAAACTTTCCCAACCTATCAAATGACTCCCAAGTGCATAGCCTTGTCCTACCTAGCAATTGCAAGAGCTATGGGGTTGGAGTCACTAAAGCATTGCGATCCAATGGACTGTGTGCAATGGTTATGGGTGCTTGTTGAAGCACTACAAATCCCACAAAATTTGTGAAAATAGGCAAAGCTTTCAACGCTCTATAGTGCTTCGTAGAAGATGTTGCAAAACTAGCTATCAGTGTTCCAAAAAATCATTTCTCCACACATACAAAATGCCTTTCCTAGAATTTTCCAAGAGGAAATTTTATAAAATTAGGTTTAGTTTGTGGGGTTTTACACTACTTTTTTCTACTTTGAGGCAAAATTTCTCCTTTTCCCTTGCCCTCAACTAACAATTTTGAAATTGAAAATGACACAATATTAAGTTGAGACACGCTTTTCCCGAACACTACTAGCAATGCTTGAGCGTCTCCTAGCATTCCGAGCCTCTTTTACATAGAATAGTTTACATGTCCTGTACTAACCCTTGAAAGTTCTAGGTGGGATGCAACTCCAAGTATTATGGTTACTTGAGGTTGAAGACCAAAGTAGTATGGCAGGCAGTGCATTCATTTTGACGATTTTTTTTCTTGAAAATGACCCTAGCCACAAAATCTACCTAAGGTGCGGGCAGTGACATGCTATAGCAACTCCTCGGTCTACTACTGCAACCAGTCCGCGCCGGCGCGGACTGGTTGCAGCAGTAGACCAAGGAGTTGGAGAGAAAGCGATGTAGTGATGGTTTGCGCCAGGGACTAGGTAGCTCTTGTAGCATGAGGAGCTTGATAATGGTCAGTGTTTCTTTCTTCATCCACCTCGAAACTGCAGTGCCAATGGGCCTTGCCGTTGTTGCGATGTCCATCACCATCATCTTCATGCAAAGTTTAGCCCCTGTATTCAAAGTAGCACCCTTGCCCTTGTGCCTCGTTCTTCTGCTCTGTAAGGAATGCGCCACTCCCACTCATTCTGCACCAGCTACTGCGCTTCCCCCCATTCACCAACTACTGCGTAGCATTTCCCCCCATTCAAAAACTATTGTGCTTCCCCCCATTCAACTACTGCACTCTTGGCCTGTTGTTTACGTCCCGGGTTCATTGACCTGGACTAGAGCATTGAAGTCTTTTTCTTCCCACGTGCAGGAGGTCTTCTCCCAGCTACGTATCTTATCTAAGTTGGAGTCTCTCTCTCTCTCTCTCTCTCTCTCTCTCTCTCTCTCTCTCTCTCTCTCTCTCTCTCTCTCTCTCTCTCTCTCTCTCTCTCTCTCTCTCTCTCTCTCTCTCTCTCTCTCTCTCTCTCTCTCTCTCTCTCTCTCTCTCACACACACACACACACACACACACACACACACACCCATGGTGATTCACACCAACCAAGGCAGGAAGGATTTGAGGCCAGGATTTCTTGCATTCCCACGGAGGAGGATAAAGATGAAGCTATGCAAGCTACTATCACTTTCTCCTGCCTGATTACTAGAGTCTTACTTGTGCTTTAGAAAGTGGAACCACCTATTCAAGGTGCCCTATACAAAGGAGAGCTTGTTGAGTAGCCAAAGATCCAACAAGTCATTTCAAGGATGACCGAAAAGTCATAGAGCTTTACTAACAGCCATGTGAGACATTGGGTCATTGAGTACGGTTTGCTCAAGAAAAGTCAAAGCAATTTTTGGAGGAGTTACGTGGCTAGGTGTTGAAACTATAGCCAAGTCGATACATGATTTTTTCGATGGGCAAGATTTTCTTTCCAAAAAATACACGGATGTCAAAATTTGTATGGTGCCTTTGTCAGAGTTGTTTGATGTATCTAATCTTCTCAGCAAGAGTCAGGACATAGTACTACTATGCCAAATGCAAAAGTTTTCGTACTTTCACAATGGTAATAATTAGACTAGTAAAATTTGGCGTGCACATGGATTTTTGATCCAATAATCAAGCATCATTAGGTGGAGAGAGAGAGAGAGAGAGAGAGAGAGAGAGAGAGAGCTTGAAAGTTCAACTAAATTTGTATCTCCCTCCTCTTTTTTTTGTGTGTGGGTGTCTAGAGAGAAACCATAGAGATCTCGTAGGCTTTGGAAGCTCTAAATCACCATTATGTGAGCTAGGCCATTATGTGGGCCGTAATTCTCTTGTGTTCTTAGTAGATCTTAACATGTATTAATTGTTAGTCAAGTTTGGTAAAAAGCAGTCGACCAATCATACCTTGAGAATCTCGTTGAGATGGTTATGAGGTAGTTGGATATGCTTGAGCTTATCATGCATTGGGCACATCACTTCATCTTCGCCACTGCATATGCCATCAATGTAGTTGCAACGGATGCATCCATAGCTTGCTGCTCTCATGTCCTCCACTGTTGTAGTTCTGAGTTGGCAAGGGTAAAGGGAGGGAAGCATTGTAGCTCTTGTATTAATTTTCTCGGATTTGTCTTTGCTCAATTTTTTTTTGCTCGGTGATTAGAAACCCCCCCATGGAAGGCATAGACCTAGAGAATGTGGCAGATCCTGTGGACACACCCATGCAAGAGGAAATCCTAGTAGGACCCTCTCAAGAGCCACAAGATCTGACGCAAGAAGAGGAAGAGAAGCTGCGCAAGGCCATAGAGGCAGAAATCAGAGAAACGGCCAAGGAAGCCTTGGAATGGGAGCAAAGGGTTTTTAAATCCATGACCATTCAGAAGATCGACCCCAGCAACCTCCGGCGTGAATGGCTACAGCCCTCTCTCCCATATCCTTTGCTAAAATATGAAGCCGCCACCATCAACAAGAGGATTAGAGAAGAGCCAACAATGCCACTCTACACAGCAGATATCTCCCAGCTTGAAGGGGCCAAGTTAATAGTCGACTCCCAGCCCAGGTGGAGAAAAGCATGGCTGACAAAGTACCCGGTACTAATCCATCTGGTAGAGGCACCCAAACTCATCAGAGATAATCTAAGCTTCTGCCCTCTACCAAGGATACGGACGTGGAAGGCCCAGGAGATACTACAAAGAAGCCAACCCACTTGGCTGAACTATCCAAAGCTACCAGGCTTGAAGGCAGGCGAGAGAATAAGTGTTCAATACATGGTGAAAACCCTAACGGGAGCCATCAAATTGTTCACTGGCTCGCCTGACCTTTCTTGCATAATGATGAGGAAGATCTGCAAAACCCTTTTGGCAGTTTTCGAGACGTTCAAAGCGGGCCAGGTGACAGACAATATCTTTTTCTTTCAAGATACTTATAGATGTACATATGATCTTTCTGGTCAGCCTTCCAAGGAGGTGATACATGCATTGTATCAAAGGATAATGTTTCTACCATCCTATCACCTCCAGGCCTTTGAAGAAGCGTTCTACACCGGCTTCTTCACCATAAACACTGATATATTCGGCCCAACACTGCTGGATTTACATGCAAGATATGAGTCGCTGCTCAAGATGCGCGAAACCATAAGATGAAGAAGCAGCTCAACAGCCATGTCGGGGACGACATGAGCAAGGAGGGGGGGAGTGTTAGAAGCTGGACACACCCTACGGAAATTGACTACTCGGGAGATTATCATTTTTGTAATCATTCATTTATTGAGAAAACTCGACATTTCACCTTGTAAATATTGGGGCTTACAGAAGTTTCCAAATTGTATCCCAGTTTTGATAATTAGATTGAGTAGATGGTTGATTTGGAACTTTAGGGTTTGAGAATTGTAAGGTATTTATACCACTTTTTGACCTTAATGAAAAACCTTTTGTCATTTTTAACAAAGTTTTAAGTCTGTGAGTGAGCGTACTGTGTACGAGAGAGAGTGTGAGCTTCATCCTGACGCTACTTGTGCATCGATGGTCGGAATTGAGTGTGGAGAAGTGCAACGTGTTGCCCCCGACGAGAGCTATGCGCCGAAACCTACATTGCGCGCGTACGGTCCGGTTTTGCAAGCTCCATCTACGAGCTTCATCTTGTGATTCGGTGAGCATACATTGTCCGATTTTGCATTGCAGCATATCCACGCGTTCACATTGAGTAGAGCTACACATTAGGCACTTTAGCTTTCGGAAATGAAGACCTGCAAATTTTGGCCAGACATCCTACATGATTTTGCACCGGGTGTTTGGGTTGGGGTTTTGGTTCACATACCTTAGGGAGAGCGACCTATTGGTGTTAGTAGGGTCTCCTCCAAGTTCTGTGGTGTTTCGAGATTGTTTGATGGGTGTTCGGCTCTAGAAAGTGTGGTAGGAAGTTTCCTCTTATGCACTCTTGAAGGCTGTGACTTAGACATTGGGTAGAGACCTCTGTAGGAATTAGTAAGGAGTCGGTCGAGTGTAGGTTGACACCTTATGCTTGCTTCCACGCGCCTGCGGGTCGAGCTTCGTCCTTAGCTGACAAATCTTGTTAGGTGAGTTCTCGCTGTGCTGACGTCCGTCGCGGCGTATCCGTCCAACAGTATTGGCATTGTGTTTGGCACATAGGAAGCCCTTGAGTTCCACATTTGGTATGGTATTGTGCCATGTGGTGGTCCAAAGTTCATACGTGTGGCCCTAGGCATATCAGACATCGGATGTGACATGCTAATGCTAGCCGGTATGGTCCCATGGAAATAAGAGCTTGGGTGTTGTGGTTGTGGAGCATAGGTAGTTGAAACAATGGGAGGGGTAGGGACTACATGAGTATGAGGACCTATAGTTATAACGATTGGTACACACTTGTAGGTACTATTGCAGGCATTGAGCTACCATGTAGCGGTGCTTTACTAGCAAATGACGTCCATGGCGTGTTTCTTGGCATGCCCATGATTGGGGTAGGCATGGTAGCCATGGTGTCATCAAGGAAAAGATGAGCTAGACTTGGAAAGGTAAAGCTATCAATTGTGGGCTCAGATTGCACTGAACCCCTGGCGAAACCACATATAGAGATCCATCAAACTTATCGAGGGAGTCTCCATTTACGATAAGGTTGGTTGTTTAGCCTTCCCTGTATCCAAGAATCTCATGAGACCCGTTGAAGGCATGTGGATCTCCTTCTTCTGTCTCTCTAGCTCAATGACTCTTTGGATGACCTCACAAACTCTTTGTTGTTCATCCTCCACACTAGTAGCACCCGTTGTGGATTGTAGGACATCTAACCAACCCACATGATAGGTGTGACCTATGTATAAGTCGGTTAGAGTTTTCGTTTGTAGTTCGTACTCCTAGTTCTCATTTAAGAATGCTCCATCTAGGCTTGAGGTGCTAGGGGTGTCCTTTGAACTATATGCAATGTGGCTCTCTATGGATTGACCGTTAGTGGTCGCTAATTCAAGAGCACTCGATTTCTCTCCTAGCAATGATATTGACATAGGAGCTTTAGCTTTTAACTCTCTTCGTTGCTCCGCCTTGCGTAAGCTCTCGATTTCCTTTTCCCTAGCCGCAATGATATATCGCTCAACCTCTTGCACTTTGGCGAGGCTTCTACCATCAGGTAATATGACCTTGGAGGGGAATAGCTCTGAAGAGTCAGGGGGTGCAGTGAATGGAGTATTCACGTGCACACTCTCTAAGAGCATAGGGTCTACGTTGGTCATGAATGGTGAATTTACTTTCCCACCCCCCTCATTTACATCGTTAGCTCCATGTTCGGAGCGAGTGACTCTACTAAAGGTTTCCTTCAAGCGGCTAAGCACGCTCAGCCCGGACCGTGCACCCATGGCATGCATGTCTTGGCTTGAGCTATTAGGATTAGGCATTGGGAAACCCTCCATGATGTCGTAGCAGAGGAAGAGTCACTAGCAGCTATGTTTGGGTCTTGGTTTGTACTACCTTGGGTCCCCACCGAGGGCCCGGAACCTAAGGTAGATGGATATTGAGAACTTGTGTAAGTCGAAATTCTCTCTAGTTGCTCGGCCTCTAGCCCACAGCCAGAGCGTAGATGCATGTGCCTTTGGCACCCTACAAGCGTCGGCGAATAACCTCGAAGATTAACCGCTTACTTTTTTAGTCGTCCATTTTCACTCATTTTTTTTGTTTTTTAATGTTTTAATGATCATTTTTTGGATTAGAGCATGTAATAGCTCAAAACAAGCGTAATGCTCAAGGGATCGTGGTGTGCTTTACAGCACAACGTTTAGTTACCCGAAGCTCCGTTCGTCCTCAAAAAGGTCGATTTTTACCTACATGTGAGGCTAAAATATGTAATTTTAAAGGGGGACTGAGGCATAAGCCTGAGCGTGGGCTTGGGCTTGGTTCTGGGGGATATTCCCAATCTCGATCCTACCTTTAAAATTTTATTTTATTTTTATTTAATTTTATTTTTTGGATAAGGTCGCCTCGGCTGCACTGTGTGCACGAGCACACACAACCTACCTACTTACAACTGATACAGCTACTATTACATACTACACACTACTATAGCAACTCATTAGCTAACAGAACTACTTACTGTACTTTACATAGAACTAACATTATGGATCTACTACCTTAATCCTAACAGAACTACACAAAGAAAACACTTTATGAGCAGAAAAAACGCAGTACCTTTCAATACCTTATTAACAAAATAATACACAGCAGCAAAACAAACTCCTTCGCAACACACACACCTTCCTTCTCTACCTTTCCTACATTTCAAAATGCACCACAAACTAGCATAGAGTGCTACTCGAGCTTAATGCATGGCATTCCCCGGCAACGGCGCCAAAAATGTGCACGTCTATCGCACGTGTCAATGTAAGGGACTTGTCGATACACTGTGTGTGAGCCACAAATGGCTCCATGCACACAACTAAACTAATCTAGCAAGCTCAAGAGAGCAAGGGTGTGTCACTCACCACCCTACGCTCGCCTTCGTGGAGGATTCCTCGTCTCGAAGAAGAAGGAGACATTGTTGCGCCGCACTCAACCGCTTCGCCGCCGCCGTGCCGTCGTCGCAATGCTTGATTGCACTCTCTCTCTCTCTCTCTCTCTCTCTCTCTCTCTCTCTCTCTCTCTCTCATACACACACACACACACAAGGAGATGAAGAAGAAGAAGATGGAGATGGAGCAAGAGCACTCTTCAATTGCACAAATGAGAGAATAAGGTATCTTAGGTTTAGATTGACTTTTATATGGGCTCGCCCCATTCACACTTGGGCGCCCACACTTAGCCAATCTTACCCAAACATTATAGGTTCCAATTTTAGAGTGCGCCTCTCATCGGCGATCACTCTTAATCATTCCTATTGGAACGACAAGCCCGGTACCTGACTCTACCAAATAAATAATATGGCGTCCATCGTAGGTGATAGGAATGTGCGTGAGGGTTAACAGAGACTCCAGCTCAAGGGGTGTACTATGTAATCATGTTAATGTATAACGTGAAGGAAGGGTTTTAAAATGCAAAAAATTTAGGCAATTTAATAAAGATACATTAAAATAAGAGAGTTTTATATAAAATTTTGAAAAATTTCCTAAAATAGGGGTCATTTTATTCATTCAGACATGTTAAAGAGGGGTTTTTTAGATACCCCTCAAACGCACATTATATAGAGGGGTACTCGAGGACTCCAGATGAACTAGAATTGTTTTCTTTCTTGTTAGAGAGAGAGAGAGAGAGAGAGTGTGTGTGTTAACCCTCACGGCTCACGGACACCCCATCACCTATGACGGACGTGTATTATGTATTTGGTAGAGTCAGGTATCGGGCTTGTCGGACCAATAGGAAAAGGGTAAGAGTGATCGCCGATGAGAGGCGCACTCTAACTGAGACATTCAAGGGATTAGTTGGCTAAGCATGGGCGCCCAAGTGTGAATGGGGTGAGCTCATGTAAAAGCCAACTAAACCTAAAATTCACTCATTCTCTCATTTGTGCAATAGAAGAGTGCTCTTGCTCCATCTTCATCTCCATCTTCTTCTTCTTCACCTCCTTGTGTGTGTGTGTATGTGAGAGAGAGAGAGAGAGAGGGAGAGTGTGTGTGCGATCGAGCATTACGAAGGCACGAAGGCGGCGAAGCGGTTGAGTGCGGCATGACTACAGCTTCTTCTTCATCGCGGCGAGGAATCCACCACGAAGGCGAGCGTAGAGCGGTGAGTGACACACCCTTTGCTCTCTTGAGCTTGCTAGATTAGTCTTGTTGTGTGCTTGGAGCCATTTGTGGCTCGCACATGGTGTATCGGCAAGTCCCTTGCTTCGACAGTGCGGCAAGGAGCGCACATTTTTGGTGCCGCTGCCGGGGAATCGCCCTGCACTAAGCCCAAGAGGCGCTTTGTGCTTCTCCTATGAGTTGTTTGTAGTAGGAAAGAAGAGGAAGAGGAAGAGGAATGAGTTGTTTTTCTGTAAGTTGTTAATTTCTGTGTTGTCTGCAAGTTTTGTGATTTGTGCATAATGTTGTGTTTTCTGTTTGCACACAGTCTTTGCACAATTAGTAGTCGTTAGCTTGTTTGCAGTGAATGAATAAGTAGGAAGGCAGTTAGCAATTTCTGTTTGCACACAATCTGTACACAGTTTTCTGTCAAGGTTTGGTTGCACATAGTCTTTGCACAGTAAGGTAGTGAGAGAGAAAGTAGGTGGACAGTTAGCTCACTGTCAGTAAGCAGTTAACAGGTTAGTCAGTGGTTAGCAGCACTATTAGTAAGTAGATAAGGTAGTGAGCTGTCTGTGAGCTGTTGGCTGGGAGGTTAGGTAGGTGACAGTGTGTGTGGCCAAGAAAGGGTCACCTAAACTGCGCGCGGTCATCGCCCAAAAAATATATATATATATATATAAAAACCGAAAATATTTAAGCGTGAGTGATTGGGGGGCTACACTAAAATTTTGATCGGGATTGGGAAGCCCAAGCCCAAGCCCAAGCCTTAGCCCTCACTCTTATGATATATACTTTACTCACTCTTATATATATACCCTACCCCCTCAAGAGGGAATGAGAGCATGTGGGGCAAGTCCTCCACTCTCCTCCCTTCTCTTCCCACTTGCACCCTTAGACTTTCTAATTTGGGCCTAGTTCCCTACTAGAAATTGACGGTTTTAAGGATTCCGAGGGCATAAAGTGACCAAACGGAGGGCTATGAAGCACAGCATGTCCCTCTGACCGAGACTCTTGTTTTGAGCTATCATACGTTCTATTCTATAGCTGGGTCAGAAAAAAAGGACCAAAAAATCAAAAAATAAATAAATAAGAAAAGACTTGGGTTGCAAAACACCCAAAATTACTAGGTGAGAAGTCTTCACGGGCCCTCACTGACACTTCTAGGGGATCCAAGTCATATGAACCTACGCTCTGGACGAGTGTTAGAGCACGAGCATATTGGTAGTGCCTCCATTTACGCGGGCACCCATTATTCCTCCACCCTAGGTTCTGGACCTTCGGCCGGTACTCAAGGTAGCGCGACCCAAGATCCTCATATCGCGTCTAGTGATTCTTCCTCTGACTACGAAGTCATGGAGGGGTATCCTACACCGAACCCTGATAGTTCAAGTCAAGACATGCATGCCATGGGCCCACGGCCCGGGTCCAGCGTGTTTAGCCGCTTAAAAGAGACCCTTAGTAGAGCTACTCGTTCCGAACATGCGGTTAATGAAATAAATGAAGGGAGTGGGGAATAAATTCGTCATTCATGCCTAAAATGGACCCTATGCTTCTTGAGAGTGTGCATGTGAATGTTCCATCCACTGCACCTCCTGATCCTTTAGGACTATCTCCCTCTGAGGTTTTACTACCCGATGGTAGGAGTCTTGCCGAAGTACAAGAGATCGAACGCTATATGCAAGCAACAAGAGAGAGGGAAATTGAGAACCTACGAAGGCTAGAACAAAGTCGAGCCCTGAAAGCAAAGGCTCCTATGACAACAATCATGCTAGCCGAGCAACCGAGTGCTCCCAAGGTAGCAGTCACGGAGGGGCAAGCTATGGGGAGAAATAATGCTTCCACATCAAGGGAAACCTCCAGCACGCCAGGCCTAGATGGGATATTCCTAAACGAAAATTGGGAGTATGACCTACAAGCAGAAGCTTTAACTGATCGGTACACATGACACACCTATCATGTGGGTTGGTTAGATGTTCTACAATCCACATCGGGTGCTACTAGCATAGATGAGCAACAACAGAAATTTTGTGATGTCCTCCATAGGATTTTCGAGTTAGAAAGACAGAACACGGGGATCAACATGCCTTCAACAGGCCTAATGAGATTCTTGGATACGGGAAAGGCCAACCAACCAACCCTGTCACAAATGGAGACTCCCTCAGTGAGCCCCATTGATCCTCCATATGTTGTTTCGCCAGGAGCCTTAGTACAATCTGAGCCCACAAGTGGCAGCTTTATCTTCCCAGATCTAGCTCATCTTTCTCTTAATGACACTACGGCTACCATGCATATCCCAATGGTGAGCATGACAAGAAGTACACCATGGAGTTCATTTGTTAACACTGCGCCGATGCCTAGTAGCACAGTGCCCCCAACTATACCTACATGTATGTATCAATCATGTGCACCTGTCGTACCTCAGCCTCATGTAGCTCCTACACCTCCGATTATTCCAAGAGCTTACAATCCACAATGGAATTATCCAAGCTCTTATACAAGTGGAGCCATGCCATTTAATAATAACATGCCGTATTAGGCACCCCCTATGCCTAGGGCCACGCCTGTAAACTTTGGACCACCGTCTGGTACACCACCATATGAAATTTGGGACCAAAGAGCCGCACGTATGCCAAGGCCAAGTCCAACTCCCATCTCACATGCGGTTCCAGGAGCACATACACCCATTATACCTGCTCAAATAGGAGATTTGGCAGCATTTGCTCAAACTATCGGTCGCTCTATTGCGGAAAACATGCGTAGTGCACCTGATAGAGAGCCTAGGAGCAAGGCAGTTCAAGTAGCTAAGCTCACACAGAAATTCAGTGGAGACGGAGATGCTAGAAAGCATATGGAAGTCTTTGAACATGTGTGCGATTCCTTGGAAGAGCACAATGAGCTACATAAGTGTAAGGCTTTGAGTTTGACCCTAAGCGGAAAGGCTGGAGATTGGTATAGAACCTTAAGAGTAGAAGAGAAAACGATCTACTCTACTCTTAGGAGACTGTTCTTAAAAGAATACATACGAGAGGGAGTACTTTGGGGTGTAGCCTCTCAGCTGTTAGGAAATAAGACGTAGCTAAATAGATAATTGAGTAGATTACTTAATGGAGAGAGACAGATTTATATACACGAGATTATAGAGTAGAGAGAGAGAGAGTACACACGATATACATGGTTCACCCAATGTGGGCTACGTCCACGGGAAAGCAGCCACTCAATGGCTTTAGTACTTCAAAACAAGAAGTAGTTTACAAAGGGATTATACCCTTAATGGAGCTCCCGCCTTGCTTCACTCTCACCACCTCACACTCACTTTGTTGCATCAACTTCACACTATGAAATGTGTGTAGAAATGGCCTCCTTTTATAGGCCAAAAGGGCTGCCCTCTCTTATGAGAGACAGCCATGTGTAGCAGCCCTTGTGCGAATAAGTCCAAATCGGACCCTCCAATCCGCCCATGTGTGGCCGCCCTTGAGAAGACAAGTCCACTTTTGAATTCGGCCACCGGCCATTGAATGCGGCCACCGGCCACTGGCCATTGACTTCCGACCATCGGCCACCGGCCATTGACTTCCGACCACCGGCCATCGGCCATTGACTACCGGCCACTGGCCAACCGACCGGTTGTTTTCCGACCACTTTCCGGCCGCCGGCCGGCCATAATATTCCGACGAAAAAGAATATTCCGGCGGAAAAAAAGTCTCGGGGGCCTCCGCCCCCGAGGCCTTTAAAGTTGCCCCTGATTCTTGTCCGTGAAAATTTTGGTTTCCGGTGAGTGATTTTCCTTCACGCACGATGGCTTCTCCTCATAATGGGGGTCTTACAAATGTGCGCTTTTACCACAGAAAATTAAAAGGGTAAATCAGGCTCCATACTTAACATCAGCTCTAGAAAGCCCAACGAGAAGAAGGTGAATCCGTGAGAGACTTCATTAGTCGCCTAAAGAATTTGAATTCTCGATGCAATCCAAACGAGAGATTCAACAACAACCAATTGCTCGATAGATTCATTAGGGGACTACGACATGAAAGTATCTATAATGGCCTAGTCATTAGAGGTATCACTACTTGGGAAGCAGTCACCATGAATGCAATCCAATTGGAGGATAATTTAATGATTGCAGGAGAAAGAGTGTCTGCCGAGCCGAAGTCAAGTAGCTCGCAAGCATCAGGGCATGAGCCAATGAAGATAAAGCCAATCGTGAAAGAGCAAACGATATCTGAGATGACTTTGGCAGATCTCACCAAGGCCATCCAAGAAAGCCTTAGGGGTAATCGTGCTCCACAAAACACTCATATGTATCCAAGAAGGGAGCAACAATGGTGCTCAATTTGCTTGGGCCCACATACTACGAGTGAATGCCCTACTTTCAGAGTAAAGTTTAACGGCACTTGTAACACGTGTGGTAGGTATGGCCATCAAGCGAAGGATTGCCTAATGCTTAAACGCATCATGGAAAATAGACCGCCTATAGCTTGGGCAGACTCACCTCGAGTTCCTGCATTGATGCCTACCCCACCCATGGAGCAACAGTTGCCATTACAGCACATGGTCCCTAGAACCCAAAATGTGGTCCAAACCACACCGTTGCCACCTCTAGTGCTAGGACCGCAACCCCCTCATCCAAGAGTTACACCTATGAACCAAATAGGTTGCGAGTCATCTAGTACTTATGTAGATTGCGAAGGGGACATAGACCCTAGTATCACCTATGGAGTCGACATGCTTGAGGAGTGTCCCATGTACTATATGGAAGACCATTGGGGACAAATCAAACCGGTATATCAAGCTACTGCGCTAGCAGGAAGAGACCAAAACATTAATAGTTTTGCCAGGAGACCACCTCTTCAGTGCTACGAATGTGGTGGACCACATCGAGTAGCTGAGTGCCCCATTAGAATGCAAAAGAATGCTGCACTAATGCAAACAAGTCAAGGGAGTGCATTGGCAATGCCAATACTCATTTGTAATCGTTGTGGCATAGATCATTTGATCGCACAGTGTCCTAACAATCCAAACGCACCGAAAATCACACCATTGAACTTAATAGAGATTGTTGATGGGACACCACCAACTATAAACATAGCACCAGTGAATGCACTCACACGGTCGATGCTCCAAAAGCAAAATTACATCCTCGAAGAGAGAGATGCTGCATCCATTGGCCGAGCGAGAAAGAAGAAAACACGAAGAAAGAAATCCCTTAATGCTTCTAGCTCAAAACCTAGTTCAAAGACTAACATAGGGACAGGAGAGGATCCCGTGTATATGAATGACCCTGAGGATGACTCAGATTCGATAGAGACCACGGAGACCAAAACTATTACTACAAAGGAAAAAGCCAGTGAGGAGGATCACGAGAGGGAATTACGACGAACACCAAAAGAGTATTCAAAGTTAAACCACCCAGTTGCGAACCCCCAAGATAAGCCACGAGAGACGAAAAATGAGGATTGCAAGAGAAAGATTGGAACCTATCCAAACCCAACAGTGGAAATTGAACGAGTCCAACAACTGAGGGCTTTGGTGGAAGAAACTCAACGAACATTAGAACATGAACCCAAACATATCCAGATGTCGGACACAGTGTTTCCCACACAAGTTCAACCTCACAAGAACTACAAGCCGTTAGCTATACCCAGTAGCATTCGGGAAGAGAGTGAGGGTAGGACATCTGAAAGTGGACACACACCTTTCCTACTAGAGAGAATGTTTGGTGAGGGAATGCCCGACCCCCTTGAGGAAGTGGAGATTCCATCTTCACCATTCTCTTGTCAGGGTCCTACGTCCCACAAGATGCCATTAAATGTTGCCAAATTGATGGATTTCATGTCTTCAGAAGTTAGAACCACCATCATGTCTAAACTATATAAAGACCCCGAGCTAGTCTCAGCTCTTGGAGCCTTCCTCAATGGAGAATTACAGGCCGGATTACCTCAGTTTGCACATATGAACAAACCTGACTCGGTAATGAATGATGAGGAACATTTAGCACCAACATCTGACCTAGCGGGACATGAATCTGTAATTGAAGTACCCGGTAACAAGTTGGGGCAATACTTTGAAGGTGATGAATCTAATGCTACTCTACCAATCACTACTAAAGGATTAACTGTAAAGGGAGTCCTTGACGGTGGTGCGGGAGTCAGCATGGTGACAAAGAGTTGTTGGGAGTCTATGGGGCGACCTCACCTTGAAGCCACAAGCGTAGTGGTAAAAATGGCTAATGGATCTATTGTTACGCCTATTGGAATGCTTAAGGATCTCAGGATCAAGGTCTTGGGACACAAGGTAAGGCAGACTTTCATTGTTATGGATTTTTCCAAGCATCCTATGTCATTTGAGATGATCTTAGGGCGTCCATTCATGAGGGAAGCAAAAATGGTGCATGACTGGTCCAAAAACCACGTCTACTTACAGTTCTAAGACTCTATCATTCGAGTTGATCTTTTAAGTGGTCGAACGCATCCTCTAGGAAATAAATTCATCATTGATAATCGATCAGACACAACAATTCACTCAGCTCCATTACAGTATTGTTACACGTGTAACGAAGACACGGATATTGGGGAGAACTCTCCTTATATGGATATCCTACCCGGAATGGCTGAGTCAGACAATGTCGATTGGGTACACCTAGCGGCAACTACAGATACATGGGGAGCTAGAGGAACAACTTGGGTAACACCAGATGGGGAAGAGATACCACACAGTGCACCAGTAAACATGTTAGGTGTAGCGCATGTAACATCCGATGATAAGAAAGAGGCACACCTACCTGAGAGTGAAACCGATGATTCCTCAAAGGCTTCAGGCCAATACACATCAGAAACGGAATCTCAGGGAGAAATGGATTCAGAACTTGAGGAAACATCGAGTGAGCCAAGTATAGAAACTGAACACTCAAGGTCTAGTACGACCATCTATGGTAATTTATATGAGAGTGAAGAAGATACAAGCGAAGACCTATCAAGCGAGTCGAGTTCAAACATTTACCAAAATCAAAACCTTAACAAGAAACAAAGCTCATATAAGAGACGACGATATCGAGCAAATGTGAGAACTAGGATAAACAAGGAAAGATCTACTGCAGAATGGCTTAGTAATCTAGGGGCATGTGATGCTCATCGAAAGCTAGTAGACAATTGGGGTGAACATCTCCAGAGTGTCATGTGGTGCAGCCCGCGACCCATTGACCTCGCTCAATTGGAGGTTACAGAGCCGAAATTGAGTCGAACTATAAGAAGACGTCAAAACCGAGAGTTAGCACAACAACAAAAGGAGGCAGAACTAAAAGAAAGGTCTCCGTCAGGACAAGAGCCTTTTGACTTACATACGGCTCCTGAACATTTTAAATCTTATACCACGGGGGAGCGAAAGGTTGTGTATGCCAAGGCCCAACGAATACCTACCAATGAAAGCAGTGGAGTCTATGATGGTCCAGCGGTAGTTAAAGAGATAGAATTAGCAGAACCAGGTGAGGAGTCTAAACCAGTCTTTATTGCTCAAGACCTTACCGAAACTGAAGAGGCTGTACTTAAGGAGCTCCTCAAGGAATACAAGGATATCTTTGCTTGGACATATCATGACATGAAGGGCGTCCCACCTTCTGTGGTGCAACATACAATTCCCATGATCAACACTGCTAAACCCGTCCAGCAACGACCCTATCCAATGAATCCTAAGTACGCCAAAATTATACAAGAGGAGATTGAAAAACTTATCCAATGTGGATTCATATACCCTATTGAGCACTCAGAATGGGTTTCTCCGATAGTCATTGTGCCAAAAAAGAATGGGAAACTAAGAGTGTGCATGGACCTCAAGAAAGTTAATGCAGCTACTAGGAGAGATCATTATCCCTTGCCATATTCAGAACATGTGCTTGAAAGATTTGCGGGCAAGGAAGCTTATAGCTTTTTAGATGGGTACTCTGGTTACAATCAAATCACAATTGCATTAGAGGACCAAGCCAAAACTGCTTTTATCACAGAGTTTGGAGGAGGCACACATGGGCGTAGCTGGTGGTCACTTTTCAGGAAAGTTGACTGCCCGAAAGATCTTACAGTCAGGCTATTGGTGGCCCACTCTGTTTAAGGATGCATCACTTTTTGCAAAGGGATGTGATGAATGCCAACGCTTCAACAAGCCACAAAGAAGGGATAGGATGCCTCTACATCCCATCAAGGTAACCCAACCATTTGAAAAGTGGGGCTTAGACTTTGTAGGACCGATTAGTCCGGCTGCACGTAACACGCAATCACGATATATCATTGTCGCTACCGACTATGTAACCAAATGGGTTGAAGCAAAAGCAACACGAAAGGCGGATGCAAAAACAACAGCTAAGTTCCTCTTTGAGAACATTATCACACGTTTTGGATGCCCCTTTGAACTTGTGAGTGACAATGGAACTCATTTTATAAATGAAGTAATAAAAGAACTCACATCAAACTTCATGATATCTCACCACAAGTCTACACCCTATTATCCCCAAGCAAATGGCCAAGCTGAGAGTACCAACAAAACTCTCATCTCCATTTTGACAAAGACAGTCGAGGCTCATCGCACTGATTGGGACCTAAAGCTTACATCAGCTTTATGGGCTTATCGTACTGCGTATAAAGTTGCTATTAATTGCACACCGTTTAAGATGGTGTATGGCCAAGAAGCAGTTATGCCATGGGAGTTTGTCAATCCTAGTCTTCGAGTAGCTTCTCAAGAAGGTTGGGATGGTAACCCCTTAGTGGAGCGATTATATATCCTAGAAAGGCTAGATGAAGAAAGGCAATTAGCTGTGCGAAATGCTCTAGTGGAGAAGGGTAGGAGAAAGAAGTGGTTTGATAGCCATTTAAAGGATAAAGACATCAAGGTTGGTGATAAAGTTCTTATGTACGGGGTACGTAATGAAAAGAAGAAATTGAAATACGCTGGTAAGGGACCATATCGAGTGTGTGAAATTACTCCGCAAGGTACCATTCATGTGGAGACTCTAGATGTAGTTGAAACCATTGGATTCCTTAATAGGAGTAAATTCAAAAGATATTATGATCCTCTAAGCCAGGAAGAGTTGCAAGCCATCCATCAAAAGAAGGCTGCCAAGGAACAAGCAGAGCTTAAAAAAATCCAAGCAAGAGTTGAGGCTCGAGAACGACAACAACGTCTTAGACGCCAACGAGAGGCTAATCTAGGAATCACGCAAGCATTTTTCGAGGACACAGATGACGACTCATTAGAATCTGAGCCACCCCTACGATACCCAATTGAGCTAAATAGCCCCTATGGAAAAGTACTATACAATGCCTTATTAGATACGGGAGCTAAACACAATTTGTTATCCTATGGATTTTGGTGTCAATTAGGGAAACCGACCCTATCCCCGAGTACGATGCAAGTCAAGGGCATTAATAAAAAGAAAACTGTTATTCTTGGAGTCCTTCAGACCCCTGTTGTCTATGACAATGGAAGCATAGTGCAGAGGTTTCTAGTCATGCCCGCAGGAGCTATGGAAGGCAACGTAAACCTGGGACGCACGTGGATGTTGGCAACCAAATGCACTATTGATTGGGATACTGGTAGTGTCACAACGCGACCACCGACTCTTACCCCTATTATTCAAGCAAAGTCACCTACGTTGCAAACTCTAGCAAAGTTGGAAGGATAGCCAACATTCACAAGCCAAGGTGGTTAACTCGTCTTTGCCGGCTACCCATGAATCTAGCACTTCAACACTTGTAGTTACAGCAAGCAGTAATATTGCAAGTACTCAACATGCACGACCTAAGAGTACATATCAATGGGTCCCCAAGGCCTTACTTCCAACTACCTCAACCCTCCCATCCATTCCAAGAAAAAATTTCCCGGGAAAACCAAGAGCGCGCCCTAGGAGAGTCAAGACCAAATCACGATGGATTCCAAAACAACTATTAGAAGCCCAAGGCTACTATGATGGAAATGAGCAAATTTGGGTACCTAAACGTAAAATGTGTCCTTCCCTATCGACAACAAACCCATATGAGTCAAACAATGTAACGCTAAATCCAATGGCAAACCGTGGGAAGGGTAAGATCACAGAATGCTACACACTTAGTCCAGAGCTAGTTTGGGCTCCAAGGCAAAACCAATTTATTCCACCTAGCTCAGGAAGGGGGGAGTTCCATGAAGCTTCTAGCTCCTCATGTAATACATCCATAGAGGTAAAAGCTTCTACACAGCCTCCATCTATAGTAGTGGACCTCCATGAAGCTACAAAAGAATCCACACCTCCTAGTGTTCAAGAATCACTGATGAACCACTTCAAGTTCGATCCTGGGAGAGTACCTTACCACCCTTGCAACTTGACGAGGCACCTAGGGTAATAGAAAACTACTGGCAAAAATCCTCACCTATTACCAACTGGAACAATTGGTTTCAAAGGGTGACGACATCATTTCAAACGGTATGATCTACCCAAGGAAGGGGGGGGGGGGTGTTTGTGGACATCCATCATTCACTTGCTTCCCTCTCAACCTTTCTCCCTGACCTCTTAATCTCCAATCTTAGGGAATGTATATATAAAGCCTTATACTCACAAAAAAAAGATAAAAAAGTAAAAGAGCCTCCCTGTGCCTTATGCCTGTCAAACTTGACCTTCTGGCATACCAAGCAACTGCGCACAAACTCTTCCACATCCTGATGCCTAATGTGGACCATTGATCCCACCTCCCTAGGGAGGTGTCAATTAGTGATGAGGATGGGACAACAAAACAAAGAGGACTAAGAGGACAACCTTGTCTAGCAAATCTGCAAAACATGTACTCAAAGGTCAATTGTTTATGAGAGTGAGCAGGGAGCTAACATTAATCCCCAATAGGTAGATACAATGGTTTATTAACCCATTTTAGACAATACAACAATAACAAGTCCCATGCAACACTATCAAAAGCTTTTACAAAATCCAAACGTAGCAAAATAATACTGACAAAATTGTTGCACATATTCTATCCCAAGCTGAAGCATCAAAAAGTTATTCTAGATGGATCTATCCCCAATAGACCCAAATCAATCATGGTGCAAATGTTGTTTAACTAAGGGGTGAATTCAGAGAGCAATACTTTGGCCAAAAGCTGGTATAGTATGCCCATCTACATTACTCTATAATGGAGAATCATTTTTAGGCATGCCAGATGGCAGTGGAAGAAAACTTAAAAGTGGTGACCCAAGAGCTAGCGTGGAATATTGGTGAGCTCAGGGAGGGCAAATGGGAGGCGAACAGACTAGAGAGAGAGAGAGAGAGAGAGAGAGAGAGAGAGTTGGGTAATGGGTTGCTCTGCAAAGACCACACGAGAGAGAGAGAGAGAGAGTCCAAGTCCCACTTGTCTCCTACAAAGAGCCTCCATTTTTGTGTCCCATGAGGGCATGCATGCACACTACACTGCATACACACATACACATCCAAATGAATCGGCCAAGACAACAATTATTGGTGCATGTTTTGAAAGTTGATTGTAGATATCAACATTTTTGCCATGGCTGCCAAGTGTTGACTGATGAATGAAGTCTCGAAGAGCTGTGCAGGAGAGAGAAGGGCCATTGAGAATAGGTGCGTCCTCGTCTCAACCCTATCCATGATGTCATATGGCGAAGTGAGCCGACAAGTAGGAGGTGGGGCCGTGGGAGACTTTGATGGGTGCTCCAGACCGATGTGGACGCCATGCCTTGTACTGAACTCAGCTATTTCGGGGCCACATCTCTGGCGCTCACCTACTCCAAGCAAAATTGCTCTCACTTCCCCGACTCCCAAGTTTGCTCTACCATGCTAGTCCTGCCTCACACAGCCTATAGGGTTCGAAGGTGGAGATGAGGACGCGGAGCTGACTTGAGCACCAATAAGGGCAGCCATAAATGGCAGGCCATGCATCATCATTACGGGTTGAGCCGGTGCAAAAGGGAGCGTCCTATGGGTGCACATGACTGCTCTCTAGATTGGTAGGAGCCACTGGCAGTGATAGCTACGCCACCATGCCCCTATTCCACCATGCCCAATAGCGACATGCTACTACAGATGGACGGTGACTCGAGAGGGTGTGCAACAACCTATGCAGCCACACATGGATGACAAAGCTTGGGAGGTGGAAATGGGGCCCCACGCAAGGAGAAGGCGTCATGCTTTGATGGGGACAAATTAAAGGTCTTAGTTGACATGGTCCTAGAACATGCTTAGCAAACCTTAGTTCAAAGAGGAAGTCCCTTGGTTTATCAAGTGCGCATCTTAGGTTTTGGTGTGCTATTTGATTAAGAGGAGCCCAACAGGCATCAAAACCTTCTTGCATAGAGCTGGAGGGGGGGGGGGGGGGGGGGGGGGGGGTGGTTTTTAGAGTTGAAAGACAGAGAAGTTGAGTCCACACTAGACAACAGGGAAAATTCAATATCAGTCTTGGCCTCTAAGCTCTCTTGCTCAAGAGGTGCTCCATAAGCCCAAACCAAAGGGCTCTATCTATACTACTTTATAAGGAGGAACCGTTTTCAGGCATGCCAAGTGGCAGTGGAAGAGAACTCAAGGGTCGTGAGTCGGGAGCTGGCGGGGAATATTGGTTAGCCCAGGGAGGGCAAATGGGAGGCACAGAGAGAGAGAGAGAGAGAGAGAGAGAGAGAGAGAGAGAGAGAGAGAGAGAGAGAGAGAGAGAGAGAGAGAGAGAGAGAGAGAGAGAGTTGCAGTCGATTTTTTGCACCCACGTTGAACACAATTCAAGAGCAGCACAGTGTTTACCTCAAGCACTACCAACTCGGTGCTGAAATTGCGCACGCACACACACACATACACACACACACACACACAGCAACTCTGCCAACGGAAGATTGTACTTCATGTGGAGTTTGAGGGCACTCTACGAATGGAAGATCGTACTTCAGGTGGAGTCTGAGGGCATCTCTCTCTCTCTCTCTCTCTCTCTCTCTCTCTCTCTCAAATCTACTCAACCTCAACTTGAGCTACAAAATCCAAACACAACTGAAAGCATGGAGATGATAATTTCAACTAGTTGTGCATGTATAATCGTGCAAGGAGTTTCAATGTAGTTGCTTCAAGGCTATGATTACTACATTTGTATTGTTGGTGGCAGGAACTAAAGTTGTAGTAGGCTGGGGTGAATCAAAGTAATTGGACATCAGTTAGTAGGTCATTTAGTGTTCTCTGTCTCTCTCTCTCATACATATAAAGGAGATTTGGCACACAAGAAAGCTTTGGAGCACAAGTGCAAAGTGTTTATGACATGGTGATGTGCTAGCTCTAAAGGAGAAGATGACTATTAATGAGGGTTAGGTGGCACTCCAACCTATGTGCGACTACACTGCAATCTTGGGTGATTGTAAGGGCATTGCTTGATGGTGGAAATTGTGTGTAAATACACATTACAGATGATAAAGCATGTGTAGGAGCCATGGGATTGAGAGGATGTCATGTGGCCATAGATACCCAGAGACACCCATCACATTGAGCAAGGGTTCCATAGATAGCCAAGGATAAGGCCCACAATGTTGTGGAGAGATCAAAAGATAAAAGTGCATGGCACAATGGAGTTATTGCCCAAAGGAAAAGGCCTTAACAAAAGCTGGAACTAGCGTCCTTAGGGTCACTTGAAAATTATGCCAGTTCTTCAACCAAGGCTTCATCCTTGAAGGCGGCTAAGTAGACAACATGTAATATGTGGATGTAGTGAAGGCACTGTGGCATTCCTTAGCTAGCAAGGGTATTAGACAAGTATTGTAAACAAAAAAATGTTGAGCTGTGTGGTTTCTCTCTCTCTCTCTCTCTCTCTCTCTCTCTCTCTCTCTCTCTCTCTCTCTCTCTCTCTCGTTTTCTCTCTCTCAAATAAAGGGCACCTCCTTAATATTTTGCAATGTTTTGTTTTATGCTTAAAAAATCATACATACTCTTGACTTTTCAAAACTCTTGGTAAGAGCGAGCGAGACCCACCATAGGCGGGTTGCGCGAGCTCGTCATGTTGATAGGTCTCGATGTTGGATACAAAATGTTTGTTTGAGTGTTAGCTTGATGATATCCCCAACCCCTCTCTCTCTCCCTCCCTCTGCTACAATGTTGTGGTCTTAGGGGATCATCACTTTAAGGACCCCCTCTTCAAGTCTTTAGCTAAGATGGCCCTCTGCAAGCTAAGGCAGGATGTGGGAGCTGCCAACCCTCGAGCATGGCCCTCTCTAGTGCATATCATCCAATCAATGATAAAACGAGCAGGGCTCAAAGTAAAAAAGGCTCGAGAGGATGCAAATAAGGAGCTGAAGGAGGAAGTAGAGGAACTAGCCAAAAGAAAGCACCAAAAGAAAGCAAGAAGGAAGAGCACAAAAGATGGGAGGCCAAAGCGCGTCTCCCAGATTTGCAAGTTGAGGAGATCAATAAGACCCGATTGTTAACCAGAGAGCTGGCCCTCAAGCTCGAAGCCGCTAACCAGACTCCTTTTTTTCAGAGCTCTCAAAGTTAAAAGAAGAAGGGACTCTATTGTAGCAATCACTGACGAGAGGGGGAACTTAGTAAGAGACTAGAATGTTATGGCCAAGCCCATGCTCGACCATCTTAGTCAAATTATTGGTCAGCTAGAAGTCTGCACTCAGGAGGTTAAAGAGGCCATAGCCCTTCTGCTTGGTATGGTCAAATGTGATATACTGCCTAAAGAAGCAAAAGCATTGGAGAGGCCAATCTCTGTCAATGAATGTTGGACTGCCTTGCAGGCAATAGGGAAGAAAAAGTCCCCTGGGTAGGATGGACTAACTATCGAATCTTCAAAGAGTTATGGGAGGATCTTAAAATCCCGATAGCGAAGCTAGCTAACATGGCTTTTCTTGAAGGGCAATTCGATGCCAACCTGAAAAGAGGGTTGATCAAACCTATTCCCAAGTTGGTATGTTACTCTTTGCTAAAGAACTGGTCGCCTATCTCCATAATGTCAATTGCATACAAGATCATTGTTAAGGTGATTGTGTTAAGTATGGAGCCTGATTTACCTTGTAATCTTCTGTGGTAAAAGCACACATTTGTAAGGCCCCCATTATGAGGAGAAGCCATCATGCGTGAAGGAAAATCACTCGCCGGAAGCCAAAATTTTCACGGCCAAAAATCAGGTCGCCGAAATATTATGGCCGGACGGCGGTCGAAAAGTGGTTGGAAAACAACCGGTCGGTTGGCCGTGGCCGATAGTCAATGGCCGGTGGCCAATGGCCGAATTCAATGGCTGGTGGCCGAATTCAAAAGCGGACTTGTCTTCTCAAGGGTGGCCACACATGGGCGGATTGAAGGGTCCGATTTGGACTTATCTACACAAGGGCGGCTACACATGGCTGCCTCTCATGAGAGAGGGCAGCCCTTTTGGCCTATAAAAGGAGGCCATTTCTACACACATTTTATAGTGTGAAGTTGATGCAACAAGGTGAGTGTGAGGTGGTGTGAGTGAAGCAAGGCGGGAGCTCCATTAAGGGTATAATCCCTTTGTAAACTACTTCTTGTTTTGAAGTACTAAAGCCATTGAAAATAGGACCCATCTACACAAGGGCGGCTACACATGGCTGCCTCTCATGAGAGAGGGCATCCCTTTTGGCCTATAAAAGGAGGCCATTTCTACACACATTTTATAGTGTGAAGTTGATGCAACAAGGTGAGTGTGAGATGCTGAGAGTGAAGCAAGGCGGGAGCTTCATTAAGGGTATAATCCCTTTGTAAACTACTTCTTGTTTTGAAGTACTAAAGCCATTGAGTGGCTGCTTTCCCGTGGACGTAGCCCACATTGGGTGAACCACGTATATCGTGTGTACTCTCTCTCTCTCTCTACTCTATAATCTCATGTATGTAAATCTGTCTCTCTCCATTAAGTAATCTACTCAATTATCTATTTAGCTATGTCTTTTTTCCTAACAGATTGCTCTAAGATTGGCTCCAACCTTGAATATAATCATTACCCCCCACCAAAATGGATTCATAAAAGGAAGGTCAATTTATGACAACATTGTTGGGGTATAAAGCCCAATGTGGTCGCCCAGGTAAGTGGGCGGGCCGCCAGGTATGTACACATATTCTTTTGTAAAAACCTAATAAGAACTCACTATGCTCTACACATTACAGTAGAGCGAGTTCACCATATCGTCGTGCTCTTCTTCTCGCACTCTCTCTCGCGTCGCACTTCCGCTCGTACTCCTTCAACTGGTATCAGAGCTCAGATCGAGGCTCGGGGCAACACTGCAGGAGGCTAGAGTCACCAACTCAGATTGGAGTGAAATTCGACAGGCGGAGACACGGCCCCAAATCTCGTGGGTAAGCGCAAAGGGCTTGGTGTTCTCAGAATTTCATTCTGAGGTCATCTCGGCCACCATTCGGCTTCGACAAAGGTCTGCGCAAGCCATTTTCGACTACGTGGTCTCAGTGGGTGCAGATCCGACTCTGCAAATTTGGGTTTTTCGGCCTACGACTGCAGGTGCTGAGGATATCGACACTCCCAGAGTGTTGATTTGTGGCTATCTACACATCGAAGGACGGCTCATAGTTCTTGGAGGCGTGTCACATACGACACGAGCGCATCTACACACAGACTATAGGCGACATCCACTAGTTCATCAGGTAGCTTGTGTTTGCTGCTTGATATTCCAGATTTCATCCTGACATTGCAGGTACTTCCACATGGGATGTATTGTCAGAGATGATGTATGTCTGTTGAGGGTTTGCTGGCTGTGAGTCACGCAGCAAACAACCGCCGCAGCGGTTATAGCATATAGTGGGAAATTTGTGGATGTATGACTTTGTGGGAAGTCTATGTACTGTCAGATTTACTGCAACCTTTGTTGAGGGTCGAGTGAGGTTTTATTGAGCTGGGGGATTCTCGAATGTTGAGATCCTTTCGGTGATACAGGTCTTGGAGAGATCCCTCGAGCACCCTTATATAGGCACCTAGGATGTATTGACTGTGAGTTAGACAATTGGGATTGCATCTTTGCTTTACTGCCGTTGAGGCATTGTCGCGGTCTATGCTTACAGGACAGTGACAGGACAGTGAGAGACAGTACAGGTGCAGGACAGGTTTACCCGCAACTTACAGTGTCAGAGAGACAGTGTTTTTTGAGCTGTTTTTTGGTCTGTTTATAGTACACCAGAGCCATTTTACAAAGGAGACTCTCCCAAAATTTCTGCAGAATCTGAAGCTTTCTTGGTTCATTTGACAGGTTGATATTGGTTCAGAGGTCAGTTTACAGGGGAAACTCTGTCGAATTTTTCCTAGAAAAGTAAACTAATGTGAAGCGTAGCTATGGCTGGATCACAGGACACTGCCCTTTACAATATCAAGAAGCTGGATGGAACCAATTTCCCATTGTGGAAGAAGCAGATTTGGCACGTGTTGGTACAAAAGAAGCAGATAAAACCTATAAAGCTCAAGGGGATAAAACCAGAAGATATGGACGAAGATAAATGGAGCGAAATGGATGAATTGGCACTTTCTACCATTATGATAACTTTGGCAGAAAGTGTTTACTTCAATGTAGCAGACGAGATGTCGGCTTATCAAGCATGGTTAAAGCTGAGTGATCTTTATGAGAAGCAGAGTGCAGCTTCACAGGTATACTGGCTTAAGAAGCTTGTTGACTTGAAGATGAAAGAAGGGACACCTATGTCCAATCATCTGAATGATTTCAACACAATCTATAGTCAGTTGTCAGCTCAAGGTGTCAAGTTTGATGAACCTGTTAGAGCTATGTCCCTGTTGATCACATTGCCAGAAAGTTGGGACACTTTTCGCACAGCTTTGAGTAATTCTGCACCTCCAGATGGTTTGAACATAGCAGGTGTAGAAGGAAGTCTTCTTACTGAAGAAACAAATAGAAAGACAATGGACAAAGGCAAAGGAATAGCCTTAGTTGTCAGGGGAAGGACCAAAGAAAAGTACAAAGGTGGAAAGAGGAATCAGTCTCGTAGCAAGTCCCGCAGTGCTAAAGGCAAGAGTGACATAGAATGCTACCATTGTGGCAAGAAGGGTCACATGAAAAGAGACTGCAGAGAATGGAAAGCAGAAAAAGGCAAAGAGAAAGCTGAATTCTGTGAACATTGTCTGTATGGTAAGCAAACACAGCAGCCACATAAGCATAGAAGTAGTAGAAGAGATACACAGTTGGCACTTGTTCATAGTGATTTGTGTGGACCTATGCCTAACCTATCTCTAGGGGGAGCTTCTTACTTTATGAGATTTATAGATGATTACTCGAGGAAAGTATGGGTTTACTTTCTCAAGCACAAGGATGAAGCGTTTAGTGTTTTCAAAACGTTTGTGACACTTGTGGAGAATCAGAGTGGCAAGAAGCTTAAATGCTTACGCACTGACAATGGTGGAGAGTATGTTTCAAAGGCCTTTCAGGACTTTTGTGAGTCAAAAGGTATAAAATGTGAACTTACTGCTCCTTACAATCCTCCTCAAAATGGTGTTGCTGAGAGGATGAATAGGACCATACAAGAGAAGGTCAGAAGTATGTCATCTAATGCACAGCTGCCAAATGGGTTTTGGGCTGAAGCTGTATCAACAGCTGTTCATCTTGTAAATAGATCTCCTAGCAAGGTTTTGCAGAAGGATTCAGTGCCAGAGATGGTATGGTCAGGCAAAATGCCCGCATACAAGCATCTCAGAGTCTTTGGCTGTGAGGCATATATTCACGTTCCAAAGGAATTTAGGAACAAACTTGAGCCAAAGAGTAGAAAGTGCATCTTTTTAGGCTATGGTAATTCTGGTGAGATGGGGTACAGACTTTGGGATCTCGAATCCAGAAAGGTTGTCCGCAGCAATGATGTTCACTTTAATGAATCCAAATATCATTCTAAACCAGAGAGGGTTGAGGAGATTAGAAGAGTTGTCTTCCAAGAAGATGGACCTGCACGTACAAGACAAAATGTCAGGGCTCAAGAGGAGCAAGGACAGGATAGAGTGGAACCACAGGTTGTGGCTGAGCCTGAGCCACCTATTGTGCGTAGATCTGGACGTGTCACGCGACCTCCTGATAGGTTTGTTCTATCTATGAACTATGTCATGTTGACTGATTGCAATGAGCCTTCATGTTACAAGGAAGCAGTGCAAATGAAGGACTCCAGGAATTGGCAATTGGCCATGCAGTCAGAGATGACAGCTCTGTATAAAAACAAGACATGGAAGCTAGTTAAATTACCACAGGGCAAAAAGGCTCTACCTTGTAAATGGGTTTACATTTATAAGATCACCACTCATGATAGTCAGCCAAAGTACAAAGCAAGGCTTGTTGCCAAGGGATTTAAGCAAGAACAAGGCATTGACTTTGATGAAGTCTTCTCTCCGGTGGTCAAGATGACTACATTGAGATGCTTTCTTGCATTGGTTGCCATATTAGATTTGGTGTTGCACCAAATGGATGTCAAGACAGCGTTCTTGCATGGTGATTTAGATGTGGAAATTTACGTGCAGTAGCCAGAAGGGTTTGTTGAGAAAGGCAAGGAAGATTGGGTATGCCAGTTGTTAAAGAGTCTTTATGGCTTAAAACAATCACCGAGGGCATGGTACCATAAATTCCACAAGTTTATGCTTTCTCAAGGCTACAAACGTAGTGAGTTCGATCACTGTCTATATACAAAGAAGGCAAGGATGGCAGTTGGCTGATCCTTATTTTGTATGTGGATGACATGTTGATTGATGGCAAGCACTTGGAAGATATTTCAGCTTTGAAGTCAAAGATGGCAAAATCGTTTGACATGAAAGACATGGGTGAGGCAAGTCATATACTTGGTATGCTCATTGAGAGAGACAGATCAAAGAAGTTGATTTGGTTATCTCAAACAGAGTATATTGACAAGGTTTTGCAACGTTTCAATATGGAGAAGGGAAAGGCATTGAGTGTTCCATTGCCACCATATGTGAAACTTAGCAAACAAGATTGTCCTGTGTCTGAGGAAGAACAGGTTGAAATGGATAAGATTCCATATGCGTTTGCAGTGGGTAGTTTGATGTATGCAATGATTGCTACTCACCCAGACATTGCATTTGCAGTGGGAGTAGTAAGTCGATACATGTCAAACCCAGGCAAGAAACATTGGGAGGCAGTGAAAGGAATATTGAGATACCTGAAAGCTACAAAGAGTATGCGTATATGCTATGGGAGTCAGGAGCTAAGTGTAAAGGGTTTTACAGACTCAGATTATGCAGGTGACTTAGACAACCGAAGGTCTACGTCAGGGTATGTCTTTACATTGGCTGGTGGAGCAGTATCATGGCGTTCTAGATTACAAGATTGTGTTACTCAGTCTACTACAGAGGCTGAATATGTTGCAGCATCAGAGGCATGCAAAGAATCAATTTGGCTTAATCGACTAGTAACAGATTTGGGAATCAAAGAAGAGATGCCTGTGTTATATTGTGATAGTCAAAGTGCTATACAATTGGCTCGCAATCCAGTTTATCACTCAAAGACAAAGCATGTGGATGTGAAGTATCATTTCATCAGGGAAATGCTCGAGGATAAGCAACTTCAGCTTGTCAAAGTTCACACCACAGAAAATCCTGCTGATCTACTTACAAAAGGACTTCCCTCAGAGAGCTTTGCGCATTTTCGCAAGCAGTTAGGTGTAGGGTAGTACATCACTTCTCTACATCTCTTGTATATTAGCTTGTATAGTAGCTTCTCTCACACTTAAAGTACCACATTGGACTTTAAGTGGGAGGTTGTTGGGGTATAAAGCCCAATGTGGTCGCCCAGGTAAGTGGGCGGGCCGCCAGGTATGTACACATATTCTTTTGTAAAAACCTAATAAGAACTCACTATGCTCTACACATTACAGTAGAGCGAGTTCACCATATCGTCGTGCTCTTCTTCTCGCACTCTCTCTCGCGTCGCACTTCCGCTCGTACTCCTTCAAACATCTTGACTGCCATGGTTGGCATTGAATACGCTTCTTTCACCAATCAAGAATGTATCCTTCTTCAGCTTGACCTAGATAAGGCTTATGATAGAATCACATGGTCCTACATTGAGGCAGTCATGAAGGATTTAAGGCTTTGGACCCAGAATGTCTGCGATAGTTCCCACGTTAGGGAAAGGAAGTCACACTGAGCTTCCCTTCAACAACAAGATAGTGGGAGGGTTTGAGGTCAAGCGTTCGATCAAGCAAGGTTGTCCCCTAGCCCCACTGATTTTTGCTATTGGCTCTCACATGCTGGTGACTACACTTGAGGACAATGCGACAAAGTGGAAATTCAAGGTCTTTCACTTCCTAGAGGAAAACAACTGCTTGCAAAGCTTTTTGTGGATGACTCATTGCTCTTTCTGCAAGCCAAGTCAGAAACACTAAAAAGAGTTCTTGAGATTGTTCAGCTCTTTGCCTCTGCCTATGGCTCAATGTGTAGTATTGAGAAATCAAGATTGATATCTCCTTCGAAAGCGACTCGTTCGATCCCGTAGAATGGTCAGGAGAAATTATAAGCAAGGGCATTGTGTTCAGGCACCTAGGCGCTTCACTTGGGGTAGGCATTACAGATAAACAGAGATTTGACTGGCTTTTGACCAAAATAAACATAAAAATGAGAGGATGGAAGTTTGTGCTCCTCCCCTTCCATAGCAGAGTCATGGTGGTTAATGCTTTCATGATACCGTACATTACATTTGTATCGTCGCTGCTGAAATTGGCAAATTGGCAATTGGAAATAATTCTTGAAGCCTATCAAACGATTTCTGTGGAAAAGCAACATGAAAGCCACAACCCCTTGCCAATGGCGGAAATGGGAATGGGTAGAGAGACCTAAGAATCAAAGCAAAATCGGGATTATTGACCCCATGGTGCATGCAGAAGCTTCGTGTGCCAAACTTGTTGTCTCTTTGACGGACCAAAAATAGGAATGGTCTATCATGGCATGGTATATGATAAATGATGCAAAGTTTGCCTCAAAAAGGAGGCATATGGAAGAAGTCCATTGTGCCCGACAAGATTTTGGCACCTTTCTGGACATTCCTGAAGCTTGGCGGTTGCATATGGGAATTAGCACGAAAGTGTAATAAAGTAGCTTCAACCCTGGAATGGGGGGAGAACTTTAGATACTTCAAGGATTCCTCCCGCAATAGGTCCCCTGGCTCTCCAAACTTGGAAGGGGCTCCACGAACCCCTTTTGGACGGAAGTTGCACGCCTGGTTAACTACAAAGGAATTTCTAAACTCTCTCATCTTTGGGATGACAGAAGCTTTTTGCTGGAAGGATGTGGAGCTCATGGTGTTGCAACATAATTTGGGGTTATATGAAAGACTTCTGATTAGTCAACTCTTGGAAGTGCTGTCATCCTCATTTCCACTTGGCATTGGCCGAAAGATAAAGTGTTCTCGCTTCCCAAGACCCGGAGTACCTATAAGGTGATGGCGTACAAAGCAGATTGGTTTGCCCCATCAATAGAATCTGGAAGAAAAACTGGACAGAAGAACGTTGGCAAAGGGGGTGTTAATACCATCTGAGAGATTAAAGGGCTGGAATACATAAAGATATTTATCTGGAAAGTGTTATGGGGAGCCTTGCCTACTACTGGGATTAAGGTGCGTGCTAGAGGGATTGGCTCTGACACTTGCTCTAGTTGTAGGTCAGCTTGTGAAGATCCCCTGCATCTGTTCGGCAAGTGCTCTATTTCGCGGGGGCTAGCCGCTAGGGTTTGCAAATGGGTAAGAAGGACTTGAAAGATCATCTTCTATACAGATGACCTGATCTTGGGAGGGCGTAGTATCCAAAGCCATGCCGTTTTGGTCTAGAAGTCTAGGAACCTTCGAGGTTTTGAGGGCAAACTCGATGTAGCTCATTTTGACGATATTGTGCGTCAGAGCACCGAGCTCATACATGGTGTAGGAGCAAGAGGGGCAGCTGACAAGGATGAAGAATGGAGGTATGCAATGAGCTGCTTAGAACACTCAAGAGGGTAAGAGTCTCTGTGCTCTTTTTCTGTGTACAAGTTTCTGATGGAACCCTAGCCCCTCAAGGCACATGTAGTGCTCGAGGATAATTGTATTCTTTTCGAGTTAATATAAAGTCTCTCAACTCACAATTGTGAGTATATAAATTCACTTTTTTTTTGTCAAATAGTCTTGGAGATCTCTTGGGCTGGGATTGTTCCCACTTTATCACACAAATGTGTTGGATTGGTTAACGGTTCCCTCTTGAATAATAGGCATCGAGTTCAAGATGTTCGGATACATCTTGAAGGTCACTTGGGATTGTTTCGTATGATGTTAAACCTCTTATCTTCTCGAGTGTGTGTGGGTGTGAGTGTATAGAAGAGGAACCTATAGATCGGTTATCCCTGTTTCCTCTTGAATACCAAGGCTTGAGTCCAAGGCCACCCTGACGCCTTCGTTCTCCAGCCAATGGAGCAATGCCATGCAAGCATGTGAACCCGGCTACCGCCTTGTGCGAACAATAGGGCTTGTGCTTTGCTTGAAATGGTGGAAGGGTGCTTTTCTTCCACCCTTCTAGTCTAAACCCACCCCAAGATTCATAGGATAGATCTTGAAGGTATGACTTCAAAATTCTCTCTCTCTCTCTCTCTCTCTCTCTCTCTCTCTCTCTCTCTCTCTCTCTCTCTCTCTCTCTCGTGGAGCCTCCTCCCTCTTCAGTGCACATTTGATTTAGTTCTAACGTACTTTTCGGCGAAAAGGCAATCCTTTTTGGAACATTTACCCTTCCAACTTCTAAGTACATTTGATCGATTGGCTACGGTGCCCACCTGTTCTACGATCAGATCGCTTCAAACCCACGACTTTGATGTTCACGTTTGATTTAGCTCTAACGTTCTAATCCAAAGAGTGTTAGACGTTTTGGCGAAAGGGCAGTGACAGTCCTTTTTGGGACATCTCCTCTTAGCATGAGCACAAGGGGACGACCGACTAGCCAAAAGGAATCGTGCAGGGGCGCTTCATTATGTGGCACTTCCTTTTTTTGGCCGTGGAGTGGCTGGCTGGCCGTTGTAGCCCAACCCTCGTCGTAGCACGCTCCTAAGCATCTACAAAAAAAAAGGAACTATTTAATCCTTCTATGTGCTCTCTTTGACTGCCGCCGGCCGGCCACCATGTGCTCAAACCTCACGGCCGTTCCACTGTCGACGACATTGCTTAATAAAAAAGTCACCGGCCAATGGCCGACTGGAGCCTTTGTGCTCAAAATTGCCGGCCAGCCATGGAATATTCCACATCATCATTTGGTCGTGGCTAACTGGCCGCACGGCTAGATGTGCTAGTGCTATCTCTCTTCCTCCTCTCTTCCCTCTAGATAAATTCTCACAAGTTTAACGTTAATGCTTGCTAAGGCGGAGCTGCAGTCTTGAGCACAAGGTGGAGTGTGCTCCGGCCGACTGGGTCACAAGCTGACGTGGCGTACACTTTTTGGCTGGCCGCCTACCGAGAAAGTTCACAGCCCACCTCTTTCAGCCAGGCGGCACAACACTGGCCGGGCCAATGAATAGCAACGCAGCTCTTCTTGTCCTGTTCCTCTTCTCCCGCCAACGATGGTGTGTTCTCTGCCTCACGTTCTCCGGCTGGGTTGTTCATGTGCTCACTCACCTCGATTTCAGCCGACCAGCAGGTAGCTTCATCCGCTGGCCGATCCGACGACCTTCCTCTTCATGTGCTAAGGCTCTCCAGCCCTGCCGAGCTTATCAAGAATGGCAGGAGGAGGTGCAGTCTGGGCCAGCCCTCTTTGTTTTTCATGTGCAGAGCCAAAGAATGCGCCGCATGTTCCTCAGAGAAGGACAGGGCAAGTAGGTGCTGGAAGAGTTCAGCTTCACAGTCGCCCTTATGGAGCAAAATTGCATCTCTCCAGCCCCCCACGTGCAGCAAAATCCTCGTTCTTTTCCATTTTTTGCAAAGCGGATCATATCTGTAGCTGCAGCACAGCGTCCGTAGCACCTTCCATCACTGCCTCCGAATTGCACATTGAGCATATACTGGACCAAATGAGCTTCGCTCTTGGCCTTCATCTCTGCCCCCTCAATTATCACTTCACTGTCACAGGTAACATTTTCCTGTTTTTTGATTCATGTGTTAAGCTTGCTTCAGGCTATCAACAATGGGCTTCAGCTCCTTCATAGCATTGTACTTCCTCTAGATGACTAGCCCACACAAGCGTCAAAGAGGCCTACTTGTACTCAACATGTAGCCTTTTTACGTCCAAAAAAATAAACGTGTGAAATGGAAAGACAAAAGCACTGTTGTTTCAGTGAGACTTAGAAGTTTCAAGCAAACATTGCATTTTAAGAATTCTTACCACATTATCCTTCTTGAACCTTTTGGTCAACTCCATAATCTGCAAAGCCTCATTTTTCCTATTCTCATTAGAAGGAGTTGCTTTATTATAAGTAATGGTGTTACCATCATTCTTTGCAGTCAGGCAGACAAAAGTGCTTTGGTTTGGAAGGTGATTGGAGACTGACGTGGTGTTTGGATGGGCGGTTTTATGAACAATTTATTGGAGAGGAAATTGTGTTTGAACATGGATATGATGGAAAACATAGTCCATGGCACGCTGATGCTAGTGGCTATGTTACTGACCTCCATCTTGACAACTTGGAGGTACTTATCACAATACAGCTTACTGACTCCTATTTTTTCAGCGCATCTACTTACTGCTTCATGCGTTTGGCTCTATAATGCTAGGCTTGTTTGTCCGCCCTATGGGTCAGAACAGGCTATTGGCTCACAGGGGGAGGGCGATTAAACCTGCTCATAAAAAAGAAAGAAGTGTCTTCATTGAATGATGATGCATATACAAATAATGAGCTCTGGCTATCCATCTCACTGAAGGGTAAGAAGGTAAATGCAAAAATTGTAGCTTTTACATTAACCTTGCCTTCATCTTCCACAATGTACTTTCTTTACTTATTGATGCAGTGGAAAAGTTGATGTACAGTGTTTTTTTTTTGGATAGATAGAGAGTCATGTTTTGGTGGACACAACAAGTTGGCTCCCAGTACGGATGGAACTTAAGGCTTTCGGTGGAGTGGAAAGATGGGAGTTTGCAAATTGGGCTGATTTAATGGTGGGTGATTCTGTGTTCTATGCTAGTAGACAGCTAGGCTTGTTCAGCTTTCTTTATCACTATGGTCGTATCTCAGCGTCTGTTGACAAAGATTTGCCCTCGGGAGTTTTGCAGCTAGGTTTCAGTTACAAGTTTGCGATGTCAACAGCATACTTACCTGCAGCAGGGGGGAAACATGTTTATAATGGGGCAAGTAATGGCATGGCTTGCAGTAGTGATAGTTCAGATATTAACATCTATGACTACAATCCTACTGTGCTGAAACCTCGGTACTTGAGTCATCATCCTCGCATACAAGTGGACAACTCATGCTCACCATCTGTTGAGGTACGTTTTTATGTTGTTCAAGACTTTGGAGTTGTACGAGTCATGTTTTTAGGTATTGTAGTGCCAAACTTATAAGATAAGACTGAGTGGCACCCTTGCATCGTCATATGGGACTTTTTGCAGTGTGGGTTTTTTTTTTGACGTGGCCCTATCTTTACTACAATTTTTGCTTTTTCCCTTTTATGATTATGTGGAACGATGTATTTGTCATAGACCCTTTTTGGTTGTGGTCCTACCTAGTATCTGGCCCCAAATATGTGCAATAGGATGCATAGAACGGGGACAATTAATGCATGTTATTACACTCAGACATGGATACCTTGTACCTGATTTGTTTCATATGCGAATGTGACCTTTTGATAAAATTTACTCCCCCGCTTGTCTTAATCCCCAGTTTATTACAGCGTCGATGGAAATTGTGACCTAGGAGAGTTGTTGTGTTGCTATCCTTTTATTTGAGCTAGTAACGTGCATGTCCATCTTTATGTGCTTAGAATGGCTGGGCAAGAGAATTGTATTGTCGGAAGGGGTTAAGGATTTTAGCTCAGACTTAGTACTCTGCACAAACCCAAGGTTACGTCACTTCAATTGAGAGGACTGAACACAATGAAAGAGAGAGCGAAGAGAGAGAAAAGAGAGATGACACCGTATGTCGGGTCCCAACGACCCTCAAGGGTCCCCCTTGCTGTGTTGCTAAAGCAAGTACTTGCTTTAATTACTTGCACAAATGTTAATACAATGGCTAAATGCTGAATACTGAGTGTTCCATGCTGATGATATGCAAAAACGTTAGATAGTGATTTGGTGCAAAAACGCTGGGTTATCTGTTACAAAAACGCTAGGGCTGATCTGTTGATGCTCAAGGTGGTGACGATGGAAACATTGATGGATGTTGAGGGAAAGCGCTAGGGTACTGGGTACTCATCTTCTGATGCTCCCAATGGGGACCAAGGGGTTGCTTATAGGTTCTTTCACGATTTTCCCTACCTACTTTTTATAAATGTCATGTCAAAGTCAATTACTAATTAATGACTTAAGTGTCATATGCCTGTATGCTTAAGTGATTGTACTGTGCAAGTGAGGCTATGCAATTATGACCTGCCTGATCATGCATGTCCTAGAGGCTCAGGAAGTACCAAGCTAAATAGCAGCAGTAGCTTGTCCATGTGGCTCCAGTGCAATGTGCACGTGACATGCACAGAGGCAGAGCATTGTCACACCTGTTTGGAGAGAGCACCAATGTGGCCATTGTTTTTGCTAGAGTTAGCTCGTGAATTTTGGATCCGCTTCGTTTAGGATCAAGAAAAAGTATCAATGCCAAAGCTTGTACATTCCTATTTTATTGGGCTCTCTCGTTGTTACAACTCTCATCCACTCGGGTGGTTCTGCTTGCACTACACAACATAAGATTTCTTGTTTAACTTTCGAAACTTCCTTTGAGATGCCCACTTGAGAGCACTCTGAATCTGGTTACAACTGACTTGGGGTTTTTTTATTATATCCAAAAAGCATTCAAAAGCTGGGCGTTCGTTGACATGTGTGAATAAAAGCTGGCTTAGCTGAAGCTTGATTATGCTCCTTAGATAGGGTCAATATCTGCCTCCGATCCATATTGGAGCCGTTTACGGGCAGTTTTGAAGCCAATTGCAATGCCCATGGCCCATGGGCCATTGCCATGCTTATTGCCCAATGCCCATTGCTCACATGCTCTTCCTCTAGGCTCTTCCTATTTAAGCAACCCTTCCCCTTTGTTATCCAACAACTACAAGCTACATTGTACAAGCTCTAGCCCTAAGCCTCTCAATGCTCTAGCCTCTCATCATCCATGTGCTTCCATTGAAGCTCTCAAGTGGGCTCAAGCTCTCGAGTCTCCATTGGGTCTACCGTCTCTCTCCTTGAAGCTCCCTTGGGTGATGGGTCTCTCCTCAAGCTTCCTTGGGTCTCTTTCTCTCTCCCTCTCTCTCTCTCTCTCTCTCTTTCTCTCTCTCTCTCTCTAATCTATTGATACATCATACATCATACTAGTAGCTACTAGCTACATACTACATAATGCCGCCTCCTCTTCATGAAGCCTTTGAGAAGCATTGCTGATATTTTGAGCGGGTGGGGGGCAAGCAAAACTCTTGCAAGTGGTGGTGCAAATATTGCCCAAAAGGTATGACCTCTTCTGTCACCCGTCTCATCATCCACTTGACAAAGATGGGAGGACAAGCGGGGCCATGTCCTAATATCCCCGAAGATATCCTTGCGGAATGCAAGAGAAAGTATCTTCCATTGAAGACACGCAAGGGTAGAGTCACCTCGGATGAGTTCGTGTCGCCGGATGTTGATAGCTCCGATTTGGAGGAAGAGGCCTCTCCAATTATGTCCATGGCTACCGGTGCCACCGCGGCCTCATGCGATGGTAGTGCCTCCTCCAAGAAGTCCAAGAAGTCCAAGGGGTCTTCAAGTGATGGTGGCCGGCCTCCGAAGATGGCAAAGCAAACTTCTCTTGCGAAATCGGTGGGTGGATGCTCCGGCCCCTTGTCTTTCTTCAAGGAGAGACAAAGAATCGCGGAAATAGAGATTGCTTGCACGGTGATTGAATGCAATCTCTCCTTCAACATTCTTCGGTTGGAGCGATGGAAGAGGATGATCATAGCAATTGCGGCGGTTGGTCCATGCGAAGGGTGGACGGGTGTGTCATACCACGACATGAGAACAAAGAAGCTTGATGAAGAGAGGGCAAGGATTGACAAGTCACTTGAGCCCGTACGTGCGGGTTGGGCAAAGTATGGATGCTCTATCCTCTCCGACGGATGGAGCGACCGCAAGAAGAGGGGCATCATCAACATTCTTGTTTCTTGTCCTCTTGGCACGTACTTCTTGCGGGCAGTGGATGCGGATTCGAGAGGGAAGAAAGTGACCGGGGCATTCATTTGGAAGCACATCTGCCAAGCCATTCTTGAGGTAAAACCGTAAATCGAGCCTTTATGTCTTGAGAAATTGCCAATGAGTCCTATGTTTTAATTTTTAAGTTTTAACTCTTCTTGTCACAAATGCCTCTTGTGTAGGTCGGTGCGGAGCATGTCGTGCAAGTGATTACCGACAATGCTTCAAATTGCAAGGCAATGAGTAAGAGGCTAGAGAAGGAATTTCCATCCATAGTATGGACTCCATGTGCCTCTCATTGCCTTGACCTTCTCTTTGAAGACATAGGGGAGCTAGGTTGGGTGAAAGATATCCTCAACCAAGCACTCTCCATCATCAATTTCATCAATGGCAAAGTGAGGGTGCTTGCCATTTACCGCACCTACTCCGACCTTGAGTTGAAGAAGCCATCGGCCACTCGCTTTGCCGCCATGTGGCTACTTCTAGAGCGGCTCTATGATGTGCAAAACAAAATACAAAAGACCATGGTCTTCGATGAGTTTAAGGAGTGGATGAATGGAGAGTCCGCCGCTTCACAACAAGATGCAAAAGCCATCCAACGGCTTTGCTTGCGGGAGGAGTTTTGGCAAGAAATTAAGGGTCTTGTCGTTGCGATCTTGCCCTTGTACAAGGCTCTCCGCATGACCGACATGGAAGGGGCAACTATTGGGCTTCTATGGCACTTCATGGAGGAAGCTTACAAGGAGATTGAGAAGTCTACAATCCTAGATGGGGCTCCCGATGAAACACGGTATAACTACATATTTATTATTACATAATACATTCTCTATATATCTAAATTCTACATGCTTGTTTCTCTACTTAGTACATTTCCTCTCTCTTCTTGTAGTGATTACCTCGAGGACTCTCCCAAGAGAGATGACATTCTCCTCCTAATCACAAAGCGGTGGGATTGGATGAAGAGACCTATCCATTACTTTGCGGCTCTCTTGCATCCGGCTTACAAGAAGCCCGAACTCTTTGCAAATCAAGAGCTTATTGAGGAGCGCAACAATTACCTCTTTAAGGTGCTAAAAGAAGAGGACATTGGAACATTTCTCCAAGAGGTAATCAACTATAGCGACCAACGAGGCACCGCATTTACTTCCAACTTGTGTTGGAAGCGGCAATGCTTGGTGAAGCCTTTATTTTGGTGGGAGAGCTTTGGCTATCAATTGCCTACTCTCAAACGACTTGCTTTGAGGGTTCTTGGCCAAGTAAGCGACGAGCCTCAAACTTTTACATTTTGTGCTTAATCTCTTTAACTATAGTCTCTTATAGCTTATGCCTCTCTTGATGTGTTTTAGGATTGCTCATTGGGAGCATGTGAGCGTAATTGGTCCGCATACTCCCTCATCCACACCAAAATCCGAAACAAGCTCTCAACAACGAAGCAATTAGAGTGACTTATCTATTGTCGCTCCAATTTACGTATGTTGCGCTCTATGCATGAGATGCCTATGGCTCGACAGGTATAACTTATAAATTATAATCACGACTCACTCCATTTCTATACTCTAGTCTTTAATTAGTTTGAATATACTAATTATGTTTTCATTGTCCAATGTTGTAAATGTCAAATAGGTCAATGTGGATGAGCTCACACTTACGATTGACACTCTAAAGAGTGTCAATAAAGAGCAAGACCCTGAGGAGCAAATGATTTTTCGTGAGCTCTACTTGGAGCTTGAGGAGATTGATCGCCGGGTTTCTCGCACACGATCACGCAAGAAGGTCGTCATCCATGGAGTTACATTGGCTACAAGAGGCAGAGGTGCCAGGGCTACAAGAGGTAGAGGCAAAGCATCAACAACACCCACGGAGGCTCCTAGGACCTATGTGCGGCGAGGCTCCGGAAGCGGCTCTTGTGCGGCGGCCATCACTATGGAGGATAGAGAGCCTCGAGAGCCAGAGTATGATGATGAAGGTAACCTCATTAGTGATGGAGATTATGAGACGTCATCCTTCGACTCTTGTGAGGAAGAGGATGATGTTGATGAGCAAGGATCAGAAGAGGAAGATGATGAGAGCACTAACTAGTGACTAGTGACTTTACTATTTAGTCTCTCTATTATGGTGTGCCATTTTTTGAGTACTTTGTAGCCCTTGCCACTTGGACCCCCCACTTTTTTGTATCATCTTGAGTTTTGTCTCTCGAGTCTCTACTTATCAAATTTCAATGATCATTTTGGTTTATCATTTATGTAATGCTCATTCTCTTTAGTCTTTGAGTCTTGACTCTTTACATTGTAGTATTGTAACTACTAACTTCTAATCTATACAAATGTCAAGTTTCTATAAGTATTAAGGCCTAAGCCTTAGACTTGAGAATTATTTGCTTTTTTAAATTTGAACATACATAACGTCATCGTACATCATAAATTTTTTTAGTTCGTTTAGTACCGCACATCATCGTACGCGTACAAAACGTACGGGACCATACGAGACCACTATGAGGTCAACTGAGAGGCCTCTTGAGCAAATGCTCATGCTTTTAGAATGGCCTTGTAATACTCTTCCTGCTTATACCCTCTATGCCCGTGTGGCTATTGCATCAACATCTTGCCTTATATAATGATGATAATGCCTTAATCTTGGTGGAGTTCAAGCATATAATTGTAGTGAAATGGATGTGTTAAGATTGTGGAGTGGGATGCTCTTGCACAAGAGAGTCGGCGGTCGCCACCATTGGCAGCACCCGATGGATTATTAGTTTAATTGAATCGGTTTGTGTACAACTGGATGACAAGAATTTGCAAGTCAATTTTTTTCAAATCCTCTCCCAAAAACCATGTACATGAGGTGTCATGTGCATATTATCAGGATGTCTCGTATAAGGAGGATCACTGGGTGTATTTAAGGATATTGAAGCAATGGCTCAAGCAAGTTGGTAAGAAGTGTCTCAAACTCTCATTTGGTGTGTATGGTCCGTTTCCAATCCTTTGAAAGGTGAATGATGTTTCCATGCAGTTGCATTACCATCTTCTTGAACGATACATAAGATTTTCTATGGTATACATTGTTTTAGGATCCATCGAGCGAGTGCTCGTAAAAATAGAAAACCACGACACATCTAGGGGGTGCCATCTTTCCATATGGAATTTTTTTTTCTTTAAAACATTCAGGCTACTAGTATTGTAGGGTGCCTTGTTGATTTAGGGTGTTGCTTGATGAACCTTCGGTTTGCAATGCGGATCTGCATGAGCAAAACTGAAGACTCAAGAGGAGGGTAAGCAAGGATGGGTTTAGTGATGATGTGGCATATCACCCAAACAATCCCTGCCATTGATGGTTAATCGAAGAAGAGGAAAATTTCAGAAAAAGAAAGATACACGACTGACTGATGAACAACGAGTTGAGTATCTCAAAATGGGGAAGGGCTTTGAATGTGGAGAACATGGACATGTGTTAGCACAGTGCCCCAAAAAGGCACCCAGAGAACAATCAAAAGACAAGCTAGAGAGTTCCAGAGCAGCCAAAGAGCACGGGAGAAAAGGAAGGACGAAAGTAGGACTGGTACCAGATTGCATGTGGATCGACCGTGATCAGATGGGCGAAAGTACTGAACTTTGCCGCGCATGGGGCAAAGTGCGCGACCAAGAAGCCCTAATCTTCTTTGATGGAGGAGCCAAGGCCAACTTTATTTCACCTGAATTGGCGGCTCGACTTGGAATTACGCCCCAAGAAATGAGGCCACAAGCGGAGGCTGTTCTAGCGGCACCTGGACGGGATGTTGCCATTAGATCTGTCTAGGGCATTTTCAAGGGTATCTAGGGCACGAGGACTTTTATATCATGCCTATGGAAGGGTGTGATGTCCTCCTAGGAATCCCTTGGTTCCACAAGAACAGCGCTGTGGTCGATTATATGGTTCCACAAGAATGAGAAAGACCGAGAGATTGTACTTGGTGTAAAGTTGAAGGGTGAGTCCGTCCCACTTGTATCGGCTTCGGTCGTTTCCAAATTAATGAAATCCACTCTTTTAGTTTACTCGATCTTCTTGAAAGAACTGAATGATGAACAAAGGTCAAATATGTTTGATCTAAAAGAGGAACAACAAGATTTTCTACATACGCAGGCTGATTGTTTTTCTGAAGGCCTTCCAGACGAGTTACCTCCTCCTTGTCCTAAAGACCACAGGATTAATTTGATTCTTGGTAGTACACCACCGAACCGGCCACCTTACCGAGTTAGCCGAGCCCTAAATGAAGAAATAATGAACCAAGTAAAAGAACTTCTAAAAAAAGGTCTCATCCAACCTAGCACTTCACCTTTTTATTCACTGATGTTGTTAGTCCTAAAGAAAAAGGTGCGAGAGCTCGACGGCTACTCACAAAAGTGATCGGCATGCGAATCGGAGCATAAAATAGAGAATTACAGCTTGCTGTAATTTTTTGCAGGTTTAGGGTCTCGCTAGGTTTTGTGAAGTGCTCTAAAGTGCGTGGAAAGTCATTGAGCTTGGGATTTTGTCCGTGGAGACTTCTAATGTGGTTATGCTACTGAAATCGGGTTAGAGTACGAGAATTTCAGCCCGATAAAAGTGGGACAGCTTTGTAGAAGTTTACAGGTTTTTCTCAAGTGTAATGAGAATAAAGAAAAACCGAAAATGGCGCCAGTCTTTGGGGCCAACAGGGTGCCGTTGTCTACTTGGAAGCACTTTAGCTGTCAAGCCGTGGTTTGTTTGAAGTGTTGAATCCCTGTCACAGGTTTCTTTGTGAAGTTCCTTTGTGTCGTACAGTTAAAGTAATGATCGGGTGAAAGCTAAAGTCTACCACCCTACGGGCCGGTTCCATGGTTCCATTGTCGTGTCCCGACCTTCGAGAGATCTCCATGATAGAGTGCTGTCACGAGCAGTGTAGCAAACTGCTGTACTCCGCCGATGCAAGGTGAAGATACTGCGTGAAGGTCCTGAATTGAGTGTGAAAACAACTCCTTGTCGTAAAAGAAGTGCCAATAGACCTGCAAGTGTCTTGCCCAATAGCATCTGTGGTGTCTATAGTCAAACCGTTTGGAGAAATGGGGAAGCCCAGGAACTGTCATGAGAATGACCGGAAGCCTGTCAATGCATGAACCTGTAAACTTGGCTGGAATGAATGGATCGTACGCCTGTAGATGATCAAGCCGATATCAAAAATACCGTGTACTGCAGAGCTGTAGAAGTCCAAATACCCGGTCAGACGACCACCGGATGGTCCTGATAAGCAAAGGGGTAATCAACCACGCAATGGATGAATGTCCAGCCTGCTATCAACCCAAAAATCAAGTACTAAGAGGCTGAATTTGCTGCTGTACAGCAAAAAACAGCAAGCTTGTACGCCACCGAACAAGGTGGGAGCGTTGCAGAAGAAGGCAATGAGTATTCCGTGTATCTCAGCCGTCTAGGGGCTGAAATGAGAGAAAAACAGCAGGTACAATGGTCCAGAAAAGCGCTGGATGAAGAGGAAAACCACTTGTGAAAGGCAAAGATGCCTAGAGGTAGAAGAGAGGGGTACTTGAAAGTACAAGATCAAAGATCCTCACCTCATATGCTGTAGAAAAAACGCAGAAAACCTGAAAACGCAGCAAGTAGAACTTTTGCTCCAGACGAGGTAAATGCCTAGCCAATGGTTTAGGCAATGAGGGAGAGGGGATAAGGAGGGATCCTTGCAGAGGTGCAAGCAATGAGACCTCCAAACTGTTGTATAACGCAAGCATTGTCAGCGTGTGTAAGCCTGTTAAAGTGAAACGCAGCAACCTCCCAAAAACGCTAGGGTCTACTGCCCAAAACGCAGATGGCTGAAAACGCAGGTTCTTTCCGATGGAACGCTGCTAGAGGTTGAGCGCTGGCCTCTCCCTGCAAAAGAAAAAAAGCTGAGATGTGTGCTCCCCTGTTTCTGGCATCTGATGCTTGAAAACGCTGCCTGGCTGATCCAGCCCTAGGGAGGAGAATCTCATGCGGGAAGGTAATGCACCCATACCATGAAGAGCTGCACTGTTGATACCATGTGAGCGCGCGTGCGGAAGCGTGAGAGAGAGAGAGAGAGAGAGAGAGAGAGAGAGAGAGAGAGAGAGAGAGAGAGAGAGAGAGAGAGAGAGAGAGAGAGAGAGAGAGAGAGAGAGAGAGAGAGAGAGAGAGAGAGAGAGGTGATGCACCTAGACCATGAAGAGCTGTGCTGTTGATACCACCCACAAGTATCTGGCCTGATCATCTCTCCGAACTATGTGCAATAGTGGTTGGAGCTCCTCTCTGAAAAGAACTGCTACACCACCTGATCCTCTAGTCCCATGTGCAGTTCTGGTGCATGTCCTACAAGCTGTCTCCCATCTGTATCCTGATATGTGCGGCATCAACTGTCCTGGAGCCTGATGAGTCTCTGAGTAGAAAACAATGTCTCTGTCTCTGAAGCTATCCTCAAAGGCCCCCACATCAAGTCTATACGAACCATTACAGTTCCAAACTGCCATCCTGAGAGTGGTCCCATAGGTCTCGCACCGTCATGTAGAGCGGTGCTCTGTAATCACTACTCGTCCATTTCTGTAGAAAGCTAACTTCCCCTTCTCCCTTGCTGCTATAATCTCTGGCATGACCTCTCTCATATGTGCAAGCTGTGAGAGCGTAAGATCATCTCCTAAAAAGATACCTGTTTTCTTCAGGGTTGGCCTCTTCTTTAAAAAGTCTTTCTTTTCTTCCATGGAGGGAAAGCGCAAAATGAGAGAGAGAGAGAGAGAGAGAAGAACACAAACACTGCAGATGGGGAAGAGGGGGTGATCAGCCCCCTTGACTACCAGAGCATAAGACCAATACAGTGTCAATCTGTATCTGTATGAAATGGGTACCCCCTTGGCCTCATATATATGAGTGTCCAAGGGAGTCCATACTGGGCGAGCGGCCGCCCCAAACGTGGGCGGCTAGACAAAAGTGCAACCTATACATGGGTGGCCAAGCTGGAGACACTAGCCGTACAAGGAAGTGCCCTAGACCTGTGTGAAGTAGCAGAGTGGTGTAAATCTAACAAGAGTGCCTTTGTCCACGGCGGTATTGATACCACCTTGAAGGGTGTTGAGCATTACTTTTACTGGCCGAGGAGTGGACGAGTTTGTTTGCAGTTATTTGTATGCTAAAAAGTCAAGTTTGATAGGCATAAGGCACCAAGGCTTCTACAGCCTTTACCTGCGAGGATGCTCTCGGGCATCTCTCCCCCCCCTTTGCACATATGGTAATGCCCCACTAGTTGGGCTTCTCAGATGACCATGTATAGTTCTGGGGGTTTTATGCGCGTTTGCCAAGGCAAGAGCCTTCTGCACAGAAGCCGGATTAGCTAATTGCTAATCCCCTTCAAGTATGCATAGTTTCATCGCGAAGGAATGCGAAAACAGAGTTTTCTCGCGTGAAAACTTGTCCGATTTACAGGGGAATTGTCCCATTGGGTGTGGGAGTTCTTGATACATGCGTAGACATGTTTACTCAGCTCAAAATGACACGAAATAGAAAATTACAGCCTGCTGTGTTTTTCTGCAGGTTTAGGGTTTCACACCTAAACTGCAAGGTAATGCTAGGGGAGCCTCGGGAAAGCCTTGGGTGCTTGTACATGACAATTAGAGAGATTTCCCACGAGGAATGTCGTCTAATTGAAAGTGCAAGTGACCCTACAGATGCGGGAGCCCGAGGGCTACCCACAGGAGTGATCCGCATGCAAATTGGAGCGCAAAACAGAGAATTACAGCTTGCTGTAATTTTTTGCAGGTTTAGGGTTTTGGCCAATTTGATGCCTAGAGGTCCCAGGAGCTTTTGGGGAAGCTAGGGAATCACCAAACAGGTGTTTTAGTGCAAATTGGGGGCCAAATACAGAGAATTCAGTGCGCTGTAATTTCTCACCTTGGTAAAGTGCTCTAAAGTTCGTGGAAAGTCACTGTTTACTCGGGATTTTGTCTGTGGAGAGTTCTATTGTGGTTATGCTACCAAAATCGGGTTAGGGTAGGGGAATTTTAGCCCGATAAAAGTGGGACAGCTTGTAGAACTATACAGTTTTCTCTCAAGTGTAATAAGAATAAAGAAATACCGAAAGGGGCGCCAGTTTGTGGGGCCTAGAGGGTGTCGTTGTTTGCTTGGAAGCGCTCTAGCTGCCAAGCCATGTTTTGTTTGAAGTGTAATTCCCCATCACAGGTTTATTTGTGAAGTACCTTTGTGTCGTAAAGTTAAAGTAATGATCTGATGAAAGCTTAAGTCTACTGCCCTACGGGCCAGTTTCATCCCCAATTTGGCGTCGACTCGACTATTCTCTCTTTTTGTCTATTGTCTGGTTGGAGGTAAGCGATTTATTCGCTATTCAGTATATTCATATTGTTGTGAGTTTGTGCTTTGTGCACAAGGTTGAACTTCTAATGATGTCTTGTCTCTGAGCTGCTGTATGTCCAAGCTCTGCGAGGATTTCTGCTCGAAGTTTTTAAAGGGGTAAAACTGGTTCTCCAATTTTAAGGAGAACCAGTATTTTCTTTTAGTGTCTATGAGAGAAATTATCGAGCTATATGTCACAACTGGATCACTTTTTGGAGGGTTATTACTATTTTGTTTGAGCCTGCTAAATTTTAAATTTGCTGTGGATAGGAAATGAATGCTTACTGGAATGATAAACGTGTTCAAGTGAGAAGTCTTATCATGAAAGGGGTCTGATTGCTTGGCCCATGAACCCAAATCATGGTCCAAACAGAATGGTTAGTGGTGCTGAGAGTAGGAAATGAATGCTCAGTGGAACGATTCAACGTGTTCAGTTTAGGGGTTTTATTAATGGGTCAGAATGCTTGTCCCACAAACTCAAGTCAGGACTTTTGTACGTGTCTCGTGAATTTCAAGGAATATGAAAAAGTGTCACAATTACCATGGATCAAACTATTTAAGCTTTAAAAGTTTGTATCATTGGGATTACATGATAATTAATTACAAGTTGTCTGACTGTTGTTTGAACAGATGATACGTGTCAGAAGTGGTCATCACGTGGTTCGTCCGTTGATCGATGGGAAAGACATGGGGTAATTGACATTATCTGTTCTCTCAAGCACAGAAAGATGCTGTAGTCTGTGCATAATCTCATCTATTTTCACTGAAAGTTTGAGAGAGCAGAATCGGGTGGTGGTGTGTGCAAAACTTGTCTTTTGTGTGTTTTTACTGTCATTTGAAAGGTGGCGTGCTTTCTTCGTGCGTTTTTACAGAGTTGAATGTATTGCAGGTATTTTATTGTTGACACTGGAGCAAGTTGCTTAGTTATTTCTGCAAAGAAGGCAAGGGCATTGTGACTCTTTGGTAGTATTTTGAAGGTTTTTGGTGAATGTGCATCTTCGTAATTGCAAGCTACTTTATCTCAACATGACCGGATTCTATTTCCATTGCATCTAGCAAGCCTACAATAGAACATGTGAAAGGTTATCACTTTCAAAAGCTTATCTCGATTTGTAGTCACTATGGCTGCAGGTTTCCCCCTAACAGAAGTTTGTTGGTGGTCTCTTAGTATTTAGCGTTGACCTGAAAGTGGGGGCACAGTACTCGTACCATGAGGATAATTTGATTGGTACAGTTGGGAGGGGTCTTGGGGAGACAAGCATAACACAATGCTTTCTTATATCAAACAGTGTACTTATGTTGTTTCGGCACCTGAGTGATGCCTATTGTCGCATTTCACAAGATTGTGTTTGAGAAATGTTTCAGGCCCTTCAGTAATTACGTTTTGAGCTTCGCAATCCGAGAAAGCCTTTCTTTCAACAAGCTTAATTTGACTTATGTCTGCAGTTGACTTTCATGAATTCATTTCTGGGGGAATTTTTTCACGCTCTGCAATTTAGGTTTTGAGCACTCTTAAAGAAGAAAGTATTGTCTTCGACAGGGCTTGATTGAATTAGATGTACAGTTATGGTTCATGAATCATACCATTTTTGGGGAAGCTTTCAAGATCTCAAATTTAGGTTCTGGGTTTGTTGAGGATCTGAACTTAATAATTCAATTAATAAATTGCAGGCAAATGAGGTTGAAATGCCAGCCTTTGGTGAGCTTTACATTACTGGCGTAGAGGGGAAGGTAAGATGATGTTTTGTTGTCTTTTGGTTGGTGATTTCCAAATTATAGTGCGCTTTCTTTATTGCATCCAACAAGATAAGAGTCATAGGTACCCCTTGCTGCATCATGTATAGCACGGTATCCATGTTTGGCTCGTTTGTTTGTTGGCCTGGCTGTTTGCTATTTGACTATATTTGTTGAGTTACATCAAGAAGAAAATATAGTTCTCTGTTTGTTTATGGACTCAGTAAATTCAAAAAAGATATTTTGGAGATTGAAAAAGGATATTTTGGATGTGTCAGCAGACGGATGAATAGTAAATATTTGAAATGTGAAGCGTCACTGTGAAATGTTTCAAGGCTGAAACGTTTCACCTCAAGATGTGCTTTTTTACCACGAAACGTTTCAATTGAATGTTTAATTTCAGTCAAACATGGAACTGAAACATTCATAAATGGATTTTGAAAGGCCCTAAAACCTAAATCTAATGTCACTGCGAAATGCATTTCAGTAGCTCTGAAGCGCGAAAAGGCCAAAACATTTTAGGTGGCCACTGGAATGCCTGCGGGTTAAACGCCTGAAATTGTTTCTCTCATGAAACAAAAATGTGTTTTTAGGCTTAGCAAGCAAGCTTCTTACCTTTGCTTTCATCCAAACTAGCCTAGGGAAATGTAGAAGTTGATACAAATTTATTTAGCATGCGTACATACCTGTATGTATGTGATGCTACACATGCTCGTGCGCATGCACACACATTCAAAGACACACAGATACTCCCACACACACACACACACACATAGTGCACACACATGCGTACATACCTGCATGTATGTGATGTTACTCATGCCCGTGCACATGCACACATTCAAAGACACACAGACACTCCCACCCACCCACCCACACACACACACACACACACACACACACACACACACACACACACACACACACACACACACACACACACATAGAGCGCACACATGCGTACATACCTGCACGACACATGCCCGTGCACAGGCACACACATTCAAAGACACATACACTCCCACACACACACAGTGCGCACGCGCACGCGCACACACACACACACACAGTTGTAGTGCTGTGTATATAAATGCATCTGTATGTAAGTGTGCTGGTGTGGATCCTCGTGCTTTAGCACGATTGACTTGAAGAGTGGATATCATCAGATCAGGATAGCGCCAGGAGATGTCTACAAGACAGCTTTTCGGACGACTTTTGGGTTATTTGAGTTTTTGGTGATGCCTTTTGGCTTAACCAATGCTCCTGCGACATTTAACCGGATGATGGATAGGATTTTTCGAGAGTACAAGCTATTTGTTGGCACTTTCTTTGACGACATCATTTTTTTTCTCGAAGAATGAGGCAGAACACAGAGATCATCTACTTCAAGTCTTTCAGGCATTACGAGATCACACATTAGTGATTAATGCTAAGAAAAGTGAATTTTTCCTACCAGAGATACACTTTTTGGGACACATTGTGTCAATAGCAGGAGTGCAAATGAACCCGGCCAAGATAGAGACTATCCGTGATTGGCCCGATTTGAGGAATGTCCATGAAGCTAGAAGCTTCTTGGGACTGTGTTCGTACTACAGGCGGTTCATACGAAAGTTTGCAGAGGTTGCTTCCCCTTTGCATACCTTGACACAGAAAGGAGTACCTTTTTTGTGGGGACCCACAGAGGTGACTGCCTTTCGGACATTGAAAGAGAAATTGACTACGAGACCTATTTTGACGTTGTCGGAATTGCAGAAGTCATTTGAAGTATATTGTGATGCTTGTGGTCGTAGTCTGGGTGCGGTCTTGCTGCAAGAAGGCCATGTCATAGCTTACGAGAGCCGTTTGTTCTCTAGGCCGGAGATGATAGCACAGATCTATGGGAAAGAGCTTTTGGCGGTTATCCATGCTCTTACTCAGTGGCAGCATTACCTACTCGGAGCGGATTTTACTGTCTTTACAGACCATCAGAGTTTGCGCTACTTGTCACAGAAGCAGCTTTCGGAAAAGCAGATGCGGTGGGTGAACATCTTGTCACTGTTCCACTTCCAGATTGTCCATGTGCAGGGACAGAAGAATGTGGTGGCAGATGCTTTGTCTCGGAAACCGTTGGTTCTGGCTATTTCCGCGATACATCATAGGAGCTTCGAGGATATGGTCGATCAATATGCCACAGATACAGGTTTTGCAGATATTTTCACACGGATACGGGATGGGGAGACAGTAGCTGGATACTCCCTTCGGGAAGGCTACTTGATGAAAAAGACTATGTTGTGCGTTACACAGCCGTTGAGGGAAAAGGTTATGATTGATTGCCACTGTCCACCTTTTACGGGTCACCGCGGCATTGCTACCACCATGAAAGAGGTAGAGAGAGATTTCTTTTGGCGGAGACTGAAGAAGGATGTGGAAGAGTTTGTGCGCAGTTGCTTGGTATGCCAGAAGGTCAAGTTTGACAGGCATAAGGCACAGGGATTGTTACAGCCTTTAACCCATACCCACCCGCCCCTAGGAAAATATTGAAATGGATTTCATTTTTTTTGATCTCCCGAGAATACAGAATGATCACGATGATTTTCCGATTACATGGCACGCCTGAGACGATTGTCTCCGACAAAGACCCCAGATTTATGAGTTTGTTTTGGAAGGCAAGTTGGGAGAACATTGGCACGCGGTTGCAGTTCTCGTCATCGTTCCACTTGCAGACTGACGGGCAATCTGAGATTGCCAATTCAGTGATTTTAGATTTATTGAAGTCTTGTATCTCGCATCAGAAGACTCAATGAGAAAAGAACTTACCTTTGGTGGAATTTACCTACAATAACACGATACACTCTTCGACGGGGAAGATGCCATGTGAGATTGTTGAAACTGCTGCGAAGGTTCCATCCTTCCTGAGCATGAAAGATTAGAAATTTGAAGCGGATGAATATTCGCGAGATTTGGATACGGCTTTTGCCAAGGTTCGCGAGACTTTGCAGGAGTCTCAAGAACGACAGAAAAAGGCAGCGGATCGCCATTGTCGCGACTGGAAACTGAAGGAGGATGATTGGGTGCTCTTACTTTTGAGAAGGCACGCCTAAGAAAGAAAAAGGGAAAGGAGAGGCTTTTTCCAAAGCTTAGTATGTGATACTACGGACCTTTCCAGATTACTGACAAGATAAATGATGTCTCCTTCCGATTGAAACTGCCAGATACTTGGAGGATTCACAATGCATTGCATGTGAGTCTCTTGAACCCTGTTAAGGGTGATGTGCCTGATGATGGGGAGCCTGATGAGCAACCCGAAGTGGAAGAAAACGAGGAGATCCTTGTTCCTGAACAGATTTTGGCACATAAGGATACGAAGAAAGGTAAAGTCCGAAGGCGGTTCTTGGTTAAGTTCAAGAACTTTCCTGCATTTGATGCGAAGTGGATGGAGGAGGAGGACCTAGCAGATACTCCTCGGATTGTGAAACTTTACCTCGATGTTTTGGTTTAGCATAGTCTACTCCAAACGGAACCCAGAAACTCAGCTTGGCCGAAGATCTGGTGCAGTGGGATGCACAAGAGGGGAGTTACTCCACTCCTTTGTCAACAGATGCCTCGATTTTGATACTAAAGTCACCGATGTCTCTTTGAGCTTCAGGGATACTGAGAGTTGACAGTATTCTGCTGGATGACTTTATGAAATGGAATTCCTGATTATGATACTGATTTGTTCTTGACTTCTTGTGAGTGCAGGAACTGATAGCCGAAATGATTGCAGCATTTTGGTCTACTTGATCTCGAATAGACATGGTTGCAATAGGGGTTAGTCAATCGGACATCGATGAGGTCCCGATTGGACCTAGATGTGATTGCTAGCTACATCGCCGATAAATCATGGTCTAAGATCCGAATGAATGTTGAATGTCATGTGATGTCCTGTGATGTCTGGTGATGTCCTGTGATGTCGTGTGATGTGACTGTCGATTTTGTACATGTGCTAGATGTGTGTTCCTAGTACGTAGGTACTAACAGTCAGTGTCTGCTAAGACGGTTTATGGCTTTTGTCGGTTTTGCAGGCGTAATCGCGGTCGATTACAATGCTTTCAAGAGGGGGGTATGTCACAAAGTGATGATGTGGCGGACAGCAGAAACCCTAATTTCTGCCAGAAACCCTAAAATTCTTGCAAACCCTAATTTCTGCCAGAAACCCTAATTTCCGGAAATCGCGGAGGCGGATTATTATTATTATTATTATTTTTTTTTTTTTTGGGGAAAATGATGAGCGACGCGAATTTTGCTTTTGCTTTTTAAAAAAAAAAAAAGAGAAAAGAGTCTCTAAGAGAGAGAGAACTGATGCTTTTGATTTTAAAAGCTTTTGGGGCTCTGCTTTTGGCCATCCCTTGTAACCTTTAAATTAGTGGTGAGGGCCTCACTTCTCAGAGCATCTGGACGCAGAGTCTGAGAGTGAAACCCTAACCGCTCTCTTGTACTTTGATGATTGATTAATATAAAAAGAAATACCGAAAGGGGCGCCAGTCTTTGGGGCCAATATCTCTAGGCACGGAACTCCGCCGGGCCAGTGCAAATCTATTGTGATCTGTGAATTGTTTTGAAGTGGTTATTTGGTGCTGTCGCGGTTGATTCTTGACTTGGAGTGTCCAAGTTTGTTACATCCACTGTATCCTTCTTAGTCATCCGCGTATGTCGCGTTCATACTCTCCAGTTGGCCAAGAAGAAATAAAGAGCCTTTTGAATTTCAGTCATTTAACTGGCTGGCAGTGTCTTGTTTAATAGAAGCGTGGACCACCCGGTTCGAGCATTCCCCTTAAAGTAAGACGAGATTTAGGCTTCTTTGCCTTTTTCTTGCCCTTCCCGAAGCTTTGCTTTTTGCTTCGCTTTCTGCCTTTTCTATCTTCTTCGCTCGAGTCAGATGAGCTAGAAGAACTGTCAGAAGAAGAAGAAGAACTGGGTACTCCTTCAAATCGAACACTCTTCTTTTGCTTTCTTGCCGATTCAAAAGTAGACTGACGACCCAAATAACTCGGTAAGTCAGCGCCTTTCTTTTTCTTTTTGTCGTGCTTTTTAGCTTTGTCCTGCGTGTCAAAAAGCTGAGCAAATCGTGCATCAACCACCTCTTCTAATTCTTGCTCTGTATCTATCCTGGGAGTAGGAGGTTTCTTGAGAGCCGGTTTGAGGGGTGGTTCTGTGGTCTGCCACCACTGTGTGTGCACCTCATCGAAAGAAGTTTGGCTCATATATTCTGCAAACTCCCTCGCAAAATTAAGCATCATCTTTGTTGCATCGCCGATCAATCGTCGACGCTCCATCTCTTCGAGCTCCGCGTGAGTAGGCCGAGGCGGGCCGTACTCCTTGCATGAATCTTCGTTGTGATCTCTTCCCGCATCTCTGGATGCAGAGAAAGGCGACCGATCTCTGCCTGAAGCCATAAGTGCCGCGTAAAAAGGATCGGATTTCCCGTAGAAGAGAAATTGGCCGTGCTCTGACACCACTGTAATAGACTTGGACACTCCAAGTTGAGAATCTACTGCGACACCACAAATAATGACTTCAAAACAGTTCACAGTTCACAATTGATTCGACACTGGCCCGGCGGAGTTCCGTGCCTAGAGATATTGGCCCCAAAGACTGGCGCCCCTTTCTGTATTTCTTTTTGTCTTCATCTGCAACTCAAAGTACACAAGAGTGGTCGGGACTCACTCTCAGACTCTGCATCCAGATGCTCTGAGAAGTGAGAGCCCAAACCACCAATATAAAGGTTTACAAGGGGATGCTAAAAGCAGAGCCCAAAAGCTTCAAAAGCTGTGAATTTTAAAAGCCTGTTCTTTTTCTCTCTTAAGCTCTCTATTGAGCCTAAAATAAAGCAAAAAGAGCTCTCTCTCTCTCTCTCTCTCTCTCTCTCTCTCTCTCTCTCTCTCTCTCTCTCTCGCTCTCTCTCTCTTCAATTTGCGTAGCCTGAAAAGCAAAGCTGCCGTAAACTGTCCACGCAAAAAGGCTGTACGGATTTTCCGTGGGATGCGCCGCAAAACGCGGGCCTTGTCCGTACCATTCCTGCCACGTCATGCAGTGCTGCCGTACAGCCAGCTGCGTCAGCATTCTGCCACGTCAGCATTCCGGTGAAGTTAATCTATGGTAGCTCACCTTTTAGTGAAATGGCATGTGTTTTGCTTAATCAACGAATCTTTTTCCCGCCTGGACTTGTCGAAGCACGTTTCATGGCTACCATGAATGTGATCAGATATTTGCCAATGAAGCCATTGAATTCGCCCTAGCTAAAAAGCACTTTTTTCTATTCTAAATTCACTTTACTTTGCCTGTGTCATTGTAAGATAGTCTAATAAAAAAGAATGGTACAGAATAAATTTCACCCTAAAGCAAAAACTGTTCAGCGCTAACTATGTACTCACGTGGATTCAAGCGATTGTACATCTATTGTCCATCAACTTTTGTAATTACTCAGCTATGTACCTGTTTTTGTTTTACATTGCAGGAGTGATTCCATTTTGTCTCTCTTTGATTTGTGGTTTTTCAGTTCAAATCCCAGTTTCGTAGAGGCAAGTCGCTTGAGCTTGGCCCCTTGAAGATTGACTTTCCAGTCTTTATAGAGGTAAGCATGACAATTAACGTCTCAAAAAAGAACAATAAATTGCCATGAGAGAGTCACAGACCATTGAGCTGCTCAATGGGCGTAGGCTCCTTCAGATGATGTTGTAAAGGGCGTGGCAGAATCTGTCTCTGGAATACTGGGTTATGATATCTTTTGTCGAGCTATTGTTGAGGTGAACCTCCAATCCAAGCTTCTCTGTTCATGTTTTCTAGCTGTTCTAGACAAATGCATTTCATTGTTGTCAACACAAGTGTCTTGTCCTAAGGGCAGTGTCAATACGGACTTATCTCTATGAACACATGAATGATGAAACATCACTCGATTTATGGGAGTTTTGCAGATGTCAAGTGCAGACTTCAAAATGTCCTTTTATGACCCACTGCTCTACAGACCTCTCAATCGTGAAGTAAACTGGGAGGTAAATTGAAGCTTAATCCTCAATTTCTCTTTCACTTAAAAGTCCTGTTGTTTTACTAAGGCTTGAGTATATAATTGTAAAACTTGTGTGTCACATGGACATCTGATAGAAAGATTACTTTGGTCGTCATAATTCAGCCAAGAGAGGTGTTAGAAATTTCAAGGGATGCAGTTAAAGAAATTTCTTTGAGAACCTGTAATGTTCTAGCATCTTCTATTTTACAATGTATAGACGGAGTGGTTGTGATGATAATAATTCAAAGCACAGCATGCGTGTGTATCTGAACATGATGATTGAGATTTTAAACAAGACAGCCCTTGATTTTTAATTGGCTGAACTGGTTGATTGTATATGCGTTGACAGGTTTTACACATGCTAGACAACACGCCTCATGCGCTAGCAAAGTTCATGGAGCAAAGTGCTCTGCTCATGCTTGATACAGGAGCTGGAGGAATCGATGTAATTTTCCACAAGCGGGCTGTCAAAGAGTTTAATCTACTTTCTAGCTTGGACTGGAGGGGTCAAGTTGAGATCAGTGGGGTGGGTGACGGTAATGATAAAGGTGGAATCAAGGTAAACGGTTTGAATGGACTTCGTTTGCCACATTTTTGAACTTCGCTAGCCCAGACATTCAGCGCTAGTCCAGACATGGTCTATCACCATGTCTGGACTTTGAAGAAGATTATAAATTTTTTCTCATCAACCTCGCTTTTTGCCAGGTGCAACATGGAATTTTGAACCAGGTGGAAGTTGCTGGCCAATCATTCTCTAACGTCAAAACCTTGTATTTCAGTGGGGATGAACAAGCACTGGATATCTCCATATACACTTCAGGAATTCTTTGCGGGGAAATTATCATGTGTCAGCTTGTTATCTTTGATTATCCAAATAGCAGATTTGCCCTTGTGAGAAATTGACAGGAGTAGTTTGTAGGGTCCTCAAAGTGAGGGCATGAGAGTAACATGCATTTGTCCTATCCAAGGCGTCTGTGAGAGTATTTTCATGGCGTGTGTTGATTCTTTCCCCCTTTCATTATATCTGAACACTCCATTGATTCTTAATGATACTCTTACCTCTTTTGTCTAATCCAAGTGTATTCATCTTTTAACGATTGCACTCGTTTACTTCATGCTACTAAGAGCTTGAGAGTATTTGCTTGGATGCTTCCATTTTTAGGAACTCCCTCAGAGCATTAGGTTCAAAAACCATTACTGTCAGCATGTATGCTGGTGGGAGGCACCTAAAATGTGAATAATTTGAATTGAAGAGATGGTTTTTCTGGATGGGCCTTGTCCTCTACATGGTGACCTTAATGAGAGATCATTTAAGGAAAAGAAGGGCATGGGGTGAAGAAGCCATTTAGTGTTTTCAGCAAATGCTATGCAGAAGCATACCTTGTTGTTTGCCAATGTTATGCAGAAGCATAGCTTGTTATTTGTAAGGGGGCAATGAAGCTGAAACAAGAAAGGGGCAAAGTGGCATGAAAGTTTGCTAAAAGAGTAAGATATGGAACAATCCAGCCTGTGTACATGTATATAAGTGTTCACATACGCACAAATAGACTGTCAAAACATGAAGTCTGTACGTGCAAGTGAACGCGTGCGCTTGCACACAATCATACATAATATTGGTGGCATGCGTGCACTCAGTCATACATATACTTAACATCTGTGTAGCACCCATGTAGTAATGGTATGGAGACACAAACACATGTTAACATAATGTCATACATGCTTATGTATCAATAGACTTGAAGCAGTTTAAACTCACAAGGTTCTGGGCAAAAAAATATGTTTTTCTCGGATAAGAACATGAGAGTTGTGGATTTTGGTATATCTAGCTTTCTTACTGTTACAATACCTTTTTGTGGCTTTGTATGACCAATAATGTTATACATGCTTGTGTATCAATTGACTTGAAGCAATTTAAACTCACAAGGTTTTGGGCAAAAAACTATGTTTTTCTTGGATAAGAACATGAGTGTTGTGGATTTTTGGTAGATATGTCTAGCTTTCTTATTGCTACAATACCTTTTTGTGGTTTTGTATGACCAACAATGATGAAATGCGAAGAATACTTAAAGAAATGTTGGATCCTTAACTTGCATGAGGAGGGAATCATTGCCTCTTGACGGCTTATTGTAAATAAAATAGATCTTATGCTCAACACTTCAAATCACAATAAATCTTTTGTGATCACAAAAGATTTGTACTGCTTAAGATACTAGTTAGTTTAAATAAAGGAGTTAAACCATAGATGCCATGAAGATTAGGATTTGGAAAGAAGTGCAAGCAAAGAATATCCACTCTTTCTTTCTTTCACTCACACACATTATGAAAGAACACAAAAACGAATGTCAAAACAACACAAAGATGAAAACATCAAGGCTATGGTCATATCGTATCATGGGTAGTATGAAAGGGTTAACAGCTGAGTTAATGACATTCAATCTTGGCTGACCAAATATATATGTTTTGTCTAGTGATGGCGATTAATTGTGTATGCAAATCCTCTTGGTTCATAGCAAGATAACTACGCTTACATCAAAAGAAAAGTTATAGTCTATAAGAGGTAGTATGATGGGATCCGGTGAAAGAAGTACAAGAGAAACACTATACGTTGTTGAAAGTGTATTTTACGCTAATCCATACGTTAATTCTAATAGATCGTATAGAGCGAAAACGATAGAAATTATCATCATGTGGATTATTCATCTAAGATAACTCTAGTATGTGTAAAATATAGATATGAGAGAAGAGAAGGGAAGAGAAGACAAGAGAGTTTCCTTCCTAAGCCTTATTCTTGCCCGTAGACAATAAGGATACTGCGGGGAGAGATGTATCTATAGCAAGGAGAACCTAAAATTTATAGAGAAGATGAATTACTAAGAGTCAGAGAGATAGGTTTGGTTAAGGAGATGAGATTATATATATATATATGTGTGTGTGTGTGTGTGTGTAGGATTAGAGATGAAAAAGAAAACAACAAGAAATCAAGAAAACATCAATATAAAACATCTTACTTGACAAACCCTTCGGCACCATTATTGATGGAGAGAGAAGAAGAGTGGATAATTCCACTTTGATTGATACACCAAGTGCAAGACCTTCTTTGATTAGAGTTGATCTTCCAAGGATAGCGTACAAGAATGGCTAGTCTTCCTCTAGGAGAAAGTGTAAGCTTGGGCTTATGTTAATGGCTAAGTACAATTAGGCATTACTACTCACTCCCTCAAGAATTCCTCTCATCAATGGCTTGAATGCTTGAGTTGTTTTCAAGGAAGAAAAGGTCCCCTTTTATAGGTGAAGGGAGCCTCAAGGGTTTACACAAGAAGAGAGGAGCCAGTGTGAACAGAAATTGGAAAAGTTGGAAATGAGTTGTCCCTGCATGATGTGGGCAGACTGGGGTCCAGTATTTTGATCATATCTCCTCAACTGTGGCTTCAAATAAAAAAGTAAAAATATGTATAGAAACTTCAGCTCATTAGCTATGATTTTCATTTTAAAATCATTTTCCAATTCGGATTGGAACCTTGTGGAAAAAAATCATCAAAATAGGGTCCATTTTTGGCAGCAAAAGTCTTCCTGTGGTCCTCTTAGCTTAGACTTTCATTTGATTCCTAAGGACACTTCATGCCATATGAAAGCATGACATTGCTCTTTGACAAAGTTTTGTAATCATGCTATCAATAATGCATTAAAATAAGTGTATCTTTGAAATCATGCCACCTAGTGTCCCACTAGTATTTGATTCCCTCCTAGTAGCTATTTAAAAAGAAATATAAGAAAAATATAAAAAATACATAGAATATATATATATTGGAGTTTACCCTAGATATAGGATCTAGATAGGGTGTGAGATGATAATGAGATAGTAGAAATAAAGAATCAATGTTTTTTGCCCCAAGTTAAAGAGGTGGAGCTATTGACGCTTTTTCCATAGTATTTTTTTATGGTAAAGTAAGAATAGGTTACCCTTGAGATAAATAATAGGATGAGATAAAAAGCATATTATTATATTTAAATATGCATATGTACATTATAGAAAATATAACTAATGTATCTAAAAAGTTACAAGATAACTCTTGTAGCATTCGTTCCCACTATGTACGTGTCAGCACGACATTCACCCCCTCTAAACCTGCACATCCTCCGGCATGTGCCAGCCTCATTATGACTTGTGAAAGAAATTGTATCCCCTGTCATCCCATGAACTCCTCCAGGATCATATGGGTAACTCAAAAACTTGTATTGTACTAAGCATTGAGATTCTCCGCATCTTTTAATTCCTCTCGGATCAGAAGGAATTGTTATATACATCTGTCTCCAAAACATCTGTAACAAATCTCCATTATGTACAAAATCTTCATGACGAAGAGACATAAGTTCTTCATCCTCCTCTTCAAAAAACACTTCCAGGCTTCCTGTAATATACTTGAAAGATTTTTGAAACTGCACTTCAACCTTCTCATCAACCTCTAAATCCATATGTACCTCTTTCGCATAGAAGTCTGAATCTACATCTTCATTCTCAAAAGAATCCTCTAGATAGCCTTTCTCAACATCGAGAGAAACCTTAAAAATATGCATGGTAAACCTCTCATCAATTCTCTCACCTTTTACCAAATACCTCTCCAGCTTTACATCATAAAACTTTCCATACCTCTCAAATATGGTGTCTAATTCCCTTTCCAAATCATCCTAGTAGGTATGCTCCCGGTCACTTGTAACCGACTGCTCAAAAACCTCCTTGGAGTTAGTCTTTGACACAATATCGTCACCCCTTCTTCCTTTTTGACCCATCCCTAAATTATCTTCAACTGAATCATGTCTCCACTCATCTAGGGAGAACCCTTCTTCATTACATGACTCTGGTGTCAGCATAGATCTAGCATCCTCTTCTTGCTTCAAGACATCACCATGTATACCCTTCATATCCATAGCAGATAGATGCTCACAAACCTGCTTGCAATTTATACCCTGTGACACAAGACCTAAATCCCTTTTATGCCTCAGATATTGTTTGCATACCTGCAGGCAACCGAAATTCTTAAAACCCTGTATAGTAGGCACTTTATGGCAAGCATCTTTATTTGCATCTTCACACAGATCAGAAACATCACCCCAATCACAGACCATATCCGAAGAGGTTTCTTGCTCTTCTACTCTATCCTCTGATGTCACTTCAACTTGTATAGCATAACCAAACACTTCTCTATCTTTGATTTGTGAATCTTGAAGACTCATAGCTTCATCCGCAGAACCCCAATCCTCATGGAGAGAATCTGCATCTGTCATTCCTTCCTCTACCATGGAATTGTGAAAGCTTGCTGCATCTAGCTCTAAATAAGGAACAATTTCATGAGTCATCTGCATCACATTTGCTACCCCATATATATAAGACATACATATTACTCTGTCAATGCACTCCTCTTCTTCCACCTCGACTAGCTGAGGTACTTCACAATCCGCAATGCTACTAGCAGAGCTATACTCACAAAGGAAGAGATTTTCAGTCACCCCCTCTAAATTAGCACTTTCGCAGCTAGGCATATCCATTTGGGTAGTACCACATGCATCAAACTGACATAGGAAAGCATTGATAATGGCTTCTTCATCCTGGTATATGTCTTCAGTATAGGCATCCGGCTCTTCTAAACTTGGTAAAAGTTCCTGGATTTGCTCAAAAGTAGATTGTAGCACATCACTAATATAGCCTGTTTTCCCTTCACATCCTCTGTCAAAACCATAGCATCCTCATCCTTGTATATACACTCATGTGCATCTTCAAATGAATCAAAAGGAGCGTCCAAATCATCTATCATAGCCGACGAGTTTGCATCATCCTCTAAGTTGCTTTGAGCCGTTTCAGGCGCTTGGATAGCATCACGAGAGTCATTATCTTGAGATACGAAGGTTACAAGACCCAAACGAGCATAAATAGCTTCCACTATGTCTGCTTCATCTGCATACAATAAATTTGCATCTTGCAAAAGATATGCATCTATTACTGCTTCTAAACTAGCCTGTATGGATGTGTTGACACTTGCATGGCTTACAGGAGACACCAACTCTAGCTAGTCACATCCACTTCCACTCTGCTCCATCTATTGGTCTTGATGTTCCAAGCATACTTGTGTTATAGGGCTGTAGAAAACTCACCCCAGTTGCTTGCATAGTCTTGAACTTGGTGCTTGAAATCATCACTCACAAGTTCAACAAATGCTGCAATCATCCGAGCTTTTGGAATTGCTTGAAGCCTCATCTCTGTCACATAGCACTCAAGATATCCTTCTGGATCATAGCCTTCAAATATATTAAGCTCATTATATACGGATTGCCTAGCGCTTTTAATCGCTTTTTGAATTCGGTCTTCTTCTTCAAGCCATTTGCATCTGTCTGCTGCAAGCTCTTTCATTTCAGCATATAGCTGCTCCACTTTGCGAGCCATCTTTACGTACTCTCACCCCGGCTTGTTCGCGTCGGGTTCACCAAAAATATGTCGAGAAATTTGTGGTCTTGCCAGGAAAGCACCGGGCTTATGGCTGTGAGAGTTTGTGAGAGAACTCAACAAAAACTATATGAAGGAGTTAAACCATATATGCCATGAAGACTAGGGTTTGGAAAGAAGTGCAATCAAAGAATATCCACTCTTTCTCTCTTGCACTCACACACACAAAGAAAGAACACAAAAGAGAATGTCAAAACAACACAAAGATGAAAACATCAAGGCTATGGTCATATATAGTATGAAAGGGTTAATAGATAAGTTAATGGCATTCAATCTTGGCTGACCAAATATATATGTTTTGTCTAGTGATGGGGATTAATTGTGTATACAAATCCTCTTGGTTCATAGCAAGATAACTATGCTTACATCAAAAGAAAAGTTATAGTCTATGAGAGGTAGTATGATGGGATCCGGTGAAAGAAGTATTTCATTGAGCCTTTCTGGGCCAAAGAGAAACACTATACGTTGTTGAAAGTGTATTTTACGGCTAATCCATACGTTAATTCTAATAGATCGTATAGAGTGAAAGCGATAGAAATTATCATCATGTGGATTATTCATCTAGGATAACTCTAGTATGTGTAAAATGTAGATATGAGAGAAGAGAAGGGAAGAGAAGAGAAGAGAGTTTCTCTCCCAAGTCCTATTCTTGCCCGTAGGCAATAAGGATACTGCGGGGAGAGATGTACCTGTAGCAAGGAGAACCTAAAATTTGTAGAGAGAATGAATTACTAAGAGTGAGAGAGATAGGTTTGGTTAAGGAGTATATGTAGGATTAGAGATGAAAAAGAAAACAACAAGAAATCAAGAAAACATCAATGTAGAACGCATCTTACTTAACAAACCCTTCGGCACCATTATTGATGGAGAGAGAAGAAGAGTGGATAATTCCACTTTGATTGATACACCAAGTGCAAGACCTTCTTTGATAAGAGTTGATCTTCCAAAGATAGCATACAAGAATGGCTAGTCTTCCTCTAGGAGAAAGTGTAGGCTTGGGCTTATGTTAATGGCTAAGTACAATTAGGCATTACTACTCACTCCCTCAAGAATTCCTCTCGTCAATGGCTTGAATGCTTGAGTTGTTTTCAAGGAATAAAAAGTCTCCTTTTATAGGTGAAGGGAACCCCCAAGGGTTTACACAAGAAGAGAGGAGCCAGTGTGAACAAAAATTGGAAAAGTTGGAAATGAGTTGTCCCTGCATGATGTGGGCAGACTCGGGTCCAGTATTTTAATAATATCTCCTCAACCGTGGCTCAAAATAAAAAAGTAAAAATATGGGCAGAAACGTCAGCTCATTAGCTACGATTTTCATTTTAAAATCGTTTTCCAATTTGGATTGGAACCTTGTGTAAAAAAATCATCAAAATAGGGTCCATTTCTGGCAACAAAAGTCTTCATGTGGTCCTCTTAGCCTAGACTTTCATTGGATTCCAAAGGACACTTCATGCCATATGAAAGCATGACATTGCTCTTTGACAAAGTTTTGTAAAATCATGCTTGCAATACTGCATTAAAATAAGTGTATCTTTGAAATCATGCCACCTAGTGTCCCACTAGGATTTGATTCCCTCCTAGTAGCTATTTAAAAAGAAATATAAGAAAAATACATAGAATATATATATATTGGAGTTTACCCTAGATATAGGATCTCGCTAGGGTGTGAGATGATAATGAGATAGTATAAATAAAGAATCAATGCTTTTTGCCCCAAGTTAAAGAGGCGGAGCTATTGACGCTTTTCCCATAGTATTTTTTTATGGTAAAGTAAGAATAGGTTACCCTTGAGATAAATACTAAGATGAAATAGAAAGCATATTATTATACTTAAATATGCATATGTACATTATAGAAAATATAACTATGTATCTAAAAAGTTACAAGATAACTCTTGTAGCATGCGTTCCCACTATGTATGTGTCACAACACAACAACTTGGCGACCACGTAACACGTCAAGTTACATGGAAATTTGATGTGTATGCCACATCTTTATTGAGATCTTTTCTAGGAATGCATCCACGTAACTCGTCGAGTTACATGGCCTGCCTATGTGACAAACTAGTAGGCATTCCCACCACGTAACTCATTGAGTTATGTGTCTTGCCTATGTTGGCATAGCCACATTACTTGGCGAGTTATGTGGCAATGCCTTGTGTGCATGTACGTGGAAATAATTTGTCGCCTTTTCGGCGTGACTATGGAAATGATACCTTGTTGTGGTTAAAATGTATGGTTTCATTGATGAGCATAGGTCAAGTGGGCTCTCAAATACCACTTTCTATTACTCCTGAATTAGTTGGACAATTGGCTATATATCAATTACTAGATGGAAGGTTGTACAAAAGAAATCAAGATGGAATATTGCTTTTGTGTATTAATATTGGGGAGAAAACCCACTACCTAAGTTAAGCACACATTATCATAGTAGGACTTCACTTTGCGGAAGACCAAAGCATGCAATGGATCTTGAGACTTGGAGTATTTTGGCCAACCATGAGGAGTGATGTTCACTCATTTGTAAAATATTGTCTTCAATTCCAGAAACAAGAACCCATACCTCATGTGACATTATTTCAAATATATCACTAAGTGGAGTAACTATCTAGTTACTTACTTTTATCAAGCAAAACATTTTCGGAGGATATGAGGAAACGCCGTCAAAGAGCTATTGAAATTGAAGCAAGAGACAATTGAAGATGAATATATACCCACTATAGAGCAAGCACATGCTGAACTAGCTGGAGGTCACTTTTCTAGTGAAACCACATCTAGAGAAGTTTTAATGGTAGGCATATGGTGGCCAACACCTTTTGCGGATGCCAAAGAATATGTTCGAAGGTATGATGCATGCCAATGAGCAAAAATGCCAACCAGGGTAGATAGCATGCCTTTAAGACCAATGATGGGGGCTAATACAACCACCTGCTTATAGAACTCAAGCTCAATATATCATTTTTGCTACGGACTATTTGAACAAGGGGACAGAGGCTAAAGAAACCAGGAAGAATGATGCTAGAACCACAGTTGCATTCTTGTATGAGAATGTATTCACTAGATATGGACTTCCAATACAAATTGTCATTGATAGGGGAACTCATTTCCTCAATGCAATAATTGAGTATTTGTTGATTGAATTTATGGTTATCCATAAAACATCTGCTCCATATCATCCACAAGCAAATGGACAAGCTGAGCACACGAATAAAATTCTTAGCTTGGCATTGACTAAAGTGGTTCGTTCAGGAAAAATTTATTGGGAGATGAATCTATATGCCGCTCTATGGGCTTATAGAGTTTCATTCAATAAATTTTTAAATGCTACATCCTTTAATCATGTTTATGGTCTTGATGACATACTACCGATAGAATTTCTATTGCCGACACTAAGGGTAGCTAAAGATCTTGAGTGGACCTGACATGAATTGTTAGAGAGGATTGAAGATTTAGAAAAGTTAGATGAGCAAAGGATAACAGATGTAGCTCACATCTATGCACAAAAATGGAAAAAAAAAAGATTCACATCTAGTCACAAAAATCTTCAAAAAAGGGGACCTTGTTTTAGTTTATTCCCTTAAGCAACACATTCCCAAGTTTAGAAATGGACCATTTATCATTGAAGACGTTGATAGACCGCTTTTGGCGTGTACAAAGTAGCGTTTATATGCATGGTCATTTGTACAAAAAGATGTAAATACATGCATTTGGGAGCTTTGCAAAGTGGTTTCAACTTCGAAAAAAGGTGCAACGTGTGCACATTGTAAATATGCGTGCTTGCGTGTTGGCAGTCGAGCATACGTACATGCCTGGATAGGGTAGCGGGGCCTTGGATATGGTTTTAGGTGGCTTATTTTGGTTCTAGAGAATGTGTTTGATCTTTCTAGAATGTAAATAATCCAAGCGAGAAGTGTGGGTACTCTCATCCCGCGCAAGAAGTTAGGGACATGCAGTAACTGTCTATTTACGGTGCCTGATCTGCGGTGATGCGTGCACCATCCTAGAAGTGGTTAAAAATAGAATGTGGGGATGTGGCAAAGTGATTTGGGTATCGAGGATCAAGCTTGAGAAATTTGGTTAATTTTGGAGTCCGTTAGAGGTTTTTCCAGCGAAAAATGCCCGTTGGGGGTCAAAACTTCCACATGGATTACAATTGAAAGAAATATATGTTAATTGTATTCAAAATTAATCGCTTGTTTATTTTTACATGGATGCAACTATATTTTTGAACATGCTTTGGTTAATCGCTCTTCGATATTGAAGGCGAAGGGTAACATCAGTTTACTTTCTTGAATGTAGGAAGATTGGAATGCACTTGCCATGAATTGTAATATAAAAGGAGCTTTGTACTCACCGTCTTGAGGTCGGGAGTGTGTCTTTTGAACATGTAAGTGTTATTTTTTGGATAAATAATATAATTATATCGCACACACACACACACACACACACACACACACACACACACACACACACACACACACACACACACACACACACAAATGGCCAAGCAATCTCTCGTTGACCAACAACATTGCAATATGAATCTCTAAGGCAAGTATCAATCAATTTGTGATAGGTAAGTGATTAGCTCTCTTAGGCTATGTCATCTGTAGTAGGCCCTAGCTTTTCTAAACTGAAAGGACTCTTGAAGTTGTTAAAAGATTTGCAAGAAGGTATTTACTTTGAGAGGCTTAGTAAGGTTGGATTGTTGTCTTTTATCTAGCTTCCTTGTTGCACATGGCCACAGTGACTAACCATGAAATAATGGGACCAAGGACAAGTAAAGCCATTGGTGGACGTATTCTTTGGTTCTTCCATTACTTAATACTCTCAACATATCTTCTACATATGGTGAAGTGTTCCAAGTTTGACCATCTGTTTGTGTATGCCCCGTAGTTTCTTGCTATATTTAGTTTCAAGTTTGGCAAACATTGTTCTCTAATAATACCAATACAATAAACTTTCTATACTAATGGTAGTCTTGCAAACAATGTTCTCTAATAGTGCCTATAAACTTTCTATGTGAATGGTCCAATACAATATTTGTTGGTAGACCATAAAATCGATATAGATTCTCAACAGTCAACCTAGCCAATTTGTAGGAGTCACAACACAAGATTGGTATGGACAAACCAAACCATTTTGCTTAACTATTCCGCAATGAAGTATTTGGCACTTTTTCCCTTGATCAATAGACGTTGTGTATGCAAAAGTTGAAGCCATCTAGAGCATCTACAATGATGTGTCATTGCCATTGGAAACCCCTTGACAAGGATCATACCCTCTATGGCTTTCATTTTTTTAAAAATACGTAAGGTGATTTAAACATTCATTTAAAAATTGAAGTATGTCCCTATATTAAGAAAATCGACTCATGACCATGGGCATACTACAAAGGAAATATGTTATCATAGGTACTTCCTTAAGGTCCAAACCTATGAAAGACAAATTCACGTCCCAATTTTTTTTTATTTTTGTGCTTAACCAATGGTTCAATGTGATTAGAGCTAGAACTTATTATTTAATCATGTTTTTTAAACCACCTTATACCTAGTAAGTAGTAATAACTCTGTTTATTCACCACTTGTTTTGTTCCATCTTCTTTGGGTCATCAATACTTTAAGCTTCACAAATTAGTATCCATGACTGATATCTATCAAACCTTGATGCAAAGTAAAAGCATTTGTACTTTGTATCCCCCTTGGAAATCCTTTGATTTCAAGGGTTTTTCAAGGGCTCAAAGAGGTCTTCTAGGCACATACACATCATCCACTGCGTCCATTTTTGAGATGCAATCTTCCTTCTAACGTTAAGTCATTCGAGGACACCATAAATCATAAATGTGTCTTCTATTTGATCTATGAATGGTAAGCTTGTATCATTTCTCTATTAGAATTTTTATAGAAGTGATCTTTCATATTCATTCAAAGTAATTGTGCTGACATCATCTCAAGCTAATGTCATAAGTGGTCTTCCCGAGCTAATAACATTATTGGATTATTTGCAAAAAAGCTATTGTGGCAAAGGTATGTTCAAGTTCTATTCCGCAAGATGTAACCTTGGAGAAAAACTCAAGATGTCTTTCAAATTGGCCACTCACTTACACAACTCTTTCCAAGTATCTTCTGTAGTAGGTTGTTCCCATGCTTCCCATATGCTTTAAATTGTAACTGCTACCCCAACTCCATTGTCAAGAATTGCTATGGTTTCACTTCAACATAGTCAATAAGAAATTTGTGCTTCCTTATTTTCGATCAATACATCATTTGATAAGAGAATCCAATTGAAGATCTTATTTGAGATTTTGGCTCTCCTTTAGCTGTGTGGATGTGACTCCAGAGATTCCCATCTTGTTCACGCATGTATACAAGACTTTCCCTAGGTATGGTTTTATCTTGAGAACATATTCAATCATTGCCACATTCGATTGGTGTAGCCAACCAAGATTGGAAATTTACGGTGCCCAATAGAATGGCCTCAAATCACCAAAATAGTAGAGTAGGATCCTAAGTAGTTTAGGGTTAGAATATTAGAACATTTTTGAACCTACATCATAGAGGCACAACATTTCTAAATCAATTGGTGGTTCATTCAAGTTATTGTTGGTTTAGGTTTTTGATTCCATCTTGGGCTTTGATCACACATTCCAAAGGTGGTCTAACTAGCTAGGTATTTTTGCTATTCCATCTTTAGCATCATCCTTGTGTCCATGTGTTTTTGACCTTCCCTTGAGCCCATCCATAAAGAGCTCTTTTCTTGCATTTTTGATGTCCTTCACATTGGCAATAGTCTCCACTTGATGCTTCTCTTTAGGATGCTACTCTTGCTCTTTCTTTGGGTTCATTATCGTAATAGTTAGATCCAAATAACTCTTCTACTATTTCTTAGGGGTATGATTAGACTTTAATCTAGCATCATAATATTGTAATGCTGCATGTATTGGCTCAAAGATTTTTTCCACAAGCATTGAACCACCCAAACCAATTGATGATACCTTCACTTTGCAGAATTGAGCCCCATAACTTACATTGCAAGTCCCTCTTTGGGGGTATCTTGAATCAAAACTTCCTCAAATTCTCTCCTTCTTGACTTGCCTTTTAACCCCTTCTTGTATGCTGATAGCTAGACTTACTCCAATGGTTGCCACTAGAGTTCTCATCCTCATTCTCTTGTCTGTCGGAAATAGGGTTGCAGGGAAACACACACAGCTTGGAGAAGACGAAGGAAGCTCAAGGCACACAATAGAGAGTATATTACTTAGTGCGCAATGGAAAGATAAGATAGCCCTAGAGTGATGGGTGTATATACAATGCACGGGAAAAAAACCTCCTAGTGAGGGGAAAAATGCCCCTGTGGTCCTAAGTGTGTTCACATACATCACTACAACATGTATATGGTAACAAATCCTTCTTGGGAGTGATGCAGTGAATGAGAGCTGTCACATAAAGTATAAGGAAGTGCCATGCTTTGAGGACATGTTCAATCCACAAAGGGGAGTAAGCCCAAAGCTTTATGGAAACCTTCAAACTTCTCATGACACAATGCCTTTGTGAAAAGGTCTGTGAGGTTGTCGTGTGTTGGCACATAAGCCATGCTAATCTCTCCTGCTGAGAGTCTCTCCTTGACATAGTGGTGGTAATGCACCTCAATGTGCTTTGTGCGAGCATGAAAAACTAGGTTCCTCCCAACTGCCAATGTGCTTTGACTGTTAGTGTAGATGATGTTCGCAGTGTTCTGTCCAACATCCAAATCATCCATAAAGCATTTGAGCCATACACACTCAACCGTAGCTGTGAAGACTGCCATCTACTCAGCCTCACAAATGGAAGTGGCCACAGTAGGTTGCTTCTTGCTCAACCATGATATGCATGAGCTGCCGAGCATGAAACAGAAACCACTTGTGGATACTCGTGTGTCAAAACAACCAGCACAATTTGAGTCCGAAAAAGCATGTAAATTTGTCGGCAATGATCCTCCCTTGGGATAAAACAACCCAAGATGTAAAGTGCCACTTAAGTAGCGAAGGATCCGCTTGACAGCCTGCCAATGCTTAGACCATGGGCTATGAATAAAATCTGTTGACTTGTGAGACTCCAAACTGAATATCTTGCCTTGTGTTGCATACATAAATAAGGTATCCAACACCAGTTTGGTAAAGAAGTACAAACTTACATAGCAATGTCTCTATGTAACTTGTCTGAAACAAGGAAATACCACCATCACACTGCTTAAATTGTATGCCCAAGTACTGAGGCAACATCCCCAACTATTTCATCTTAAAAGTAGCATTCAAATAAGCCTTAAATTCAGCAATATGTGCCTCCTTTGGAACAGTGATCAGCAAATCATCCACATATAGAACAATGATGAGAAGTACATCACCCTCACACTTTACATACAACGTGCTTTCTATTGGGATTGTTACAAAAGACTCGTTTGACCAAATGACTCACCAGCTTTCTCATACCAAGCACGAGGAGATTTTTTCAACCCATACAAAGCTTTCTTACATTTGCACATTTTATCCTCTTGTCCTTTCTTGAGAAAACGCGAGGTTGCGTTACATAAACTTCCTCAAATATGTCACCATTCAAGAAAGCAGTAACAATGTGTGATTGATGTATATCCCAACCAAAATGAGCTGCCAATGCACATAGAAAATGCACAATAGTCATACGACAAGTGGGAGCAAAATTCTCTTCATAATCTATGCCTTTCTAGTGTGCATAGCCTTTTGCAACAAGTCGAGCCTTATAGCGATCAATTTCACCATCCGGATTATGCTTCAACTTGTAAACCCACTTTGTACCAATGGCCTTTTTGTCAAGAGGCAAATCACATAAAGTCCATGTGTCATTCTCTATAAGTGCATCATATTCTGATTGCATGGCAACCATCCAATTTTCTAAAAATTTTACTTCACCAAAAAACAGAGGTTCCTCAACATCAGATAAATTGGAAATTGTTAGGAAATATGACGTAGCTAAGTAGATAATTGAGTAAATTACTTAACGGAGAGAGATAATTTTCACACACAAGAGATTATAGAGTGTAGACAGACAGAGAGAGAGAGAGAGAGAGAGAGAGAGAGAGAGAGAGAGAGAGAGAGAGAGAGAGAGTACACACGATATACGTGGTTCACCCATGTGGGCTACATCCACGAGAAAACAGCCACTTAATAACTTTAGTACTTCAAACAAGAAGTAGGTTACAAAGAGATTATACCCTTAATAGAGCTCCCGCCTTGCTTCACTCTCGCCACCTCACACCCACCTTGTTGCATCAACTTCACACTATGAAATGTGTGTAGAAATGGCCTCCTTTTATAGGCCGAAAGGGCTACCCTCTCTCATGAGAGGTAGCCATGTGTAGCCGCCCTTGTGTAGATAAGTCCAAATCAGACCCTCCAATCCGCCCATGTGTGGCCGCCCTTGAAAAGACAAGTCCTCCTTTGAAATTGGCCACCGGCCATTGAATTCGGCCACCGGCCATCGGCCGTTGACTTTCGACCACACCGGCCAACCACCAAACGATCGGCCATTTTTCGACCACTTTTTGACTGCTGTCCGGTCATAATATTCCGATGAAAAAGAATATTCCGACGAAGTCAGTCTCAAGCTTGGGCTCAAGACTGGTGGTGAAAATTTTGATTTCCGGCAAGTGATTTTATTTTTCGGCGAGTTATTTTTCTTTATGCACGATGGCTTCTCCTCATAATGGGGGCCTTACAAATGTGCGTTTTTAACACAAAAAATTACAAGGGGTAAATCAGGCTCCATACTTAATAATCTCCCACTTGGAGACTCATCTCCAAACCAAACCTGTGACTGCTTTCCATCCTGGCTTCTTATCCTTGAATGCCGATTGAAGATGAGCAAAAGCTCAACTTCTCCTTGTTGACACCTTTGTAAACATGTCCTGCAGGATTTTCACTTGTATGCACCTTTCCTAGCTTTAGCTGTCCCTCTTCCAAAAGAGTGCGTATGAAGTGATATGTCACCTCAATGTGCTTTGCCCTTGAATGAAAGGCTAAGTTCTTTGCAAGATGGATAGCGCTTTGGCTATCACTGTACAAGACACAATTGTCTTGTTTGAATCCAAGCTCTTCTAAGAATCTGTGAAGCCACATAATTTCTTTGCTTGCCTCCGTCATTGCTACATACTCTGATTCTGTGGTAGAAAGTGAGACCACTTTTTGCAGCTTTGAAGCCCAACTTACTGCTGTGCCTCTAACTGTGAAGACATAGCTTGTAGTGCTCCTTCGAGTATCTTTGTCACCTGCCATATCTGCATCACCATACCCTTGAAGAAAAATATCAATTTCTCCAGAACACAAAGCATTTGTTGTTGTCCCTTTTAGATACCTACGTATCCACTTCACAGCTTGCCAGTGCTCTTTACCTGGGTTTTCCATGAACCTACTTACAACTCCCACTGTATGTGCAATGTCTGGCCTTGTCTAGACCATAGCATATATAAGAGAACCTATCACTGCAGCATATGGAACTTTAGACATATAGGCTATCTCTTCTTGTGTCTTTGGACACATATCCTTGGTTAGTTTAAAGTGACCAGCCAAATGTAGAAGCTATTTTTGCATTTTGCATTGCAAACCTTTCTAATACCTTCTTGATGTAATCCTCTTGAGATAGCTTTATTGTCTTCTTCGTCCTTTCCCTTGATATCTTCATACCAAGTATCCTCTTTGCAGCACCTAAATCTTTCATTGAAAATATTTAGACAGTTCTTCTTTTAGGTCTTTGATGTCTTGCATGTTAGCACTTGCAATCAGCATGTTATCAACATACAACATTAGGATGATGAACTTCCCATGTCCCAAATTCTTCGTGTAGACGCAATGATCTGAGTTGCATCTTTTGAATCCATGATCTAACATCCATCGATCGAACTTCAAGTACCATTGTCTTGATGCTTGCTTTAAACCATACAAGCTCTTTTTTAATATGCAAACCATTTTCTCCTTACCTTTTACTTCATACCCCTTTGGTTGACGCATGTAAATTTCCTCTAGCTTAGTCACCGAGAGGGAATGTCGAATTTACATCCATTTGCTCAAGATTTAGATCATGAGCAACCACAAAGCTTAAGATAAGCCTAATGGAGTTCATTTTTACAACATGAGAAAATATTTCATTGAAGTCAATACCTTTCTTTTGAGAAAACCCTTTTACCACAAGCCTAGACTTGTACCTTTTCTTCCCACCTTCTTCTTCCTTCAGCTTACACACCCATTTGTTCTGAAGTGCCCACTTACCTTTAGGCAACTCAACCAACTCCCATGTTTGGTTGCGATGTAATGAGTCCATCTCCACTTGCAGGCTCTTTATCCATTCTTCTTTGGATTCGTGTTGCATAGCTTCTTCGTATGATTGCGGCTCTCTAGAATCTGAGATCAAGAGATAGTTGAAGGAAGGAACGAACCTTTATGGAGGTCTACTTGCTCTTAAGATCTTTGGGGAATCGGTTGAGGCTCTTCATTTGGTTGATGTTGTTGCACATTGTCATAGTTTGCAGTCCTTGAGAGTCTTCACCATCCTCAATCTCCATGTACTCATCACCTTGTTTGTTTTCTTTTTAAGTAATCTTTATACATATTTTGTTAATTAAAAATTACATCCCTACTCCTTACATCTTCAGGATTTCATAAGCAATACCCAAAGTCACCTTCTCCATAGCCAATGAGGAAACACTTTTTGGACTTTGCATCTAGCTTTGATCTTAGGCTTCTATCTATGTGCATGAAAGCCTCACACCCAAACACTTTGAGAAATGCATAATTCATCGGTCTACCTGTCCATGCCTCTTCTGGAACTCCCCCATCCAATGCCGTTGAGGGTGACCAATTGATTAAATACACATATGTACTTACTGCTTCCGTCCAAAGCTCAAGCGATAGGCCTGCATGTAGCCGCATGCTTCGTGCTCGCTCCATGATTGTCCTATTCATCCTTTCTGAAATCCCATTTTGTTGAGGTGTCCTTGGGGTTGTCTTTTTGCTCCAAATGCCATTGCTAGCACAAAAGCTTTCAAAAGCTTGGCTGCAATGTTCGCCTCCATTGTCGGATCTGAGGCATTTAACCTTAGTACCTATTTCATTCTCCACAAAGGCTTTCCACTTTTGAAATATGAAACGCACATCGGATTTATTCTTCATGACATAAACCCATGTTTTCCTAGTCACATCGTCTATGAATGTTACATACTACAATGAGCCACCAAGTGATGGTGTACTTGAAAGACCCCAAACATCAGAATGAACCAACTCAATTTTTTTACTTTTTTTCTTCATTTCTTGATTTTGAAATTTTACCCTCTTTTGTTTACCATAAACACAATCTTCACAGAACTCTAAGTCCACTTCCTTCAAACTTGGTAGAAGCTTCTTTGTTTGAAGGATTTGCATTCCTTTGGCACTCATATGCCCAAGCCGGTAGTGCCACACCGCACTGTCGACTTCTATAGTTGTTGCACATGCTGAAGGTTGCGTGCTAACAGTACACAAGTAAAGTGTACCAACCTTTTCTCCTTTGGCAACCACCAAAGATCCCTTTGAGATCTTTCACCGTTTGTTTTCGAATGCAATGTTGTGACCTTCATCGTCCAATTGTCCTGTAGAGATCAAATTTTTGCGAAGAGAAGGAACATGCCTAACATCTTTAGGCTTCCATTCATTTCCGTTAGCAGTTTTGACACAAACTATTCCTTTGCCAACAATTTCACAAGCTTCATCATCTCCCAAGTATACATACCCAAAATTACCATTGGTGTAATCTTGGAAATGTTGTTTGTGTGGTGTTGCATGGAATGAAGCCCCGGAATCTACTATCCAGGAATTAGACACATTGTCTAATGAGAGAATTAGAGCATCTTCCTCTACTGTACCTTCCACGTTGGCCTCCGATATTGGCTTGTTATCTTGAGACTCCGACTTCTTCTTCTTCTTGGACCAACAATCCTTCTTGACGTGGCCCTTCTTTCCGCAGTTACAACATTCAAGAGCTGACTTTGTGCGTGACTTGCTCCGCCTTGAGCGATCACGACTCTTTTGGTTTTTGAACCTCTCCTTAGGCCTTCTTCTTGTTTCCACTGACAGTACAGCACTTGATGATTCTCATGTGCTTCTCCTTCGCATTTCCTCGCTGGTTACAAAGGGATTATACCATTAATAGAGCTCCTGCCTTGCTTCACTCTCACCACCTTACACGCACCTTGTTGTATCAACTTCATACTATGAAATGTGTGTAGAAATGGCCTCCTTTTATAGGCCAAAAGGGCTGCCCTCTCTCATGAGAGGCAACCATGTGTAACTGTCCTTGTGTAGATAAGTCCAAATCCGACCCTCCAATCCCCCCATGTGTGGCCGCCCTTGAGAAGACAAGTCCTCCTTTGAAATCGGCCACCGGCCATCGGCCATTGACTTTTGACCACTGACCATTGACTACCGGCTATCGGCCAACCGACCAAAGGATTGGCTATTTTCTGACCACTTTTCGACCGCCGTTCAGCCATATATTTCGACGAAAAGGATTATTTCGGTGAAGCCAGTCTCGAGCTTGGGCTCAAGACTGGCCGTGAAAATTTTGATTTTCGTCAAGTGGCGAGTTATATTTCTTCACGCACGATGGCTTCTCCTCATAATGGTGGCCCTACAAATGTGCATCAACAAGTAAAGGTAATTGCCTCAAGTACTAAAGTGCATCAACAAGTGTGAAAGAACTGGCATTGTAGCAGTCAGCACAATCTTTCCAACTCCCTTGACCGAATAAGAGGCATTGTTGGCACATGCCTGAATTCCCACGAGGGACATCCTTGAGAGAGGAAAACAAGTCACAATGAGAGGTAATGTGTCATAATAATCAATATCTAATTCTCCTAAATGATTTTCTCATGTTAAACTGATCATTTAATATGGGAAAGTGCCAGGGAAGAAAAAGCTAGAATATTGGTTAAGCTAGCAGACCGCCGGCCACAGTAGGGATCCAAAAGGGGGGGGCCATCTGTAAAAGAGCTATGTGCAACAATGGGCTCCAAATACCTTAGGGTTCAACCCATTAAGACTTCCAAAATGTTAAGGTTCCAAAATTCAAAGGTTGTGTCCAAAGGTCAAAGCCTAGGGAAATTGGATGCTTTGTGTGTGTCCCAAAAGTCTTTCTCAAGCCCTACAAAGGAGGGGGCAAGCCCAAGAAGTAGGGGATGAGAGAGAAACTCACACACACACACACACACACACACACACACACACACACACACACACACACACACACACACACACACACACACACACACACACACACACACAAGCTTCCTTTGTACACGAGGGGAAAGAGAGACACATGTCAGCTCCCTAGCGCAGATGCCCACAAGGTGTACTCAAATCCTATTGGATGGCCTTGGAGGTGGACCAATGAGAATTAGGCTAGAGTCACTCTAGTTTAATTGATTTAAAAACACTTAATAAAATAACCAATAAGAATTAAGCTCTCCAAAAGATATTGGACAGTCTCCCTATGGGTCCAATGAGCATTCAGCAGCCCAATGGCTTGCCTGATTCCTATGGCCAGGAGACAAAGGGATCCAATTAGAGTTTAGTTGCATTAATTAATTAGCAAAATCCCTCACAAAAGGGGAGAGGGGGACACATGTCAGAAGGCTATCACTTATGCTGCTTAATTTCCATTGGCTAAGCCTGGGGAGGTCCAATGAGGTGCTAGCAAGAGCAAATAGCAAGAGGGGTTGACCAAGAGAGAGAGAGGGGGCTGATTTTTCAAAGGAAATTATCCACACACACTCACACAAGCTCATGTGTAGAGTAAGAAAACTCTCTCTCTCTCTCTCTTCTCAAGCTTTAATGGAAAGCTTATCACCTACTCCAATCTTGTGAGAAGGGAGGCCTACACCAACAACTCTTGGCTTTGTGATGCAAATCCAACCAAGAGCCAAGCTTCAATGCATGCTCATCTCCTCTATCATGCTAATTACTAAGCTAAGCTATGCTAACATGAGTGATTATGTGAGGAGATGTACATCTTTCTCGCAAGAATACTCCTTCTTCCTCTCAATCTACTCTCATACCCCGGTAGCTCTCACCATCTTCGAAGGTGTGTGAGGTCTTGGGTCTGAGACCGTGAGGGAATTGATGTTGTGTTTGATAAGTGTTTTGCTTAGTGCATGAAGTTTCCATCTTCATTGCACTAGCTAGTATTGAAGGAACACAAAGAATTGTATTGTAAAATGTCTCTCTTGATGGGGGAAACCATAATACAAAGCCTTTTGGAGGGGGGGGCCGGCTCCATGTAAACCTGGTCCTCAACTGTTGTCAATAGCTTAATTTCTCTCTCTTTTGAAGTATTGTTCATGCTATCTAACTAGGTGTTATACTTTTTGTTGCTCTCTCCACCCAAGCACTCTTTTTATTCTCACTAGGAATCTATTCTAATGAAATGCTCACTATGTTCATGCTATTTTCCGCTACATACAAGTTACTAGGCCATTAAATGTTACATAATGTGCTTTGTAGCACCACTATCAAAGTACCACACATGAGTATCTGCAACAATTGAAATACATGCATCATGGACAAAAAAATCATAAGTGCACTTTGCACTAAAAGCCCATTTTGTATCAACATTAGCATCACAATCTCCTTTCACACAAGACTCAACAATAGTTGCATTTGTAGTGGAATCAGCCTCTTTCTTCTTAGCCTCTTTTGCCTTCAACTTAGGACACTGCTTGCTCAAGTGATCATTAGCTTTAAAATAATGGCAACACATCTTCTTTTTGCCCTTTTCACCAAAATTCCCAGACAAATTGCTGCCAGCAGAAGCATTAGGAACATGTGATTTACTACTCACAAAAGAACCATGAGAAGTGGCTACATTGCTGTTACCACCTGTTCTTTGAGTAACAATAAAGGCCTGTTCAACTGCATGCTGTTTAGCCCCCCCATTTTTTTTGGGAAAGTGACTCTTGCAATAGCAATGTGCATAATGCATCAAACTTGACAACTTCTAGATTTCCTCGGGTCATAAGTCTCCAAGCACTAGCAAAAGTCTCATAAGAATCTGGCAAATCATAAAGAACAATCTGCACAAGGAAAGTGCCAGAAATGACTTTGCCTGCAGAAATAAGTTGCTCATTAATATCCTTGACACCAACAAGGGAAGTGTCCATCTCATCTTCCTCATGCATAATCTTTGACTTCAACTCTTTACGCAACAATGCAATTTTAGCCTCATTTGCAATTTGCATAAAGACCAACCACAATATTCCAAGCATGTTTTGTAGCTTTTATTGAACAAATATGAGAAGTAATAGTGCGCTTCACAGACAACGCAATAAATGCATGAGCCTACACATCTCTTATACCCCAACAAGCTTGCTGAGTTGTAGGCAAAACAGCTTTAGCAGTAGCAACCCTGCCACCAAAACTTGCAACATCCTCAATATCGCCTACATCCTTAGAACCAAGACGTACATCAATGCCTTGCACAATATTCCAAACGCTCTTTGACACACGGACATGTTGCATCATGTAAGCCCACATAGGGTATTTGTCCCCATCCAATCAATCCTAATAGCAAACATCTTGAACACATCTATGTTGTTGTCAACCATGGTGAATGCCCACCTAATGTGAAAATTGCCCAAAAAGAGGAGAAAGGAAGCGGAACCAGCATGTGCTATATAACACAAGCTGTAGAAGACTGTAAGGGACTTGTTATGCAGAAAACAGCACTGCCAAAAAATTTGCACAAATGACAAAATTGTCTGCGTAGCACTGCCTGTAGTGAACTCTAGGCTTTGGTAGAGGAACATCGCCTAAAATAGTGCTCAAATTTTGTATCATCCTTGCATTATAAGAGCACTGTTGAGTTTCATGGTTTCTCAAGGGTATTTTGATGTTCATAGCTCAAACTATGTCCATCTTGTAGATTAGATATAGTCCACTCCCATAGACTCCATATATGTAAGGCTCCCTTAAACATCCGCAAGCTTAATCTGACATAAATTTCTCAGCTCAAGCTCATAGATGTTTTGTGGATCATGGTTTGTGGCAATATTTTTCTTTACTTCATTAAGAGGACTTAAGGCCATGTAACAAGTAAAGCCTAGGAGTAGTAGTGGTTTCTCTGTCAAGCAGAAAACTTGAAGGAGTACGAGCGGAAGTGCGACGCGAGAGAGAGTGCGAGAAGAAGAGCACGACGATATGGTGAACTCGCTCTACTGTAATGTGTAGAGCATAGTGAGTTCTTATTAGGTTTTTACAAAAGAATATGTGTACATACCTGGCGGCCCGCCCACTTACCTGGGCGACCACATTGGGCTTTATACCCCAACAACCTCCCACTTAAAGTCCAATGTGGTACTTTAAGTGTGAGAGAAGCTACTATACAAGCTAATATACAAGAGATGTAGAGAAGTGATGTACTACCCTACACCTAACTACTTGCGAAAATGCGCAAAGCTCTCTGAGGGAAGTCCTTTTGTAAGTAGATCAACAGGATTTTCTGTGGTGTGAACTTTGACAAGCTGAAGTTGCTTATCCTCGAGCATTTCCCTGATGAAATGATACTTCACATCCACATGCTTTGTCTTTGAGTGATAAACTGGATTGCGAGCCAATTGTATAGCACTTTGACTATCACAATATAACACAGGCATCTCTTCTTTGATTCCCAAATCTGTTACTAGTCGATTAAGCCAAATTGATTCTTTGCATGCCGCTGATGCTGCAACATATTCAGCCTCTGTAGTAGACTGAGTAACACAATCTTGTAATCTAGAACGCCATGATACTGCTCCACCAGCCAATGATACTGCTCCACCAGCCAATGTAAAGACATACCCTGACGTAGACCTTCGGTTGTCTAAGTCACCTGCATAATCTGAGTCTGTAAAACCCTTTACACTTAGCTCCTGACTCCCATAGCATATACGCATACTCTTTGTAGCTTTCAGGTATCTCAATATTCCTTTCACTGCCTCCCAATTTTCTTGCCTGGGTTTGACATGTATCGACTTACTACTCCCACTGCAAATGCAATGTCTGGGCAAGTAGCAATCATTGCATACATCAAACTACCCACTGCACACGCCTATGGAATCTTATCCATTTCAGCCTTTTCTTCCTCAGACACAGAACAATCTTGTTTGCTAAGTTTCACATATGATGGCAATGGAACACTCAGTGCCTTTCCCTTCTCCATATTGAAACGTTGCAAAACCTTGTCAATATACTTTGTTTGAGATAACCAAATCAACTTCTTTGATCTGTCTCTCTCAATGCGCATACTAAGTATATGAATTGCCTCACCCATGTCTTTCATGTCAAACGATTTTGCCATCTTTGACTTCAAAGCTGAAATTTCTTCCAAGTGCTTGCCAGCAATCAACATGTCATCCACATACAAAATAAGGATCAGCCAACTGCCATCCTTAGCCTTCTTTGTATATAGACAGTGATCGAACTCACTACCTTTGTAGCCTTGAGAAAGCATAAACTTGTGGAATTTATGGTACCATGCCCTCGGTGATTGTTTAAGCCATAAAGACTCTTTAACAACTGGCATACCCAATCTTCCTTGCCTTTCTCAACAAACCCTTCTGGCTGCTGCATGTAAATTTCCACATCTAAGTCACCATGCAAGAACGCTGTCTTGACATCCATTTGGTGCAACACCAAATCTAATATGGCAACCAATGCAAGAAAGCATCTCAATGTAGTCATCTTGACCACCGGAGAGAAGACTTCATCAAAGTCAATTCCTTGTTCTTGCTTAAAGCCCTTGGCAACAAGTATTGCTTTGTACTTTGGCTGACTATCATGAGAGGTGATCTTATACCTGTAAACCCATTTACAGGGTAGAGCCTTTTTGCCCCGTGGTAATTTAACTAGCTTCCATGTCTGGTTTTTATGCAGAGCTGTCATCTCTGACTGCATGGCCAATTGCGGATTCCCGGAGTCCTTCATTTGCACTGCTTCCTTGTAACATGAAGGCTCATTGCAATCAGTCAACATGACATAGTTCATAGATGGAACAAACCTATCAGGAGGTCGCGTGACAGATCCAGATCTACGCACAATAGGTGGCTTAGGCTCAGCCACAACCTATGGTTCCACTCTATCCTGTCCTTGCTCCTCTTGAGCCCTGACATATTGTCTTGCACGTGCAGGTCCATCTTCTTGGAAGACAACTCTTCTAATCTCCTCAACCCTCTCTGGTTTGGAATGATATTTGGATTCATTAAAGTGAACATCATTGCTGCGGACAACCTTTCTGGATTCGGGATTCCAAAGTCTGTACCCCATCTCACCAGAATTACCGTAGCCTAGAAAGATGCACTTTGTACTCTTTGGCTCAAGTTTGTTCCTAAATTCCTTTGGAACGTGAGTATATGCCTCACAGCCAAAGACTCTGAGATGCTTGTATGAGGGCATTTTGTCTGACCATACGATCTCTGGCACTGAATCCTTCTGCAAAACCTTGCTAGGAGATATATTTACAAGATGAACAGCTGTTGATACAGCTTCAGCCCAAAACCCATTTGGCAGCTGTGCATTAGACAACATACTTCTGACCTTCTCTTGTATGGTCCTATTCATCCTCTTAGCAACACCATTTTGAGGAGGATTGTAAGGAGCAGTAAGTTCACGTTTTATACCTTTTGACTCACAAAAGTCCTGAAAGGCCTTTGAAATGTACTCTCCACCATTGTCAGTGCGTAAGCATTTAAGCTTCTTGCCACTCTGATTCTCCACAAGTGTCACAAACGTTTTGAAAACACTAACGCTTCATCCTTGTGCTTGAGAAAGTAAACCCATACTTTCCTCGAGTAATCATCTATAAATGTCATAAAGTAAGAAGCTCCCCCTAGAGATAGGTTAGGCATAGGTCCACACAAATCACTATGAACAAGTGCCAATTGTGTATCTCTTCTACTGCTTCTATGCTTATGTGGATGCTGTGTTTGCTTACCATACAGACAATGTTCACAGAATTCAAAATCATTAAATGAAAAACTAGGCAAATAACCAGAACGAGACAAGATTTCCATTCCCTTCTTGGACATATGTCCTAACCGGTTATGCCACAAAGAAACGTTCGGCTGCTCAGTTACATTGATTACATTTTTAGAGACATTTGATACATAAATCATGTAAAGTCCTCCAGACTTTACTCCATGTGCTACCGTCATAGAACCCTTGGATATCTTCCACATGTTTTGTCCAAAAGTGGTGACGTAGCCAGCATCATCAAGTAAACCTGTGCTGATCAAGCTCTTTGTAATTGTGGGAACATGTCTCACATTCTTCAGCGTGAAAGAAGAGCCATTTTGAAACTTCAATTGAATATCTCCAACACCTAAGATCTCACATGTCTACCCATTGCCTAGCCGAACATGATCTTTAGTGGTCACATAAGAGGTAAACCACTCCTTGTTTGGAGACACATGAAGTGATGCCCCTGAGTCTATAATCCAGTCACTCAGTCCATGTCCATCAGATGCTGTAAGAAGAGCTGAGTCCATTGTATTCTTCAAGAAGTAGATGTCTCCTGACACTAGACTGTCATCCTCTGCAACAGTGTTTGTCACATTTATTTCTTGAATCTTCACCGAGGACTTGTTCTTCTCACCATGGTCTTTAGATTTCTCTTTGCCTTTTTCTGCTTTCCATTCTTTGTAGTCTCTTTTCATGTGACCCTTCTTGCCACAATGGTAGCATTCTATGTCACTCTTGCCTTTAGCACTGCGGGACTTGCTACGAGACTGATTCCTCTTTCCACCTTTGTACTTTTCTTTGGTCCTTCCCCTGACAACTAAGGCTGTTCCTTTGCCTTTGTCCATTGTCTTTCTATTGGTTTCTTCAGTAAGCAGACTTCCTTCTACACTTGCTATGTTCAAACCATCTGGAGGTGCAGAATTACTCAAAGCTGTGCAAAAAGTGTCCCAACTTTCCGGCAATGTGATCAACAGGAACATAGCTCTAACACGTTCATCAAACTTGACACCTTGAGCTGACAACTGACTATAGATTGTGTTGAATTCATTGAGATGATTGGACATAGGTGTCCCTTCTTTCATCTTCAAGTCAACAAGCTTCTTAAGTCAGTATACCTGTGAAGCTGCACTCTGCTTCTCATAAAGATCACTCAGCTTTAACCATGCTTGATAAGCCGACATCTCGTCTACTACATTGAAGTAAACGCTTTCTGCCAAAGTCAGCATAATGGTAGAAAGTGCCAATTCATCCATTTATCTCCATTCATCTTCGTCCATATCTTCTGGTTTTATCCCCTTGAGATTTATAGGTTTTATCTGCTTCTTTTGTACCAACACGTTGTCAGGAGTTTTTTGGAGCAAGGGATTGCGCATATGTACATACCCATGCATGGTGCATCAAATAAAGTATTGCCCATTTTCCAGAGCCAGGTGGTTACGTGGGGCCCACATGTGTACACGTAGGACAGCATGTACATAGTGCATCGATTTTCATCGTTACTAGTACCATTGTGTTTTTCTACAATAAGGAGGAGTTGGTAGCGCGTAAAAATTCTCGAGGAAGCTATCCGCGGGCCGACGACGTGAGGTCAGCAGGTGCGTCAGATGGCATCTAGTGGCGTCAGGAGACCGAACGGGGTCAATATTTGCACGTGGATGAATACGGACACAAAGTGGTGTTTTCTTGTGAGAGTTACGCAGAAAGTTCATCATTATGACCACTTTTTGGGGCCACTTCACGTGGTGGTGAGATGCATTATTGGAAAAAAGCTGAGTGCCAGGTGTGCGGATGATGCAAAAAGGTGACAACTATGCACTGCGAGGTCAGTTTTTGGCCTGTTCGGGGTCCGTTTGAGGTCATCTAAAAGGCCAAGGGTGCCCAAGTAATAAAGCTAAGTGTGGGAACTGAAAAAACAGAGAGAAGACCAGAAAAAACGTGGAGAAGAGAGGAGGAACAGCCGCGTGTGTGTTTTTGCTCATTTTGGAGCCTGTTTTGGCCGTAAACTGCTCATCCGAGGTCGGATTTGAGCACTTTGACATTGTAGATTGGGGTTTTGGGCCGTTCCGGACGCGATGGCGCTATCCATTTTGCCAAATTCCTCACTCTTTTTCTGCTGTTTTTCTGTGTAATCTTCTCCGGTGAGTGAAGTTTCTGCTCCAGTTTGTGATTGTATCTGGCTTCTTTTACCCATATTGTGTGAGCTACTTGCCCCATTGCTGTTGGCCCAAGCTCAATTGTATCTAAACGTCAGAAATTCTCCTCTTTTGAGCTGAGTTTTTTGTGTGTGTGTGTGTGTTTGTGTGTGTGTGTCTGTGTGGAGTGGGCAAGTGGATAGTCTCTCTCCTCTCACTCCAGAGGTGTGTTCCCTGTCTCGGCCAGGTGTGTTGTATAAGCCGAGTGGTGCCCCATAGTGTGTGTGTATATCCTTCCAAGAGTGTGTGACGGGTTGTTATAGAGGTGCTGTGTGTGTTTTCATCCCGCTCACATTCTTTTGGCGCCCCCACGGAGGATCTTCTTCGAGTACCTTCTGCTTCGAGCTTCGAGCTTCGAGCTTCGAGCTTCGGGATTACAGGTTGCAGATTACAGGTCACAGGTCACAGGTTACAGGTTACAGGTTACATGTTACAGGTTACAGGTTACAGGTTACAGGGACAGGTACAGGTGATTCACACAGGTACAGGTAGCTGGAGTACAGTGATATACTAGCAGTGATGTCACTTGCAGTTGTTGTGGGAATGCATCACTTGGCGCCTATTTGAGCGCATTGTCTGCTGGATTGTACGTTACTTGTGGAAACTGCCATTGTACACATTTGTGGAGCCATACTTGGTTGTATTTGGCAGTCCCAGCCATTTCTGAGACTTGGTTTGGAAGATAGTCATTTCTGAGACTTGACTATACGCGATTTGCATTAGCTTTCGTGTGAGGGTCGATAGCGTGAGGTTTTTATTGAGCTGGGGGATTCTCAAATGTGGAGATCCTTTCGGTGATACAGGAGCTGGAGCACCCTTTTTGTGACCTCGCCATAGGCTATGTACTAGTGAGTCCTACTTGATGCTCGGGTTCTATTGTTGACAGTTTATGCGTACATAGACAGTCTATATTTTGGGTTCCTACTGCTCTACTTCTGGGGAAACTCTGTCGAAATTTTCCCAAGTTATGATGGCTGGTTTTTTGGTATTTTGAGCCATTTATGCTGGTATGCTACTGAAATTTGGGCAAAAAATCAGAGGATAAGTCAGGTGTGCCTTCTTGGGAGCTTCATGGTTGGCTTTAATGGATGATCAAAATGGCCCTCAATTCACTCCATTTCATTTAACTCAAAGAATTCAGATTAATGTTCATGTGTCCAGGAAGATATTTTTCCAGCAGCGCATAGTCTTTATGTTTGGGCCAAGAAGATTGAGAGAGATCCTGGAATGTCCTTTGCCTGTTGTCATTCCGATGATTAACTATGAAAACTCATTTGATGTGCATGTGTTTGTCCTTATCTAAAGCTGAGCTCCATTGAAGTTTCTAGGAATTGGGTAGTGAAAAGTTTGGGGTTCTTGCACGTGTGTTCGAAGGGGTTCTCAAAGCATCATAATTTGGGTAGCCATGGCTTTCTCTTATCCGGAGTTTCATGGAAGAAGTGATGAAGATGTGGAAGAATTTTTGGAAAAGATGGAGGTTGCCTGCATTAGCAACCAGATTCATGACCCTACGCAAATGTTACGCCTTCTCCAAATTTGTTTGAAGAGTGATGCACGAGTTTGGTCTAAAGCATTTGAAGAGGAGTTGCGTGTGGCTGATCCACCTGTAAGGTTGAGTTGGGACAATCTACGACATGGGTTGGAAGTGGAGTTTGTGAAGATAGAAGATCCTGACAAGGTGTGGCAAGAAGTACAGGTTTTGGTGCAAAAGGAAGGTGAGCCAGTAGATGCGTACATACGTAAGTTTTCATTGGCATGGGAGCGAATGTGCAAGGCCTTAGCACCACAGGTACCCCCGCCTGACATGATGAAGAAGGACAGGTTCTTGGCTGGTCTTTGGGAGAATATACGTTGGAGAGTGGAGCTAAAGAAGCCTAAGACATATGAAGATGCACTAGAGGTATCAAGGAACAAAGAGTGGAAGTTGAGGAAAATGAGCCAGTTAGTGGTGGAGTCTTTGCCCATGAGGTCTGAATTTCAGCCTATAGAGTCTTTACAAGGTCGCATGTCAGGGGTTCATCACGAACCAGTGGTTCCTGTTACTACTCAGGTTATGCCAGCAGTGGTCACTACAGCAGTGCAAGATGATGGGCTAAGGCAAGACATGAGGCAAATGGTAGATTTGATGAAGAATCTCAGCCTAAACATGCTAGGTCAAGTGGGAAATAATCGAGGTCGAGGGAGGTTTGCAAATCAGCCAGGTGTTGAAGAAAGGCCTAGGAATGGTGTTGGACAAAGCAATGGTAGGTTTTGGAGGCAGACGCCCACCTGTTACAATTGTGGAGAGTTGGGTCACATCAGCCCGCAATGTGATAAGCCACGAAGGATGGGGGGAGACATGTATCCATTGCCAAGACAGGTGCTAACTAGGTCAAATGATTATGGCATCGAAATTAAGGGAGACGAAGGAACCAGTGGACTGACCCAGGAGGAAAAGGGAAAGACAAAAGTGCTAAGTGTAGTCACCTTGGAGAAGGCATCAAAGCTAGAGGATACATTAGTGATGCCTATCGGGAAGAGGACCACAGAGTATAAGGAAGGAAGAAGTGCCTCAGGTCCTAGTAAGAAGAAAGGAAAGAGCCATGAAGGCGAGGATGTCAAGGCCAAGAGGAAAAGGAGAGCTCGTCGAAAGTTTCATGTTTCAGATTTTCCACTAGGGGATGGGCAATTAAGCTATGACTTGAAGGAGGATCTGACGAGCAGGAAGACAGATGTTACTTTTGGGCAGCTCATAGAAATGGTTCTTAAACTAAAGCGACAGTGGAAGAGGATGGTTAACCCAATGGAGAAAGAGCCAGAGAGAGGTTCAGTAAAGGTGTTGGCAATGGATGAGCTACCAGACATTTGTCCAATAGTAGATGTGTGGCATAAAAGGAAAAATTTGGGACAAGGTTATGTGGATGGCGGAGCCCAAATATGCGTCATAACACACTCATGCGTTGAGAAGATGGGTCTCACAGTGGCTGGGGTGTCAGGTTTTCGGATCAGATTGGCAAACCATCAAAAAGTAAAATGCTTGGGTGTTGTAAAGAGATTAGAAGTGGAGGCATATGATGCAAAGGCAGTGGTTGATTTTCATGTGATGCCAGCAGGGTTGGGAGCATATCCTATTATACTGGGCAGACCATGGTTACGTGCAGTGGGAGCTGTTCAAGATTGGCGACATGGTACGATTAGCCTCTATGGAAAGACAGGTACCAAGAAGCTTTATAATATGGACACAAGGAAACGATTAGAGGAGCTTTATGAAGATGAGGATGAGTCTAGTGATGAAGACTCTTCCACGGTGACAGATGAGGATAGTGATAGCACTACCAGCAGTGATGAGGATGCTGATGTTGCATTTCTTTTGATGGACAAAGAAATTCAGGAGATTGGTTTAGTTGCATTTGCGAATCAGGTTGAAGATGAAAGTGAAGGGCCTTATGAAGTGATTGAAGGGCTGATGCAAACCAAAGTTGAGTTGTCAAAGAAGCAGGAATTAATGACGCAAATGATTAGTGGAGACCTCTCAGCTATGGAGAAGGATATATTTTTGCATATGCTGGCTAGTTTTCCTGATTTGTTCATTACTTCATATGAAGAGATCAGAGGGTTCAAGGGTGAAGAGATGCATATAGAGCTGAAAGAAGGTGCTAAGCCAGTGCGTCAAAGGCTAAGAAGGATGGGTCAAGAGCAAATGGAAGCCTTGCGGGTAGAGGTGGACAAGTTATTGAAGGCAGGGTTCATAGTTCCAGTGGAGACCACAGAATGGGTGAGTCCAGTAGTAGTCAGTCCAAAGAAGGATGGGAAGTGGAGAATTTGTGTAGATTTTAAACCCTTAAACGCAGCCACTAAGAAGAACCCATATCCTCTTCCATTCATCGATCAGATCTTGGATTCAGTGGCAGGTTATGAGAGGTACAGTGTGTGTGATGGTTTTTCAGGCTATTTTCAATTGAAGATTGCTCTTAAAGACCGCACAAAGACAACTTTTATTACGCCATGGGGCTGCTATTGCTACACAGTATTGCCATTTGGGTTATCAAATGGACCTTCCTTTTATCAAGAGAGAGCAAATTGGGTGTTGGAACCATTCATTGGTAGTTGTGTTAAAGCTTTTATGGATGACTTCTGTGTCTATAGCAGTAGGGCTGATCACCATGAGAAGCTGCAGATGGTATTCGCTCGATATGATGAATGTAGAGGACAACTAAATCCAAAGAAATGTCATTTAGCACAGCCAAGGGTGAAGTTATTGGGCCATATGGTGTCAGAAAATGGCATTGAGGCTGATCCAGATAAGGTGAAGTCTATTATTCTTCTTCCATCACCTATGAGTACGAAGCAATTGGCAACCTTTATACACAAAGTGAAGTACATGGCACGGTTTATTCCATTGTCTTCGCAGCTTCTTTATCCATTACAGCAAGTGGCAAAGCATGATCCATTGCAATGGGATGACAATTGTGAAGAAGTGTTTCAAGAGGTGAAAGAGGTGTTAGGGGGGTTGTCAGCCATGCAGGCTCCTGATTGGGAGAAAGTTTTTTATGTAAACCCGTCAGTAGGGGATGATGCCATTGGAGCCATGCTATTGCAAAAGGGGAAGGGCAGCCATTATATGAGGCCAGTGTATTGTGCAAGCCGAGTGAAGTTGGTAGCGGAGAGAAAGTTATCGGAAGTAGAGCTAGTGATGGCCAGTGTAATATTTGCTTGTCGACGATTTCGTCATTACTTGCTACCACGGCCTTTTGTTTTCTTGACGAGTTATGCCTTTTTGCCACAGTTAATTAATGGTATTAACATGTCAAATGTGGTGAAGAAATGGGTAATTGAGCTGCAAGAGTTTGAGTTCTCTTTTCTAGTGGAAGATAGTACAAGGGCTACCCTAGCTGATTTGTTGACCTACAAGGAGAATCCCCTTATTGTTAAGGAAGAGGTGGTGAGAAAGGTAGTTGAAGAAATGCCACAGATCAGCAATGCACATGTGTTGTTCTTTGATGGTTCATACAGAAAGAGCCACGATGCAGCTTCAGGGGGTATAGCACTTTATGATCCAGAGGGGAAGCTAGTATGCAAGAGAGGGTTCAAATTGGATGCGCATAGTAACAATGAGGCTGAATATGCTACATTGGAAGCTGGATTACACATTTGTTTGAAGCATGGGATTAGAAGGTTGAGCATAAAAGGTGATGCCTTGTTAGTGGTGAAGCAAGTGTTGGGTGTGTGGAAGAGCAAGAACACCTCATTGAAGGAAATGTGCTTCAGAATTAAAGGCCTGTTAAAAAAGTTTGAAGCATGGAGTATCAGACACATTGAACGTGCTCTAAATGGAGAGGCACATGAAGCAGCTCAAGGCATGATTGGGGAGCTATTTGTGTTGAGGACCACTTTACCTCTTTATCATGGCCGGGAAAGTTTGGCTCAAGAAGAGGAGTTTTTGCTAACAGGAATCATTCCAAAGGAGATTCATAAGTCTAAGAAGTATGGCTTTGTGCGTAGAGCATACAGGTACAAATTGATTGGTGATGTCTTATACATGAAAGGGGCTGATCTCGTGTTGAGACGTATACCTTGGCGGGAGGAGCTTTACAGAGTGTTGGAAGAGAATCATGAAGGCGCATGTGGTGGCCATTTTGCTCTAAAGATCACCTTGCATAAGATTTTGCAAGAGGGGTATGTATGGCCTAGTTTGCACAAGGATGTTCACCATTGGTGTAGGTCTTGCAATAGGTGTCAAGCATTTGGGAAGAGAGTGTTGAAGCCAGAGCTACGAAAAACCATTATGGCGTTTGATGTGTTTGAAAAGTGGGGAATTGATGCAATAGGCCCGTTACCTATCACAAGCAGGGGCAAAAGCTATATTTTGACGGCAGTGGACTATCTCTCTAGATGGGCAGAGGCTATAGCAGTAAAACAGATCACTGCAAAGGATGTGGCAAAATTTGTGTATGATGAAATATGTTGCAAGTTTGGGGTGCCACTGGAGTTACTTTCAGATAAGGGGCCTGGCTTTAGAGCTAAAGTGCTAGATTTTTTATGTGCAAAGATGAAGATTAGGCACCAGCATACCACTCCTTATTACCCGCAGTGTAATGGCTTGAATGAAAGATTCAATGGTGAGTTGGTACAGATTCTTTCGAAAGTGACAGAGCACCAAGGAAAGAATTGGGATTTGGAATTGCCTAGTGCATTATGGGCTTACCGCACTTCGGTGAAGACAGGTACAGGGTTTACTCCATTTCATTTGGTGTATGGAAAAGAAGCACTATTGCCTGTGGAGGTAGAGTTGCCTGCGGTCAAGATGTTAGAGAAGTTGCTTGGGCCGCCTAGTGATGCATTCAAAGAGAGGCTCTTGCAGTTACAAGAGGTCCAGTTGGATAGGATGAGCGCATTGGAGCATTATGGGCAGATGCAGGATAAGGCTTTGACAAAGATAAATGAAAAGGTCAAAAGTAAGGGTATCAAGCAACATGACTTGGTTTTGCGCTACAACAGTAAGCTGGACAACACCTTCCAAAAGAAGTTTCAAATTAAGTGGGAAGGCCCTTTCAAGGTAGTAGAGTGTTTTCCAAATGGCACATATCAGCTGGCTAACCTAGATGGTGTTCTACATAAGTCAAGGGTAAATGGATTGCGTCTTAAATTGTATCATGCTAGATTGATGATGGTGGAGCAAGATGAGTTGTCGGTGGAGCAAGAAATGTTGGTGAAGGATGAGGAGACTTGTGATGCGGCGAGTCTCATATCTCTCTTTGCTGCTGCTGATCATGAATGATCTAGCAGGCTAGGGGATGGGCAAATTATGTCAGGAATTTTTTGGAGCAAGGGATTGCGCATATGTACATACCCATGCATGGTGCATCAAATAAAGTATTGCCCATTTTCCAGAGCCAGGTGGTTACGTGGGGCCCATATGTGTACACGTAGGACATCATGTACATAGTGCATCGATTTTCATCGTTGCTAGTACCATTGTGTTTTTCTACAATAAGGAGGAGTTGGTAGCGCGTAAAACTTCTCGAGGAAGCTAGCCGCGGGCCGACGACGTGAGGTCAGCAGGTGCGTCAGATGGCATCTAGTGGCGTCAGGAGACCGAACGGGGTCAATATTTGCACGTGGATGAATACGGACACAAAGTGGTGTTTTCTTGTGAGAGTTACGCAGAAAGGTCATCATTAGGACCACTTTTTGGGGCCACTTCACGTGGTGGCGAGATGCATTATTGGAAAAAAGCTGAGTGCCAGGTGTGCGGATGATGCAAAAAGGTGACAACTATGCACTGCGAGGTCAGTTTTTGGCCTGTTCGGGGTCCGTTTGAGGTCATTTAAAAGGCCAAGGGTGCCCAAGTAATAAAGCTAAGTGTGGGAACTGAAAAAACAGAGAGAAGACCAGAAAAAACGTGGAGAAGAGAGGAGGAACAGCCGCAGGTGTGTTTTTGCTCATTTTGGAGCCTGTTTTGGCCGTAAACTGCTCGGATTTGAGCACTTTGACATTGTAGATTGGGGTTTTGGGCCGTTCCGGACGCGATGGCGCTGTCCATTTTGCCAAATTCCTCACTCTTTTTCTGCTGTTTTTCTGTGTAATCTTCTCCGGTGAGTGAAGTTTCTGCTCCAGTTTGTGATTGTATCTGGCTTCTTTTACCCATATTGTGTGAGCTACTTGCCCCATTGCTGTTGGCCCAAGCTCAATTGTATCTAAACATCAGAAATTCTCCTCTTTTGAGCTGAGTTTTTTTTTTGTGTGTGTGTGTGTGTGTGTGTGGAGTGGGCAAGTGGATAGTCTCTCTCCTCTCACTCCAGAGGTGTGTTCCTTGTCTCGGCCAGGTGTGTTGTGTAAGCCGAGTGGTGCCCCATAGTGTGTGTGTATATCCTTCCAAGAGTGTGTGCCGGGTCGTTATAGAGGCGCTGTGTGTGTTTTCATCCCGCTCACAACGTGCCAAATCTGCTTCTTCCACAATGGGAAATTGGTTCCATCCAGCTTCTTGATATTGTAAAGAGCAGTGTCCTGTGATCCAGCCATAGCTACGCTTCACAGTAGTTTACTTTCCTGGGAAAAATTCGGCAGAGTTTCCCCTGTAAACTGACCTCTGAACCAATATCAACCTGTCAAATGAACCAAGAAAGCTTCAGATTCTGCAGAAATTTTGGCAGAGTCTCCTTTGTAAAATGGCTCTAGTGTACTAAAAAACAGACCAAAAAACAGCTCAAAAAATCACTGTCTCTCTAATACTGTAAGCTTTGGGTAAACCTGTCCTACACCTGTACTGTCTCTGACTGTCCTGTCACTGTCCTGTAAGCATAGACTTCGACAATGCCTCAACGGCAGTAAAGCAAAGATGCAATCCCAACTATCTAACTCTCAGTCAATACATCCTAGCTGCCTATCTAAGGGTGCTCGAGGGATCGCTCCAAGACCTGTATCACCGAAAGGATCTTTTCGAGAATCCCTCAGCTCAATAAAACCTCACTCGACCCTCAACAAAGGTTGCAATAAATCTGACAGTACATAGAATTCCCACAAAGTCATACATCCACAAATTTCCCACTATATGCTGTAACCGCTGCGGCGGTTGTTTGCTGCGTGACTCACAGCCAGCAAACCCTCAACAAACATACATCATCTCTGACAATACATCCCATGTGGAAGTACCTGCAATGTCAGGATGAAATTTGGAATATCAAGCAGCAAACACAAGCTACCTGATGAACTAGTGGATGTCGCCTACAGTCTGTGTGTAGATGCGCTCGTGTCGTATGTGACACGCCTCCAAGAACTGTGAACCGTCCTTCGATGTGTAGACAGCCACAAATCAACACTCTGGGAGTGTCGATATCCTCAGCACCTGCAGTCGTAGGCCGAAAACCCCAAATTTGCAGAGTCAGATCTGCACCCACTGAGACCACGTAGTCGAAAATGGCCTGTGCAGACCTTTGTCGAATCCGAACGGTGGCCGAGATGACCTCATAATGAAATTCTGACAACACCAAGCCCTTCGAGCTTGCCCACAAGATTTGGGGCCGTGTCTTCGCCTGTCGAATTTCACTCCAATCTGAGCTGGTGACTCTAGCCTCCTGCAGTGCTGCCCCGAGCCTCGATTTGAGCTCTGATACCAGTTGAAGGAGTACGAGCGGAAGTGCGACGCGAGAGAGAGTGAGAGAAGAAGAGCACGACGATATGGTGAACTCGCTCTACTGTAATGTGTAGAGCATAGTGAGTTCTTATTAGGTTTTTACAAAAGAATATGTGTACATACCTGGCGGCCCGCCCACTTACCTGGGCGACCACATTGGGCTTTATACGCCAACAAAACTTGTAATCCTCAAGGCTCAGCCTGAGCTCAAGCCCGGGCTGGTTCCTGTGCAGAGAGCATCCTACATCATCTCTCATGTCTTCACCACCGCCTTCACTCACTCACTCTCTCTCTCTCTCTCTCTCTCTCTCACACACACACACACACACACACACACACCTTCACACCTTCGTGCTCCCACAGATTATGCCTCCCTCTGGCCCTGCCCTCAAGAACCAGGATGGGATCTCTCTCACTCCACAAATGAGCGCCTACTCCTAAAACAAGGCCAATGGGCATGCCTCAGAGAGGTATTCTGCGCTTGTGCATCACCAAGAAGCGACGAGATGGCATCTCTCTCTCTCTCTTTCTCTCTCTCTCTCTCTCTCTCTCTCTCTCCGTCCGTACATGTGCCATCTACCCTGCTTTTTGGTGCTTATCCTTCATGGGAATCTGGCCAACTCCACAAAACCATCGTGCTCATCCTCCCGCAGCCACTGCCCGTGCTCGCTTTCTTGTGCGTGTCCCTCTGCTCCACGAGGTCGCCTAATTGCATGATAGGCGGTTCTCTCAGCTCGGCCCTTCTTCACTCCTCAGTGCAGCATAGCATTTTTTTACGTGTGTCCGTTCACCTCAAAAGAGGTCCATCAATCCTACCTCCTGAAGTTCATTTAAGCCAACATGATATACACTATTGTGGGACACGAGCCTACCAAGTCCTTGAAATCATTAGTAAATTAGATCCCGTTGAGACTGCACAAGATGAGAAGCATAATCTTCTCCCTTTTTCGCAAAGAGTTTACACAGTGGGTGCACTTCTCCACTATGGCTGTTCACACTCTATGGATGGCTTGTTGCACTTTTGCAAGAGGCGCCAATCTTTTTCCTCTCCCTCATTGGCTGATTCTAGATGGTTCCACCTATGGGCGAGGTGGAAAATCCATAACACTTGCACGTAGTCTTGGGGGTGACTGAGCTTGCCAACTCAGAATACAAAGAGGGTGGAAGAGACGTAGTGTGAATATCTAAAGCAAGGGAGCCCCTTTTCATTGGTCTAGCTCAATGAAAAAAGAGAGGAAGTGTGCAGTCTAAACCGTGCCTTAGGCCATTTGTTATAGCAAATTTATATCCCTCTATGGGTGATCGTGTCTAGTAAACCATGTGTTTTAACCCTCCATTTTGACATTTAAAATATTAGCGGTCTGGCCTACCAGTCAATATGTACCACTCTATTGCCTTTCATGGTGGTTTGTAGATAGACAAGTATGAAGGGAAAATACATGAACACACACACATCTCAAGGCATCCATGAATAGGGGCATCACAATGTCACCCACATGCATAAACCCACATGCCTTCAAGATGCAAGCATATAAGATTGCATTTGGAGATATGCCTTCACTTTACAGTTCATGAAAATAACCTAGAACTGCTTTTTTTATTATAGAAAGTAATATTAAATCAATTCATCAACATGAAATTACAAATCCCCGAATTAGAATGGGATTTTATTTTTCAATCTCTAGTAGATATGGGATTGGGAAGGAATTTTATCAATTTTTTACATGTTCTTTTTGGTAATGCTTTTGTTAAAGTTGCTATTGAAGGTATGCTTTTTGAAGCCTTTCCTCTCAGAAGATCCATAAGGTTGGGTGTCCTCTCGCTCCTCTTGTATATGCCATCTCTTCTGATGCTTTGGGGTGGTTGGTTCAATATTACATTCAACAGGGCCTTATCACAGGTATCAAGATTCTAGGAGCCGAGAAAGACTTATGCCTTCAACAGTTTGCCGATGATACTAATGGTTTGGTATATAATGACCCTATCTATCAAATCTTTTGGGATTGCTTGGAGACTTTTTGTACATCAAGTGATTTAGTTATAAACCACTCCAAAACGGGGTACAGATGATGATTCTATCCCAAATATCATCGCTAAAAAAAATCACACTCTAAGAAGTGGGTAGATCTTCAGGCTTCTTGGAATCCCAATGGGATTCAATGTTACATTGAAGCAAAGATGGGATTGGGTCATCAATAAATTCAGGAACAACGTCTCTAGTTGGTGCTCAATGTAGCCGTCTCTTCCATCCATAACTTTTGGACCTAATCATTACCTACTGCCTTCTCTCATCTATTTTCTTTCATGTTGGCAACCCTACAAACAATGTCTTAATCAAGTGTTTGTTGTGTCTAGTAGGATTTTATAGGGAGGTTGTGATGAGATTAACAAGGTCCCTAAGGATGCTTGGAGCACCTGCACTCTTTTTGAGGAACAAGGAGGATTAGGCATCTTGGACATTGAGCACTTGGCCACAAATTGGTAGCCAAATGGATTTGTCGATCCATTGAAAGTAAGGAATATTGGGCTTTACTTATCAAGAAACATATCCCCTCTTTTTGTCTACATAAGTATCCTACTTGGCAGGGTCTTTCACTCAAGGAGGTTTTGTTGCCTTCTACCCCAATAAATCCTAGAGGCACCTTGATCACTTGTAGAATGTGGAAAGCCTTGTTTATCTTTATCTGCAAGCTAAACATTATCCCAAGCTAAACATTATCTGTAAGCTACATTGAGCTCATTCATCTTTATTCCCTCATGGATAGGTAGTAAAGTATCTCTCCTTCACTACTTGTTTAATCTGCCTCAAGCTCTAGGAGTTTTCTAATACTCCCATGTCATAGAAATGTTGCTTCCACCACAATTTTGCTTCCCTTGAGAGGAGAAACATCCATAACATTGCTTGGTTTGTAGGTGTGGTCCTTGCAGCACAGAGCAATTGTCCATAGCTTTGATCCATACTTCCACATCCTTCTTAGTACTGTCACCCTAGCCTCTCCCTTAAAAGAGGGTGATTGTATTTGTTTGTGAGCAACAACTTCTTTTCCTAAATTTTTGTATATATGGAAAAATTGTGAGGGGTTTCCTAGAGAGTATGTGTATATTAATATAATAATATAAACATCAATGCTTACTTGAATTTGTTTTTGTAACAATTTATGATGATCAACTCAAATAACTAAGGTATTTTCCAAGACTTGGACTTATTTAGTCCACTAAAAGATTACTCATAAGATTTAACTAGTCAACAATTTAAATCAAACTTGATCTCATGGAGTTACATATGAAGAGACTCATGAAGTAACAAAAAAATTTACCTTTTTTAAATTATTAATATGAGTTTTTGTGTTAATAATGATTTCCCATGAGAAAACTTTAGAGATTTTAATCATAGATATGATACATGGCATCAGGCATGTCGTAATATTCTAGTGGATTGGGCCACATGTGTAGAAAACAATATATGAGGGGAACTTTCAAGTAGCAAATTAAAACACTCTTCTTGAATGTCGGTCAATTTTGATTGCCGATTACAACTCAATTGGCACTGATTATTGATGTTACTTTATCATAAAGACATCGATTAAGGATTGTGACTCCATGAGCCTGCCATGTTGGTTGGAGGGGCTTCTTGAAATTGGAAGTATTGTTAGGAAATAAGACGTAGCTAAATAGATAATTGAGTAGATTACTTTATGGAGAGACAGATTTATATACACGAGATTATAGAGTAGAGAGAGAGAGAGAGAGAGAGAGAGAGTACACACGATATACGTGGTTCACCCAATATGGGCTACGTCCACGGGAAAGCAGCCACTCAATGGCTTTAGTACTTCAAAACAAGAAGTAGTTTACAAAGGGATTATACCCTTAATGGAGCTCCCGCCTTGCTTCACTCTCACCACCTCACACTCACCTTGTTGCATCAACTTCACACTATGAAATGTGTGTAGAAATGGTCTCCTTTTATAGGCCAAAAGGGCTGCCCTCTCTTATGAGAGACAGCCATGTGTAGCCGCCCTTGTGCGAATAAGTCCAAATCGGACCCTCCAATCCGCCCATGTGTGGCCGCCCTTGAGAAGACAAGTCCGCTTTTGAATTCGGCCACCGGCCACCGGCCATTGACTTCCGACCATCGGCCATCGGCCATTGACTACCGGCCACCGACCAACCGACAGGTTGTTTTCCGACCACTTTCCGGCCGCCGTCCGACCATAATATTCCGGCGAAAAAAAAAAGTCTCGGGGGCCTCCGCCCCCAAGGCCTTTAAAGTTGCCCCTGATTCTTGTCCGTGAAAATTTTGGTTTTCGGTGAGTGATTTTCCTTCACGCACGATGGCTTCTTCTCATAATGGGGGCCTTACAAATGTGCGCTTTAACCACAGAAAATTACAAAGGGTGAATCAGGCTCCATACTTAACAATCTCCCACTTGGAGACTGATCTCCAAACCAAACCTGTGACTGCTTTCCATTCTGGCTTCTTATCCTTGAATGCCGATTGAAGATGAGCAAAAGCTCAACTTCTCCTTGTTGACCACCTTTGTAAACATGTCTGCAGGATTTTCACTTGTATGCACCTTTCCTAGCTTTAGTTGTCCCTCTTCCAAAAGAGTGCCTATGAAGTGATATCTCACCTCAATGTGCTTTGTCCTTGAATGAAAGGCTGAGTTCTTCGCAAGATGGATAGCGCTTTGGCTATCAGTGTACAAGACACAATTGTCTTGTTTGAATCCAAGCTCTTCTAAGAATCTGTGAAGCCACATAATTTCTTTGCTTGCCTCCGTCATTGCTACATACTCTGCTTCCGTGGTAGACAGTGAAACCACTTTCTGCAGCTTTGAAGCCCAGCTTACTGCTGTGCCTCCAACCGTGAACACATAGCCAGTAGTGCTCCTTCGAGTATCTTTGTCACCTGCCATATCTGCATCAGCATACCCTTCTAGAAAAATATCAGCTCCTACAAAATACAAAGCATTTGTTGTTGTCCCTTTTAGATACCTAAGTATCCACTTCACAGCTTGCCAATGCTCTTTACCTGGGTTGTCCATGAACCTACTCACAACTCCCACTGCATGTGCAATGTCTGGCCTTGTCCAGACCATAGCATACATTAGAGAACCTACCGCTGCAGCATATGGAACTTTAGACATATAGGCTATCTCCTCTTGTGTCTTTGGACACATATCCTTCGTTAGTTTAAAATGACCAGCCAAAGGTGTAGAAACTGGTTTTGCATTTTGCATTGCAAACCTTTCTAGTACCTTCTTGATGTAATCTTCTTGAGATAGCTTTATTGTCTTCTTCGTCCTATCCCTTGATATTTTCATACCAAGTATCCTCTTTGCAGCACCTAAATCTTTCATTGAAAAAGATTTGGATAGCTCCTCTTTTAGGTCTTTGATGTCCTGCATGTTAGCACTTGCAATCAACATGTCATCAACATACAACATTAGGATGATGAATTTCCCATCTCCCAAATTCTCCGTGTAGACGCAGTGATCCGAGTTGCATCTTGTGAATCCATGATCCAACATCCATCGATCAAACTTCAAGTACCATTGTCTTGATGCTTGCTTTAAACCATACAAGCTCTTCTTTAATCTGCAAACCATTTTCTCCTTACCTTTTACTTCATACCCCTTTGGTTGACGCATGTAGATTTCCTCCTCTAAGTCACCGTGAGGGAATGCCGTATTTACATCCATTTGCTCGAGATTTAGATCATGAGCAGCCACAAGGCTTAAGACAAGCCTAATTGAGTTCATTTTTACAACAGGAGAAAATATTTCATTGAAGTCAATACCTTTCTTTTGAGAAAAACCTTTTACCACAAGCCTAGACTTGTACCTTTTCTTCCCACCTTCTTCTTTCTTTAGCTTGTACACCCATTTGTTTTGAAGTGCCCGCTTACCTTTAGGCAACTCAACCAACTCACATGTTTGGTTGTGATGTAGTGAGTACATCTCCACTTGCATGCTCTTCGTCCATTCTTCTTTGGATTCATGTTGCATAGCTTCTTCATATGATTGCGGCTCTCTAGAATCTGAGATCAAGAGATGGTTGAAGGAAGGAACAAACCTTTCTGGAGGTCTACTTGATCTTGTAGATCTTCGGGGAATAGGTTGAGGCTCCTCATTTGGTTGACGTTGTTGCACATTGTCACCGTTTGCAGTCCTTGAGTCTTCACCGTCCTCAAGCTCCATGTACTCATCACCTGTTTCTTTTGTTTGTTTTCTTTCCAAGTAATCTTTGTACATATTTTGTTCGTTAAAAATTACATCCCTACTCCTTAAGATTTTACCATCTTCAGGATTCCATAGGCGATACCCAAAGTCTCCTTCTCCATAGCTAATGAAGAAACACTTTTTGGACTTTGCATCTAACTTTGATCTTAGGCTTCTATCTATGTGCATGAAAGCCTCACACCCAAACACTTTGAGAAATGCATAATTCACCGGTTTACCTGTCCATGCCTCTTCTGGAACTCCCCCATCCAATGCCGTTGAGGGTGACCGATTGATTAAGTACACAGACGTACTTACAGCTTCCGCCCAAAGCTCAAGTGGTAGGCCTGCATGTAGCCGCATGCTTCGTGCTCGTTCCATGATTGTCCTGTTCATCCTTTCCGAAATCCCATTTTGTTGAGGTGTCCTTGGGGTTGTCCTTTGCCTCCGAATGCCATTGCTAGCACAAAAGCTTTCAAAAGCTTGGCTACAATATTCGCCTCCATTGTCGGATCTGATGCATTTAACCTTGGTACCTGTTTCATTCTCCACAAAGGCTTTCCACCTTTGAAATATAGAAAATACATCGGATTTATTCTTCATGACATAAACCCATGTTTTTCTAGTCGCATCGTCTATGAATGTTACATAGTACAATGAGCCACCAAGTGATGGTGTACTTGCAGGACCCCAAACATCAGAATGAACCAACTCAAGTTTTTTATTTTTTCTTTCATTTTCTGATTTTTGAAATTTTACCCTCTTTTGTTTACCATAAACACAATCTTCACAGAACTCTAAGTCCACTTCTTTCAAACCTGGTAGAAGCTTCTTTGTTTGAAGGATTTGCATTCCTTTGGCACTCATATGCCCAAGTCGGTAGTGCCACACCGCACTGTCAACTTCTGTAGTTGCTGCACAAGCTGAAGGTTGCGTGCTAACAGTACACAAGTAAAGTGTACCGACTTTTTCACCCTTGGCAACCACCAAAGATCCCTTTGAGATCTTCCACTGTTTGTTTCCGAATGCAATGTTGTGACCTTCATCGTCCAATTGTCCTGTAGAGATCAAATTTTTGCGAAGAGAAGGAACATGCCTAACATCTTTAAGCTTCCATTCATTTCCGTTAGCAGTTTTGACAGAAACTGTACCTTTGCCGACAATCTCACAAGCTTCATCATCTCCCAAGTATACATACCCAAAATTACCTTTGGTGTAGTCTTGGAAATGTTGCTTGTGTGGTGTCGCATGGAATGAAGCCCCGGAATCTACTATCCAGGAATTAGACACATTGTCTAATGAGAGATGAATTAGAGCATCTTGCTCTACTTTACCTGCCACATTGGCCTCCGATGTTGGCTTGTTGTCTTGAAACTCTGTCTCCTTCTTCTTCTTGGACCAGCAATCCTTCTTGACGTGGCCCTTCTTGCCGCAGTTCCAACATTCAAGAACTGACTTTGTGCGTGACTTGCTCCGCCTTGAGCGATCACGACCCTTTTGGTTTTTCAACCTCTCCTTAAGCCTTCCTCTTGTTTCCACTGATAGTGCAGCACTTGATGATTCTCCTATGCTTCTCCTTCGCATTTCCTCGCTTAGGAGAACACCCACAACATCATCAAACTTGAGAGTATTTGTCCCAGAGATAGAATTACTTACAGCCATCACAAGGCTGTCCCAACTATCCGGTAGAGATGATAGTATAAGGAGAGCTCGCACTTCGTCATCGAAATTGATTTTCACTGATCGAAGTTGACTTATGTTTGTGTTAAAGTCATTTAGGTGTTCTGCAACTGAACCATTCTCTGCCATCTTTAGATTGAACAAGCGCTTCATAAAAAATACCTTATTGGATGCCGATGGTTTCTCGTAGAAGTCCTCAAGTGACTTCATCAAGTCCTCCGTGGTCTTCATCTCCGAAACATTGAAGGCCACCGTTGACGCCAAGCTTAACCGGATTGTTCCCAGTGCCTTTCGATCAAGGACAATCCATGCTTCATCTGCCATTGTTGCGGGCTTCTTCGCAAGACCGCCTAGTGGCAAATAGAGGTCCTTCTGGTAGAGATAGTCTTCAATCTGCATCTTCCAATGTTGGTAGTTTTTGCCGTTGAACTCCTCAATCTTGAGCTTCCCTTCCTCCGCCATAACTCCCACTCAATTCAAGGAATCCTTTCCTTGAGATAATTTAGCTACGAGCAAACCTTGCTCTGATACCAGTTGTTAGGAAATAAGACGTAGCTAAATAGATAATTGAGTAGATTACTTAATGGAGAGAGACAGATTTATATACACGAGATTATAGAGTAGAGAGAGAGAGAGAGAGAGAGAGAGAGAGAGAGAGAGTACACATGATATACGTGGTTCACCCAATGTGGGCTACGTCCACGGGAAAGCAGCCACTCAATGGCTTTAGTACTTCAAAACAAGTAGTAGTTTACAAAAGGATTATACCCTTAATGGAGCTCCCGCCTTGCTTCACTCTCACCACCTCACACTCACCTTGTTGCATCAACTTCACACTATGAAATGTGTGTAGAAATGGCCTCCTTTTATAGGCCAAAAGGGCTGCCCTCTCTTATGAGAGACAGCCATGTGTAGTCGCCCTTGTGCGAATAAGTCCAAATCGGACCCTCCAATCCGCCCATGTGTGGCCGCCCTTGAGAAGACAAGTCCTCTTTTGAATTCGGCCACCGGCCACCGGCCATTGACTTCCGACCACCGGCCATCGGCCATTGACTACCGGCCACCGGCCAACCGACTGGTTGTTTTCCGACCACTTTCCGGCCGCCGTCCGGCCATAATATTCCAACGAAAAAGAATATTTCGACGAAAAAAAAGTCTTGGGGGCCTCCGCCCCCGAAGCCTTTAAAGTTGCCCCTGATTCTTGTCCGTGAAAATTTTGGTTTTCAATGAGTGATTTTCCTTCACGCACGATGGCTTCTCCTCATAATGGGGGCCTTACAAATGTGCGCTTTTACCACAGAAAATTACAAAGGGTAAATCAGACTCCATACTTAACAAGTATCAGATCAGTTTTAAGTATTCAATCCACTTGATTTGATGAAGGTCAATTTCCAATTGTTCAATGTGACATACTTCGAGGCCTGTCAAAAATGAGAAACACTTTTTGTCAAAAGTCAAACCTTGGTGATTGGCAAGCAATGCAATATTTTGCTTGTAAGACGGTTAAACAATTGATTCCCATAAATTTGTGCTTAAAAAAAAAGAATGGGATAATAGTGTCAATCTATGGATTCATGTATTCATCCTCAACAAGAGTGAAAAATGGTGAGAATGCAAACTTTAACCTATGGGTTTGATACCAATCGTAAGGTCCCCAACCCATAGATTGAGGCGACTGGATAGTTGACCTTCTTTTAATTTTAATTACATTGATGACGTCTTACTCCAACTCAAAGTGGGGAGGAGTCTATCCTTCATGTTCTTCAATATAAGGGTCCTACATCATAAGCCATGGTGATAAATCAAAGGTTATGATGATAGCTAAACCCTACTTCACTAACCAAAATCTCTACAAACTTAAGATATATAAACGACACCTCCTCCCCCCGCCCCCCCCCCCCCCCTGTTTAAGACATGGTTGCCATCCATAAAATCCTAGATATGGTATGAATTTATCCTTAACTAATAGCGAGGCTTGTGAAAAGTACTGTACTAATTGGGTCCACCACTCCGTAGACATAGTTCCAGTTGAAGATTAATCTCCCATTTTTCATAACACAATCACTCGTTCCTCTAGTTCTATGATTACTACCATATTGTTTTTACATATCCAATGAGGGATCCCTTATGAATTCCACCATGGTTTCATTTATATAGCCCTTCAAACATCACCAAAACAATTCTTTTTCAAATAAGGTATAATGGTAATAGTCTTATCTTTTAACAAAAAGAAATACTTATTATAAGCTTTTTACTACCCACACTTTCTCCGTCTAACTAATAAAGCCTTTGAAAAGGTCTTCTCGTTCGCTAAGCAAATGAGATGACCTTTGCATTTGCAAAGTATGTTGCCGACTTCGCTAACTGTGAAACCATCAAAATCTTTCCCTTTTGTTAACCACTAGGGATACTCACTCACTGGTAGATACAAGTGCTGCTAATCACATCTTATCTCCACTAACCATGGTGATTTCTTGCTAACTATGCAAGTTCTATCTCGCAAAAAGATGCCCCCTATCAATAAATTTCTTTTCAAGGGATATCTTTCAATAGTGATCACACTGGTTTGCCTTATATCAAACGATACTTTATCTAAACAACTCTTTCAACTTGATTTAAAAAACATATGCTTGTCTCTTGTGATGATAATCACATTCTTGGTCGTTCTTGGAACATCCTACCCTTCCCATACTAAGGTGAACTTATGTTTGAAAAATGCAAGAACTAACAATTTGACTTAACAAGGCAAGATGGAGGCATCAACAACCCGTAGTTGAGGATGGCCATTAGTAGCTTCATTCACCAGAATCATAGGTTGAGGGTTTGCTAAAGATTCACACATGGCATTGCAACTTTGTATTATCTTCCTTGGCGGACGATCTCTCACGTAGTACACAAAAAAGTCAAAAGGATATAATATTAGAATCATTTGGAACCACTTGAATGATAGTTGCAACAAGGAGATATGCACATAAACAATTTGAAAAATACATAGAATATGAATCTAGTGCAAGGTTTCCGTATCTATTAATTAAGAATACATCATATTATTTCTCCCTAATTTTTTCATTTCCAAGTGATCGAAAAGGAGAAATTTAGGGAGTTATAATAAAGACATGGAGGGTGATTAAGGTAAGCATCACACAAAAACAAGGGATTCTCTTCCCTAATTAGTAGTGCATGTGTTCATTATACACCCCATACATGTAGATTTAACTAGTTCTAGATATTTCTTCATATTTTTATCCTACAAGTGGTTTAGCTTAAGTAGATAGTAGATAGAAAATTCAAGCTTAACCCTACATTCTTTTGAGGATATATGCAAACAAAGAGGTTTAACTCAATGGTTAGCTACCTTGCAATCAAGTGCTTTTTTACCAAATTCGTACGGGATGGGTGACTTTTGAGACACTCTTTGATGCGTAGTCATTCATAATTTCCTTGGTTTATAGCCTTCCGACTTTACTTATATTCGATGAATATTGATTGTTTCACGAAATGGGTTTCTCTTGCATTAACTTTACTCTAAGTAATGGTTTATGTTACTTACCAAGAGGTCACACCATGTTACCTTTGTTGCATTGGAATGCTAAATCATTCGTTTACTTTTGCCTGTATTGATCCTATATTTTTGCTCCTCACTCTTGTGACTCTTAGGTATTGCTTCAAAATGTTTAGCATTTTTACTCTCAAGCTTTACTAGTGTTTGGTTGGCTTGCCAGTGGGTAGCCAAAACGTTTTTTTTAAAGTTCATTAAAGGGTATCTCATGGGATACCCGTTGAAAAACTCAAGCAAAAGTAGACTAAAAGTGACGTGCGGGGAGAGGGAGGCCACGTGCCAACAGCTGCTAGTGAGGGGGTTGTTAAAAATGCGTGCGTCGAACCAGCTAAGGTCATGCGGTGATATTTTTTTGCCATGCTTCGCTTTCGACTGGCTCATTGTCGGCGTTGCAGGACAATTGAGATGCATGCGCGAGTGTGCGAGACCATCAGCAGTGTGCAGCGCGCTTGATTCTCTCTGCATTGGTTGTGTAAACATGGTTCGAGACGTAGGCGTGCTCGGTGGAGAAGGGTCGTGAGCAGAGAGAATCAAGTTGCGTGTTCAGAGAGAGAGAGAGAGAGAGAGAGAGGGAGCCTGCGATGGGTCTTGGCAGCCACGAGAGCAGCATGGAGTTACTGCACAGGGGGACTCGATGGAGAAGGGTCGTCAACAGAGAGAATCAAGTTGCGTGTTGAGAGAGAGAGAGAGAGAGGGAGAGGGAGCCTGCGATGGGTGTTCGCACCTACAAGAGCAGCATTGAGCCACTGCGTAGGGGGACTCGGTGGAGAAGGCACTGGCGCGGATATGGACGCGAGAACTGGGGTGAAAGTCGGACTCTTAATTTGGGGAGAGTGGCAGAACAAATCTCCAGACCTAATTAATTAATGAAAAGTGCATGTTGGACCCACTTAATAAGTAAGTAGTGTTTGGTTGGCTTGCCAATAGGGATTTGACTATTGAAACACATCAAACTGGTTCACTACCTGAATTTTAAAAGCTTACTTCTTCTGAGAATGCTAAGGGAATCTTGTTGATTGGGCCTTTGTTACATATGCTTACTAACAACATAATGAGAATATTAAACCTAATGTGCACCGTTTGGGTAGTTTAAACTTTGTTGATCACGCTTCAAAATACATTTTTAGGTACTATTGTGCAACTTCTAACTCAATCACTATATGCTTTCAATATTGTGGGCTTGGCAAGAAAGTGGGCCAAGTTTATGGCAGAAAACTTGAAAAAACTAGAATTTCTAGGTACATAATATATCTTTTCAAATCACTTTAACAAAAAAATAATTCCCACGAGCTGGAATCAAGGAAATCCTTCAAGTTGCTGCATACTTTGCGGCTTGCATGCCTTGCATATTCTCCTCACGAGCCGGAGTTGAGGCGGTCTGTGGATTACAATGTACCTCGTGGCTCGCTCCGGCTTGTGGAGACATTTACAAGCTCCACTGTTGGGTCGAAAACCATTCACTACGCTGAGGTGCTCTTTTTTTGGGCCCATCACCATAGCAAAACACGTTGCCTGCCATAGCCTCCTTCTAGCCCATGGCTCAGAGTTCCTCCCTACTCGACTTGCATTCCTTACATACAAGAGCAATTTCTTGCATGCTCACCATGGGCTTTGAGAGAGAGAGAGAGAGAGAGAGAGCCCCATCTATCCTTCTCCGTCTCCATAACTGCGCTTCTCTCTTGAGCTCTAATTCCAAATGAACAACTGGGAAATGGTGCATGCAACTCTTCACCCATCCATTCCATATATAGACTCTTGGCTTGCTAAATATAGCCCCTTGAACCAAATGAGCATCCCGACTCTTGACCTACCCAATCCTACCTTAGGTGTGAAATATCCTTTATGCTAAGTCTCTCTTGATATACTAGACTTAAGCATTACTGTACACACAAAAATGATAGGCCCTTGAAACCTAACATAAAAATCATAAAGCATCTACATGTAACGAACTTAACCGAACCTAAATTGAATCACAAAACCTTGTAACATATCCCTCTCTACACTAATCTAACATCTGCCCAAATCTTAATCTTCAAACGTTTGGAGGAATTCTTTACAGCAAACCACCCTCTTTTTACTAGCCTAGCACCAATTCAAACCTTTATTACTTACCCTTAAGTGATCCTCTGTACCAAAACCACCCTCTTTATCCATTAGCATTAACTTTAGAAGGCTTCTGAGCATGGAAAACGAATAAACCAAACAAACAACAAGCGAACCTACAAGCTCTATAAGTTTAACCATTAAGCCTAAATAGTTTTGCCATCCTCTCTATTGCATGAACTGAGTTTCAAGGACTCCTTGGGACTTTCAAAGTGTCCCTTTAATTCTTATTTTTCCTTCATTTTCTACCATTCCTCTCCAAGAAGTCACCCTTTACCTCTAATCCTCTTAAATTGAGCATCTTTGAATTAAAAAAAACTAAATTCAATCCTAGTTTGGTTTAGAAACAAAAGCAACTTCATTTTCCAATAAAATCCATTTCTTAGCTAGATTGTATTTTGCCTTGAAAAGACCCTTTGAGGTCGAAAAGCATAGGCCATCTATCAATATAATCTCTCCTCACACAAAAAATGTGCCCCTCTCCATTTTATTTTTTGTGTGCCATTCACTCTCTTTTATGTGAGTTCCGATGAACGATTGTCCCTTGCGTGCAACCACAGAGCCAATGAAACCTTAGTAGCCTCATTGCCAAGTATGCCAAGCACTATGCCTTTGTTGTTACCTTGGTCGATGTCGAGAAGGGGGGCGATGACATGGGCGATAGTGCCAAGACGGTGTGTATCGTCGTGTAGAAGTTTTGCTGCAAAATTCTCTTGCTCTCTATGTGAACTGTGCTCAACCTATGCTCCTTTATATAGGCCTCTAGAGGTGCCTTATCTTTGGTGCATGTTTTTTGGCTTGATGCCTTGTGTACCGCTATTTTCATCTACACATCCCTTGCATTAGTGCTTTTCACGCAGTCAATTGTGGCCCTTAGCTTTTAGTTATGAGTTCACATCGGCCTCTTCTTTTGGAGTCCTTTTCTTTTGGTTATTCAAGAGCCACAAAATATTCAACACCCACTTTCCTATAAGTAGGGGCTTCTAGAACCTTCCCTTTTTCCCTAAGATTTGAAACATTGAATCAGCATAATTGACACATACGATGTCCAATTTCAGAACCGATCTGGACCGATCCTTAATTATCAATACACTCCATAAATGCTCTTAAACTTAAAATAAGAGACTTGAGTGGATGCAAAATTCATTGAAAAACAACTCAGGTACATTGGGACAAACGCAAGATGGAGCACCTGAAGTACTAGAAGGCCTCCCCCCACTCCAGCAATGATGCCGCCTTGTTGCACTTTTTAAGAATTTCCCCAATGCATCCCCCTAGCTTCATAAAATACCATATTGAAGCTATAATTTTGACATGCATCTTAGCCTCCTTCCACGGGCCTCTACGCCAGTAAAGCTTTGCTTTGTCAATCATATCCCAAGCCATGACGACCCAATCCAACCTTTGATTTCTTAATAAGGACACTATCAATTCTTTGTACATGGCTTCTAAGTGTATCACTAGGTCTAGGATCCCAATGCCTCCTTGGTACTTGGGTCTTGCTGTTTATTCTCATTTTCCCTATTGCCGTGGTTCGTGCGTTAGCGTTAATTTTTTATAGGAAGTGTTTGATGGGTTTCTAAAATCTTTTCCAATTGCATTTGATCGTTTTCAAGATAGGCGAGACAAAGAAGATGTAGGGAATCATGAAAGAGTTAATCAAAATCACTTTGTTGTGGAAGGGGAGGAGAGAGTACTCCCACTTTCTCATCCTATTGCTAATTTTGTTAAGGACTCAATCGAATAATTGCTTATCTAATATGTCCACCTCCAGCAGCGCCTCGAGGTGTCTGAACACTTTCCCTTTAGAGATAATTTCCTTGGACCATTCGGTTGGGTTGAATGAGTAGCTTTTTTGAGTGAAATCAACGTTGATTTTCTAATGTTGCACTTAAGCTTGAAACAGTAGCAAACCGCTGGACGATCTCGAGGCTCTTCTGAGCATCTGCGAGTTGGCTTTTATGAAGAGCAAAGAATCGTCTACAAACAATTTGCCAGCAACTATTTGCCCCTTGGCAGTGAAAGTCCTTGAATTTTCCTTTTTGGAGCAGAGTCCTCTAGCGAAGTCACAAGTGGATGAGAACCGATAACAAAGAGGAGCAGGGTAGGTGGGTAGCCTTGTTTGATCAACCTCCTTAGTTCAAATGATCCCACCACCTTGTCGTTGTAGAGTTCCAATCATCCCCCCTCCCCAAGCACCCACACATATTTGGGGTCCAAAACTCAGTGTCTTCATGATAGAGTTGATGAATTTCCATGAAATTATATTATATGCCTTCTAGAGTAGGAGGCATTCCTACTTAGTCAAGTTTGCATACTCAATGCCGATTGATGATCATAGATGTGCAACCCCTTGCTCTGGAAGATCTCCTACCAGCTTCCTCTTCTAAGTACACTTGCGTACTCGTTTTCCAATCTATAGTAGATAGATGCTTATACATATATTTGCAATTACCCTACCACTATCATCATCCCCTAAATGCCTAGTATAATGTTTGCATACATATCCCTCTTCTATGTCCATGAACCAAGGATTAAGTGTAAACCTTCCACTATGCCAACAAACAAGAACATGCATAGCTCCCTCTATGGTTTGAGAAAGACATGCCTTCTCCATAAACCTTAAAAAAAAAAACAAAAGTTGTTTTTTAAAACAATTAGCTATGGCTTCAACGGCCCACGTGTATGAGAATCAAGTGGCAACTTGGTAAAAGGGGGATTTTTCTTCGAGGTCAACAATCTAATTCACTTGTGGAGGGTCTTCAAGTGTAAGAGTGAATTATCTTGTTGTAATGGATTACGTATCCACCTTGACTGGAGGTACTCCAATCACAACTACCCACCGACTCCTCACATCTATCAATCATGACTACCCTCTTTCATGATCTTGTATATAAACCCATCATAGTAGTGAAATCAAATTTCATGTGTTCTCATGTTCTCAACATGCGTCTTTAGTAATTTACTAGCATCTTGTTGGCTTTCGGTTAGTGTTAAGGTTAGATGATTAGATTCCACATGACTTCTTTGCTTGTTCCGACAAAATTGTATCATCTATATGGTGGCCATGGATTTTTATCTAATGGGTAATGCAGTTTATCATCTCTCCCTCTCTCTCTCTCTCTCTCTCTCACACATGGGCACACATCCGCATTTGTAAAGCAAAATTTATAGGCAGGTTTTGATTATGTATTAGTGCAATTAGTGGATATAAATAAGTTTGATTATATACTTGTCAGTCTCAACATTAGTTGCTTCAGTTGGTACTACGAAGACTAGCTCCATTAAAAAGAAGGCCTACTGATATCAAGTATATCTGTATCTCTTTGGACTACCAACCAAACATAACCATAAATATGAGCATCACCCAATCATGATGATCTTTTGAAACCAACTTCGTCAACATGCTCAAAATTTCTTTATTGCTACTTTTTTCCAATCCATTGGCTTGCAAGTAATATGGAGTGGACACCTTATATAGAATCCAAAAAGTAGCCAGCACATGCTTAATGACTTTATCCAGAAAGTGGGTTCCCTGGTCACTGATAGACTCTACTGGCAAACCAAACTGTGAAATTTTTTTCTTGCAATGACAATTAGCCACAGATATTGCATTACCTTCCCATAAAGCTTGAGCTTCAACTTAACATAATCAACCATACAGGTCATGATATACAACCCTCAGCACTAAAGGGCACGAGCAATTTAATGAAGCCCAAGCGATGGGATCTACGACAACGAAGCTAGGACACGAGGATCGGGACTCGCACAACCGTAAGATGGCAGAGTAAACTAGGACACGAAAAAGTAAACTTGGACAAGCAATGACCTGTTCAAGTTATTTATCATTTTATGGTTTGCCCATTTTTAACTTGCCCATTGCGGGCGTAACGGTTAGTGCATTGGGCTCTCATGGTTGTGGCAAGAGTTCGAGTCCCCGTGCCTACGACGGGCGCCTATTTTTTACCACCCTCCATTCACCTCGAAATTCCCCCTTTCGAACTCCACCGCGGATCCCATCTCTCTCTCTATCCATGCCCTTTAGTGTTGAGGATATACAGCCTATGCAATGATGATACTGCTTGATTGGTCCAATGAAATCTAATCCCCCTTTATAATCGGAGTACGGGGTAAAAATGCTCTTAAGGAAAAAGCAGATGAAGAGGCAGACGGTCACGATTTATTGGTTGACTGCAACACTGACATACATCACAAGCCATTGCTATCCACATCAAATTAGCTCAAACAATAAGACAGCATAGACTGGTTTGCAAAATCTTTTGAGCGGTTTAAGGATGGGATAAAATGTCCTCCAGCAATCTTGCATATGTTCCATCTACCATGCCTTGTTTAGAGGCTAGTACACACCCCAAAAGCATACCAAAGATCTCGGTATTATGATCGGCCAATAACAACAACTTCCACTGTGTAACTCTATAATGCGACTCTTTTTTGTTGTGATCAATTGACAAATGACTAGAAATTTTGCCCAAAAAAATACACCAAATCCACAGAATATTTGTCAAACTGGTAGAGTAAGTGCATAGTTGGTAGTTCATCATCTACTTCTTGCAAGGCTTCACCATTATCTAGGCATGAAAAATATTCCACAACCACATGCTGCATTAGCTGGAATGTAATTAGTCTAGCTTGTTAATTCCACTAATTCCTCCTGTTCCTCAGCTGAACTAAAATTTCAAAATTTCATGTTTACATATGCTGCCTACAAGAAATTGGATCTATGGTTGCAAGAGGACCTTACATGGCAATCTGGCAGCATCATACACAGAATCACAAATAACTTCAAAGAAGATTGATGATGCAGGGAGGTCCAACACAAGCAAAGACAGCAAAGTAACGAGCAGGTGCAATGCTGTAATAATTTGCAACAGTAATGATATATCTGGCTATAAGAAAAAATTGAGGGGGAGAGAGAGAGAGAGGCCACCAACTCTCAGCAGAGGCACATTGTAGCCTCATCGTGCCCCTGCTTTAGGACTTCAAACCCGCCAAAAGACGTGCGCAAACCACCTTGCAATGGCGCAATATCGCCGCACCTACTTAATACTTATCAGAGGGGCTTAGATGTATTTTTGCAGCTCCTTTCCTGAGAGCCCAACTTGCCCTCCTAGCCCAAATGGCTTTCAAACTGCTCGGTTTGCGTTGACAAGCGCTGCCCTCTTTGCCTATCACCTCATTCGAAAATAATTCCTTCTTGTGCAATGGGAGGTCCTTCCACACCAATACGACGGAATCATCCAGCTTGTTAACTTTGACAACTCCATCATCACATATTGAGTCCTGCTTCTTCCCCATAACAAACCCATCCTGGTATATTCTTGGATAGTCAGTAGATTCCCTACACTTTGCTTGATGAATCGGCTTTGTCCTAGATAGCTGATCACCTTTGTCAGAGGGCTTCCCTTCACGCTTTCCTAAGCTTTCCATGGCTGTTTTGATGCTTTCACTGAGCTTTGCGGGGCATACTTGTATCGGTAGCACCTTGCTAGGTAGCCGATCGTCGTTACTTTGCAGTGGGCCATCATGATAGCCCTTGCCGGATGGCTCATCATGATACCCTTTACTTGGTGCTTCTTTCATAGCATTATCAGCTTTGGAGTTGACATGCTCAACGGGCTTGGCCTGCTTTGTTGACATATGGCCTGCTCTTTGCTGTCCTGCATCATCGTCCATTGACTTACCTTTGGATAGGGCCTTGAGCTTTCTGTAAATGACCTCCATAGCTAGATCGTCCTCATCCTCATCGTCCTCAGAGACAGCGTCCATTAAGTCTAACGAACCATGCTTGTGCAAGCTGTTATCATCAAATGAAAATTTCATAGCGGGAAGCTTTTCCTTCGCGAGCACGTCATCTCTGCTAACAGAAAAGCTGCGGCGGCAAATCTCTTGAAACTCTCGCAATGGCGCAAGCTTGACAAGCTTCTGCTGCTGCTCATCATCGAACAAGTGTGGATTCCTAAGCAAAGGGGGTACACTCATACAAGCACTATCCAGGTCAAGAATGATGGATCCGATGTTGAGTATACCTTGAGGGCGACCTGACGGGCGGCGAATTTGAAGAGCAAGAGATTGTGCACCTTGGTATCCCTTACCCTTTTTGCATAGAGTTGAAAGCAAGACACGCACGGTTCCAAGAAGGATGTCGCGGAGTCTACCTTGGCAGTAGAGCTCTATTGTGAGAGCAGACTGAATGCCCTTTTCCTGAGTGAGTAAGGCATCGCTCACAATGAAATGAAGATGCGCATTCCAAGAGGGGTGAAGATCATCACAGTTCACGACATGCGTCCTTAGCTTGTAGTCTTCCCTGATCCATGCCACAGCATAAACATGCATTTGTGCCACAAACTTTTCCCTCTTCAAATCCTGTGCTGAAATTATGTTTATCTCAAGCTGGCTTGAGCTTCCTATGTCAGCCTCTTCAGCATTTGCAAAAGCACGAGATGATGAGCTCCCTGCATGGCACCTTGCTATCCACCCCATGTTTCCTGAAAAGCACAGAGTTAAGAATATTTAATCACATAGGCATATGAACACACGCATTCATGCACATGCACGGCACACACACAAACGTGCATACAAACACTCTTTCAACTGAGCTACATTGGTTGCAAACTTAGTCCTACTAAGTCTTTTAAAACTTCTTACTGGCACTTCCACTAGGCAGATCCTCAAGTTCATGAACAAAGCTTAGACAAACGTGAGAGCTCCTTTTTTTTTCTCCGTTCAACAGTGAAAGTGTTTTAACAGACTTGCATGTCTTGGGGTATGTTACACAAATTCTCCCAGATGACCAAATATTCTTGCTTTCTCAGTATTTGGAACTCATGACTAATGGGGGGGAATTGCTCTTTGTCTATGCTCAGACTAGGAGCTTCTATTCAGCTTAAATGCACCTCTGCTAAAGAAAGTTTAAGCATCATAGAAGTTGGAATCGGAGTTGGAACCAGCATCACCGCAAAACATTTCAACCCCAAAACATTTCGTTCCAGAGAGCTTCATTGCTCAAAACCGCTCAACTTTGAGAGCTAGAGAAATGGAAAAGAACATACTGAAAAAGCTTTATACGCCTCAAAACAACTGAACTGAAAGAAATACACTGCACACAAGACACGGAATGGCGGAGTTCCACTCCAAGAGAGTACTAGCCCCAAACTGTGGCGCCCCTTTCGATATTTCTTTATATTGCTTCAAATTAATACAACACGCGCATCACAACTCTGCATCTCCCGTGGAAGGATGCGAGAGAGTGAGCCCTTGGTTCTCTTATGAAGGCCCTTGGCCATCAAAAGCACTTTATATGAAAAGCATGAACTCTAAAAGCATCTAGTCCCAAAAGCTATCGCCCAAAGATACCAGCGCGTTTCACGGAAATCCGTACAGCTACCACCTCATCAGTTATCTACACTAGTTATTTGTGTATGAGGTTGTCTTCAATAACTTAGGCCCCATCCACCGGGGTCCCATAAGTTGTTGGGGGTTAGGATTATTAATCCTAACCCAACTTGTTATTTAGGCCAATCGGCAAGAGTCTGTAAGTTGGTAAATCCTTCTGCTTCTTTTGCTTTTGCTAGGGTTTAAGCGTGCAAAGGGACAAGCGGGTTTTCGTCGATGCCATAGCACCATTGATCATCTTGTCACTCTTCGTGTTCTCATGGAGGAAAGTCGGTTGAAAGGCAAGCGATTGTATTGCTGTTTTGTGGACTTTAAGAAAGCCTTTGATATGATTCCACGTAACAATTTGTGGAGAAGGATGGAAGAACTCCAAGTGCCAAGTGAGTTTATGCTTACGGTTTCTCGAATCTATGAGAAGGTGATTTGTCAATTGCGCATGGGAAGAGAAATTTCAGAAATTTTTGTAAGCACTATTGGGGTTAAACAAGGATGTCCATTGTCACCAACTCTCTTTGGTCTATGCATCGATCAATTGGAACAAATGGTACTTGACTTTAGGCAAGAAGAAGGCATTGAAGAGGTCACTATTTGCAATGCGGTAATCATGCTTTTGTTGTATGCGGATGATGTAGTGCTTCTAGCACACACTTTAGAAGATGCACAAAAGCTTATGGTTGTCCTTGAGAACTTTTGCTTGCATAGTGGGCTGATTGTAAATGAATCCAAAACAAAGGTTATGCTTGTGAAAACCAACCATAAGGAGAAGCCATGCATTGTGTACAACAACGAGACACTTGAAGTTGTTGAGAGCTTTAAGTACCTTGGCCTTGAGGTTCCATCCAATCACAAGTGGCATGAATGTGCTATGCGTCGTTTGGAAGTGGGAAAGAGAGCATATTATGCATTTGAGAACATGTGTAATGCGAGAAACATCAAGTGTTGGGTTCTCAAGAAGTATCTTTTTGATGCATTGGTGACACCGGTTCTTCTTTATGGAGTTGAAGTGTGGGGCGGGAGCATCTCAAAGTCTACTTGGAAAGAGTTTGAGAATGTCCAAAAGCGTTTTCTTACAAACTTTCTCCAAGTTAAGACACAAACACCATATATGCTCCTACTTCTTGAGTCGGGATCTCTTCCAATTGAGGTTAAAGGGTTGTGGAGTACATGATAAAGATGCGTCAAAACCCCTCACATCGACTTCCTACAATTGCATGGGAAGCAAGCAAAAAAGTTCAAAAGACGCATAAAAGCAAGATCTTGAGCACGGGATGGATGCAAGACATAAAGAAGTGGTTTGGGAGATGGGATGCATTACACTTGCTACATGATGCTTCAATTGACTCTCAAGTGAATGAAGCTTTTCTACAACGCCAATGTATTACGGCTTGGGAGAAATCCGGTGGGTCACGCTTCATACATTACACCACCTATATTGCCCCCAACTACAAAACCATGTTCTTCGCTGAGAGAAGAAACCGTACTCACACTTACATGCTTGAGCCTATTCCCTTGTCCGCGATACGCACCATCGCAACAATTCGACTTAGCTCCCATTTCCTTCGATGCGAGATAGGGCGTTGGGGCAATGGAGAAGAGTCAAATCGATTGTGCACATTATGCTCACTGCAAGTTCGAGAGTCTGAGTACCACACACTACTAGAGTGCTCAGCTTTTGATCACATCCGAACTTGCTTCTCTCACATTTTCAGCCATAACTTAGACCTACACACTTTCCTCTCCCAGCCAAAGTGTGGGCTCTCCATTGCGACTCTCATCACTACAATTTTGGAGCATCGAGAGTCACTCATCAGCCATACACATACTACATCACATGTAACTTTGGTCCCATAGGTCATATTTGACCTCCGAGGACGATAATAAAATCTCTCTCTCTCTCTCTCTCTCTCTCTCTCTCTCTCTCTCTCTCTCGTAGACTAATTCTTCTCTCTTCATCTTACGTCCGGTAGTACCGTTCGTCCCTCAAACATCTTATTGCAAAACACACAAAAAGTATTTAAAACAATACAGCTTTTTGTAGGATATGGGTCATGCAACTGGTTATGAAACTATACCTATTGATTGATATGGGCCATAGTCACAAGGAAACTTTGTTTTAAGGCCTATTGGGTCAAAAACTACGATTTTCAAAGTCACCTGTTTTTTGCTTCCTTTGTGCCGATTCTTAACGAATTTATGAAGGTGACGTAAAAAATATAACTATACAAAGCCGTTTTTAATTTGTTCCATTGCAAAGAGCAAGTTGTTTCTGTCTAAGATGGCCTTGCCGGTCTTGTTTCCATTTCCGTTCCATGTGACTATGATATGGGCTTTTGTAAGCCCTAAATAGCTTCGCGTTTCAAATTGCCAATAAAAAAATATGACTACAACATAAAGATAAGAGTGGCACACCAAGTTTGTGAGCCTTGTGCAACATCTGAGTAATAACAAGGCAAAAAATATACTCATTCTAACCGAAGACTTGCAAAATTCTCCTTTCGAACTTTCAAGGAAATAAAAAAATCAACAGTGTCATTTGTCCACACAAATCTCCTAATTCTAATAATATAAGGTAAAAACACTAGCCAAACAAATTCTACTATTATTGTTGTAAACAATGGTGAAACTGTAATGATTGCACATATTACTTCATGTGATAAATGTGAAACCCTGATAAGTTAAAATTACAAATTGTAGCATTGGGATGCCACACCATATATTGACAGGTTTTGTAAGCATAAAGCCAACTTTGCAATGTTCGGGAAAAGTGTGTCTCAGCTTACAAACGTGTCGCTTGGAAATCCAATAATACCATTTAGAAGCACTATAGAAAGGAATTATTCCACCTAGAATTTAACATAGTTCAAAAAGCTCAAATTTCTATAATGCCCTCTATAAAAAAGTATAGAGAGGAATTATGCATGGTTAGGAAAATGATTTTTCCCAAACACTGCTTCACTATTATGCAAACAAGGTAGCTTGCATAGCTCGGACAACAAGGGTACAACATTTTTCATTTAATATTACTTTCAAGGAAAGCTTTTGTGATGCATTGAAGGTGCACATTGAGCACTCCTCGTAATAACAGAGCTTCCCACAACTGAGCTAATGCTCGATAGTATCTTTCTTCCCCAAGTTGTCTAACACACACACACACACACACACACACACACACACACACACACACACACTCGTGCGTTTTTCTATGTATGTGATTTGGTATGTATGTTTGTATGCATGTAAGCACTATCTACTTACATACACATGTATTGTACATATGTATGTATATCTCCCTCACACAAGTATCTAGACAACTAACTTTATACAAAAGTTAAGGAATTTTTTAAAGGTTTTCAGACAATCACACTAAGTCACTAGAGTGATCCCTACAATGCCAAATTAGCTCTATCTCTAGCAGCATATGTAGACACATGACAAATACAGCTGAAGGTGCATGATTGATAAAGAAAAAGTGCTGTGTAGCTCAATCAAAAGCAATGGAGAAAAATAGACATAAAGGAAACAAGAATTGAGAATTGTGCAGAAAATTAAAGTTGGGCGCTTACCAGGACTACGAAGAGATGAAGAGCTGCTGGAGCTTGTTGAATGAGCTCAAGAAGGAGAGCCCATAGAGAAGCACAGAAGGGCAAGAGAGCCCTCAATTGAAGGTGAGTTTCTGCGTGAACGTGTGTGCGTGCACGCACACAAACTGATTATGGAAGAGCGCCATCGTCTCTCTGTGGTGCTAGAAGGGAAGGGCACCCGAAGGCCCATGGAAGAAGCAGACGGTGAGAAGGAGCATATATCTAGATGTGATGGGTGCTCGCAACGGATCTTGCAGCAGTTGCCCTCCCCTGAGGTTGCCCATATAACCAGCCTACGCTGGTTTCTTGCTTTGCATCATTCACTGCGATTTTAAACTTTGAAGTGCAGACGTATAAAGAGTTTTCACACCGCCCATTTGAAAAAGGGTACCCATCCATGCTCGTTTTCATTTTGGGGACTTTGTTGTTACTCATATTCTAGTCCTATTTATAAGAGGCATATGGCCGGTGAGGTTCAACTTTGCCCAGAAGTAGCGAGTACCGGCTGGGGGAAATTCTAAAAATGAAAGGAATCTTGGAAGGTGCCCATGAACGCTAACTCGGTTGTGAGAATTGATAGGTGCAATACTGAGGCCGTCCGATGGCAAACCAACGAATGTTGGAGGGGAAGTGAGGGGAGGCAGCGGATGCCAGGCGAGGAAGGGGACAAATGGCGAGCAACACAATAGGGGAGAAGCAAAATATTGTTTATATATAGAGAGAGAATCGCACATGAAAAAACCATTTGGGCATGTTTGAGTGGTTAGCAGTGAGATTTTGTTATGCTAGGTGAGGCTGTGGGCTCGATTTGCACATCTGAACACAAGCTTTTGTAGTGTAGTGCATGGAGCCTCAAACTTCGCCTACAAAGGAATCTGATGAGATTCGAGGCAATATGAAATGAAAGGTGCCAGTAGAGGCTACAAGTTCGGGTGAGTAAATGATAAGAAAGCCCAAGAAAAATGGCATATGAGTACACTGAAGTAGCATCACTTAGGGTGAGTAAAAGATAAGAAAGCCCAAGAAAAATGGGATACGAATACAAAGCACAAGCAAAAAAAGTTCTTAAGAGGTAAAAAAGTACTCAAGTGATCCTAATAGGGGTCACAAATATCAATGTCAAAATAAGGTATTGAATCCCTCGAGGAGTGATAAAGTGAACAAGAGATGGCAATAATGTGTACACCCAGTACGAGGGAAGTACCATGCCCTATGGATTACAATATATAAAGAGGACTAAGCCAAAGCTTCACAAACAGTATGTAAACAAGTGAAAGGGTCACGACGGCTTTCAAAAACAATAAGAAAGTGATAAAATTGTTAAGTTGAATTAAACTGGTATTAGTGTTCGGGAAAGGATTGTCAACTCAGCTTAGTCTTGAGCCGATTGAAAATCGAGACTAGCTAACTGCAAACCATGGTAAATGGAAGAAAAATCGATGAAATATGTGAGAAAATCGTCCCAAAATTTTACAAATCTCAAAAATTTTGCTAGTATTTTTGATTTTCTTCTTTGTGAGGAAGAAACTTGATCAACAACCGCTTAATAAAAAAAGACTTTCTTGAACGTTAACACTCACTGGAATCAAGCTATAAAATGCAAGAAATGTAAAGCCATGTGAAGTTGTGAAATGAAAGGTGAAATAAAAAGAACTAATTAATATATATGTGTGTATAGAATTTATTAGAATTATGCAAAGTGAAGATTCACTTTAGCATTCTAAAACAATAGAATGCAAAAAAAATATGTGTGTGCAAAATTTACTAAAATTTATGCAAAGTGAAGCTTCACTTTAGCATTCTAAAACAATAGAATTAACAAAAGTACAGACATGTCTGGATGTGAAATAAAAGGTAAGTCTCCATCATGTCACGATATGAAATGAAAGGAGTCTCCCTAACCCAACACAACACTAAGGGTTTCTTTTAGAAAGCCAAAAATATCAACAAAGTTGTCTTATGTTGGCACATTTGTAAGCTAATCTCTCCTCGAGAGAGTCGTTCTCTAATATCTATCTATACTCTTTATAATGCAGCATAAATTTTTCAAGCTCAAAGAACCCCTCCACGTGTCGCTTCCTCCTTACTTCTCCAAGGCTGTCAACTCAAAAAAAAGTAAAGAGAACCTTTGGGTGCAAACATTAGCGCAAGACGGAATGCATCAGCGAGCTCGACGATCAGTGTTCAGAGTCCAATCTTGCAGTTGTATATGCGCATCGTGTGTGTGTGTGTGTGTGTGTGTGTGTGTGTGAGAGAGAGAGAGAGAGAGAGAGAGAGAGAGAGAGAGAGAGAGAGAGAGAGAAGCGACTGGCCAATGGCCGTACCTTTGTGAGAGAGAGAGAGAGAGAGAGACAGAACGCATTACTGAGCTCGACGATCAATGTCCAGAGTCCACTCCTCTTGCTGCAGTGCTCGTCTTCCCAATTGCCTTATGCAACCCCTCCTTCTTCTCTGACTGGCGTCCCTTCTCAGCCTCCTCGACCCTCTTTAGCCCTCCTTCATGCGCCCATACCAGGGCTTCTTCCACTGGAGTAGGCCACCCTAGCTTCCCTCCCGAGAGGTCTTATACAGATTAGGCCTCTCTGTCTCTGTCTCTCTGTGTGCCATGAATAGAAGGCCTGAGAGGCCAACGTTGACACTCATATGAGTTATGTTGGGTTCTCTCTCTCTCTCTCTCTCTCTCTCTCTCTCTCTCTCTCTCTCTCTCTCACACACACACACACACACACACACACACACACACACACACGCGCGCGCGCGCGCTATAGCGAGTGTTGCATTGTCTCTCTCTTTCTCTCCTCACACACAAAATGACGATGCAAAAACTTCAATAGGTCGCTCTCTCTCTCTCTCTCATAGAGGTAGCGGCCAGTCGCTTCTCTCTCTTTCTCTCTCTCTCTCACACACACACATACACAGACACACACACACACACACAATGTTGCAGGAGGTCGATTGGAAAGGGGAGGCTTGCCAAAGCTCTGAGAGCGCTAAAAAGGGGAGCTATCAAGGCTAGGGAGCACCAAGGCCGAGCCGAAGGAAGGAGGCCACCGAGTAGGGACAACAAGTTGAGGCTCTTGATATAGCATTGCACGAGGGAGCCGCCATGCTGGGGGGACTCAAGAAGGGAGCAACTTAAGGCATCCATCTGACGAGCTTGGAGGAGGGCTCTCGAGGCCAGGACGGGGTAACACAGAAAAGCAAAAAGAGAGAGGTCTAGGGAGCCATAAAGAGAGAACGATCGAGAGCTGCAGACTAAGAGGGGAATTGCCAAATCCCACCACCCAAGTGCAAAGCAAGAAGGCGGAAGCTGAGGACCAGTTAGAGAGGGCCATGAGCAGGCCAGAGGGTGCAACTGGAGAGCGCTGGACAGAGTTGGTACAAGATCTGGAAGGGAGGCTACCAAGGAAAATAACAAAGGAGCTCGGGTGGCTACTACATTAAAGGGCGCAACTGCAAATTGGTGGACTTGAGGACCTGAGGAGAGGTTGAATCCTGGCCAAAACTGGCGAGAGAGAGGAGAATCTCAACTGCACAAAGCAGAGCCGCCAAGAAAGGGGGTTCTCAGGGAGTTGACTGCGCTACATGCAAAGAAAGAAAGCCGCCAATCGTAGAGAGTAAAGGTGGCAGGTGTACGAGGCCGAGGGGCACGATACTGTGGCTGGTGTGCAGGGATGAAAACCAAGGGAGAAAGAGGGCTATGGCAAGTGAGACGATGGCTCGCTACTACATGGAAGAGGGCCAAGTAGCAGCCAATTCCAAGGTGGGTCATGATCAACGATGCCATGCTATCGCCACCCACACGAATGCCCTGCTTTCGTGAGGGGCTGGAGTTAGTGTTGGAATTAGGGTTGCAGAGAAACACACACAGCTTGGAGAAGACGAAGGAAGCTCAAGGCACACAATAGAGAGTGTGTTACTTAGTGTGCAATGGAAAGATAGATAGCCCTAGAGTGATGGGCGTATATATAATGCACGGGGGAAAAAACCTCCTAAAGAGGGGAAAAATGCCCTGGCGGTCCTAGTGTGTTCACACACATCACTACCACATGTATAGAATTAGGGTTGCAGAGAAACACACACAGCTTGGAGAAGACGAAGGAAGCTCAAGGCACACAATAGAGAGTGTGTTACTTAGTGTGCAATGGAAAGATAGATAGCCCTAGAGTGATGGGCGTATATATAATGCACCGGGGAAAAAACCTCCTAAAGAGGGAAAAAATGCCCCGGCGGTCCTAGTGTGTTCACACACATCACTACCACATGTATATGGTAACAAATCCCCCCTGGAGTGATGCGGTGAACGAGAGCTGGCACATGAGTAAAGGGAAGTGCCATGCCTGGAGGACAGGATCAGTCCACAAAGGGGAGTAAGCCCAAAGCTTTGCGGAAAGCTTCAAGCTTCTCACGAGACAATGCCTTTGTGAAAAGATCTGCAAGGTTGTCCTGTGTTGGCACATAAGCCAAGCTGATCTCTCCTGCTAAGAGCCTCTGCCTGACATAGTGATAATGCACCTCAATGTGCTTTGTGCGAGCATGAAAAATTGGGTTCCTCGCAACTGCCAATGCGCTCTGACTTTCAGTGTAGATAGTGTTGGCAGTGTCCTATCCAACACCCAAATCAGCCATAAGGCGTCTGAGCCATACACACTCAACCGTAGCTGTGAAGACTGCCCTGTACTCAGCCTCACAACTCAAAGTGGCCACAGTAGGTTGATTCTTGCTCAACCATGATATACATGAACTGCCAAGCATGAAACAAAAACCACTTGTGGACACTCGCGTGTCAAAACAACCAGCCCAATCTGAGTCCGAAAAAGCATGTAAGTCTGGCGGCAATGATCCCCCCTTGCGATAAAACAAGCCAAGATGTAAAGTGCCACTACGGTAGCGGAAAATCCTCTTGACAGCCTGCCAATGCTTAGACCCTGGGCTATGCATAAATCTGTTGACCTGTGAGACTGCACACTGAATATCCGGCCTCGTGTTGCATACATAAATGAGGCAGCCAACAACAGTTTGGTAAAGAGTGACATCAGCAGGATCGCCAGCATCATGTAGACTCAACTTCAAACCTGTTTCCATGGGAGTGGCAATAGGTTTGCAATCCTCAAGTCCAAACTTACATAGCAATGTCTCTATGTAACTTTTCTGACACAAGGCAATACCACCATCACACTGCTTAAACTGTATACCCAAGTAATGATGCAACAACCCCAAATCTTTCATCTTGAAAGTAGCATTCAAATCAGCCTTAAATTCAGAAATATGTCTCTCATTTGGTCCAGTGATCAACAAATCATCAACATAAAGAACCACGATGAGAAATACATCACCCTCACGCTTTACATACAATGTGCTTTCTGTTGGACTGTTACGAAAGCCTTGTTTGACCAAATGAGTGTCAGCTTTCTCATACCAAGCACGAGGAGATTGCTTCAACCCATACAAAGCCTTGTTACATTTGCACACTTTGTCCTCTTGTCCTTTTATGACAAAACCGCGAGGCTGCGTTACATAAACTTCCTCAAATATGTCACCATTCAAGAAAGCAGTAACAATGTCTGATTGATGTACATCCCAACCAAAATGAGCTGCCAATGCACATAGAAAACTCACAGTAGTCATACGACAAGTGGGAGCAAAAGTCTCTTCATAATCTATGCCTTTTTGCTGTGCATAACCCTTTGCAACAAGTCGAGCCTTATGGAGATCGATCTCACCATCCGGTTTGCGTTTCAACTTGTAAACCCACTTTGTACCAATGGCCTTTTTGCCAGGAGGCAAGTCACATAAAGTCCATGTGTCATTTTCTATAAGTGCATCATATTCTGATTGCATGACAGCCATCCAATTTTCTGAATTCTGTGCTTCATCAAAAGACAGAGGCTCCTCAACATCATGTAAACTAGACACAGCCAAAGCATAACAATCTGATGCATAAGATGCATGGCGAGAGCCTGAACGAGTACGACTAGACAAAGGTGCATCCAATTTACTGTCACACAAAAGTGTGCACCAGCCATTTTGGCATACCTCTAGCCTGCTCATTTTCAGCCCTTTCCTCATCAAGTACATCATGTACATCTACATCAGTAATAGGCTGATCTAAAACATTTTCAGAAACCCCCATAGGCTGTACATTTGCCTCATTGGAACTTACATTCGTATTTCCATCACTGGAAAGAGGCAACAAAGTGTCATAAATGTCATGTGAGCTTACATGACTGTCTCTAGTACATGACAGCAAGGGCTGAACAGAATCTTCCACAAACACTACATCCCGAGAAACCAGAATATGTTTTCTTTGCGGATGATACAACCTGTAACCTTTTCTTTCAGCACTATAACCAACAAAAATACATTTGACAGCCTTATCATCCAATTTTCTGCGCTGCACTTGTGGCACCAAAGCATATGACAAACAGCCAAAAACACGCATGTGCTCAATAGAAGGTTTTCTATCATGCCATGCTTCATATGGAGTAATAGACTGCAAAGCTTTCGTAGGACACCTGTTAAGTACATAAGTGGCACACATGATGGCCTCAAGCCAAAAAGAATGCGGTAAAGCTTGACTTTTGACCATACATCGTGCCATTTCCGTCAGTGACCTATTTTTCCTCTCAGCAACACCATTTTGCTGAGGTGTATAAGGCACTGTACATTGGTGTTTTATCCCACGACTATCCAGAAATTCATTAAATTCATGAGACATATACTCCCCCCCTCGATCTGAACGGAGGGTGCCCATAGTACATTTCGAGACATTTTCAGCCATAGCCAGAAATTGTTTGAAGCACATAAAGACTTCGGACTTCGCTTTAACCGGAAATACCCATGCATGCCTGGAGTAATCATCAATGAAAGTCACGAAGTACAGGTAATTGACCAAGGACGGAGTTTGCATGGGCCCACAAACATCACTATGCACAAGCTGCAACCTACATGTGGCCCGAACTGAACCATCCTTTGGAAACTTAGAACGCTGCATCTTACCCAAAATACAGCCTTCACAAACATGTTTGACAGGTGCTTCAAGAGGCGGCAAAGAAGCAACCATATCAGATTTCTGCAAACGCAGCAAACTGGCAAAATTCAGATGACCAAAACGTGCATGCCAAAGTTTTGCATCTGAAATAGCCCTTGAATCTGCAACAACATTTGCAAAATTTTGTCCACACTTGTCATACAAAGTGAGCTTATACAGCCCACGGCACAAAAGGCCAGATGCAACAATTTCATCACCAAAACTGAGATCATGAACTGTACATCTGTCATCCACAAATTTGACTACAAGTCCAAGTCTAGCAAGTGCGGATACAGACAAGAGATTCTTCTTGATCTCAGGTACATAAAGTGCATCGACAAGTGTGAAGGAACTGCCATTAGCAGCAGTGAGCACAATCTTTCCAACTCCCTGAATTGGATAAGAGGCGTTGTTGGCACAAGTGACTGAATTCCCATGAGGGACAGACTCGAGAGAGGTAAACAATTCACGATGTGAGGTAATGTGCTTTGTAGCACCACTGTCGAAATACCACACATGTGAATCTGCAGCAACTGACAAGCATGCATCATGGACAGCAGGATTGTAAGTGCACTCTGCGCTAAAAGCCCATTCTGCATCAACATCAGCATTACAGTCTCCTTTCACAGAAGACTCAACAATGGCTGCATTTGTAGTGGAACCAGCATTTGCAGTGGAACCACCCTCTTTCTTCTTAGCCTCTTTGGCCTTCAACTTAGGACACGACTTGATCAAGTGATCATTGGCTTTACAATAATGGCAACGCATCTTCTTTTTGCCTTATCACCATAATTTCCTGACGAAGTACTGCCAGCAGAAGCATTAGGAACATAATTTTTGCCACTCGCAGCAGAACCATAAGAAGTGGTTGCATTGCTGTTACCACCCTTTCTTTGAGAAGCAATAAAAGCCTGTTCAACTGCACGCTGCGTAGTCTTGTTTTTTCTGGAAAGTGACTCTTGCAACAGCAATGTGCATAATGCATGAAACTTGACAACTTCAGGATTTCCTTGGGTCATCAGTCTCCAAGTACTAGCAAAAGTCTGGTAGGAATCTGGTAAGGCATCAAGAACAGTCTGCACAAGGGAACTGTCTGAAATGACTTCACCTGCAGAAATAAGCTGCTCATTGATATCCTTGACACTAGCAAGGAAAGTGTCCATATCATCTTCCTCATGCATAATCTTTGACTCCAGCTCTTTACGCAGCAAAGCAATTTTAGCCTCATTGCGGCTTGCATAAAGACCTGCTAAAATATCCCAAGCCTGTTTTGCAGATTTTGCTGAACGGATGTGAGGAACAATGGTGTACTTCACAGACAACGCAATCAATGCATGAGCCTGCGCATCCTTAACATCCCAACGAGCTTGTTCTGCCGTAGGCAAAACAACTCTAACAGCTGCAATCCTTGCAGCAAGACCTGCAACATCCTCAACATCGCCTACATCCTCAGAACTAGGACGTACATCAATGCCCTGCACAATGTTCCAGACACCCTTTGACACAAGAACATGTTGCATCATATAAGCCCACATAGGGTAGTTATCCCCATCCAACCTGTCCTCAACAGCAAACATCTTGAACGCATCTGTGTTGTTGTTGTCAGCCATGGTAAATGCTGCACCTGATGTGAAAACTGCCCAAAAATAGGAGAAACGGAGCGGGAACAACCTGTGCTATATAGCACAAACCGTAGAAGACTGTAAGGCACCTATTATGTAGAAAACGGCACTGACAAAAATTTTGCACAAAATGACGAAATAGCCTGTGCAGTACTGCCTGTAGTGGAAACGGAGTCCGAAATGAGCCCAAATCAAAATTCTGAGCAGACCGAGCTCTTCGAGTTTTCCCAAAATATTTGTCGACCTGCGAACGCTCGCCGAAGCTCCCTGAAATCGGAGAAAGTGAGCAGGTGTGTGCTGGAGCAGCTGGCGACTAAGCCTGGGAGGACGTGACCTGCTCTGATACCAATTGTTGGAATTAGGGTTGCAGAGAAACACACACAGCTTGGAGAAGACGAAGGAAGCTCAAGGCACATAATAGAGAGTGTGTTACTTAGTGTGCAATGGAAAGATAGATAGCCCTAGAGTGATGGGCGTATATATAATGCACGGGGGAAAAAACCTCCTAAAGAGGGAAAAAATACCCCGGCGGTCCTAGTGTGTTCACACACATCACTACCACATGTATATGGTAACAGTTAGAGCAGGGGTGGCATCACTGCGTGCGAAAGTGCTCTTTTATCTAGCTAGATCCTTCCACTGGCTGCCATGTTGCCTGCACCTACTTTGTGGTGGGCGACTTCTTGCAGGGCCTCCATGGTCTGGACGGTAATGTCTGGTTCACGCGCCTTGAGAGGTGGGCACAAGCACGTTCACCTATTTGCCAATGGCCACCTTCGATATCAATAGCACTTTGACTAGCGTGCTATTGGATTTCTACCACCTCCGTCACCGCCAACAGATTTTTGCCCACCACTACCATCTCGTGGGTATCCCGTGCGCCCACGCATGGTGTATAAGATGGGACATACTAGAAGACGGGTGTGTCAAAGGGTGGAGGCGACGGAGGAGCAGCAAGTGTGGCCCTAGGAACATGGAAGATGCTGAGAATCAATTGCAGGAGAGAGAGAGAGAGAGAGAGAGAGAGAGAGAGAGAGAGAGAGAGAGAGAGAGAGAGAGAGAGAGAGAGAGAGAGAGAGAGAGAGAGAGAGAGAGAGAGAGAGAGAGAGAGAGAGAGAGAGAGAGATAAGCCTGTTATGCAGATGAGGCAGAGAAGACAGGTGTTTCGAAGGCTGGAGGCGAAGTAGGTACAATATGCAGGGACTTCAGGAACTGCACGGGTGGTGTCGGGAAGGAGTTGCGAGCGAGGGTTGCTGACGGCGGCAACAAGTGAACTTGGCATGCAGCAGGTGGCTAAGAGAGTGGACAAGGGTGCATTAGGAGCAAACTAGAGGGCCGAAGGTTGGGCTCCACACCTATAGGGGGCGATGAAAACGTGTGTTCTTCTATGGTTGAGTTGACTGACGTCAACCTTGTGCGACTGCTAGGTGTATGAAAGGGTGACGGCGACGAAGGAGCAGCAAGTGCAGTACGCGGGGATAGGGGAGGCATTGGAAAGCAACTCATGCATTTGAGGATTTTTGACAGGCAGCAGGACGCGAACCTATCCCACAACGGGTAGAGAGATCAAACAAGGACCGAGAGCAAACCAACGGTAGCTGGGTTGGGTTGCAAAGAGCAAACCAAAGGCAGGGTTGGGTTGCAATTGCATCAGCATGTCAAGATTGTAGCCTTCGAGCTATGAAGAGAGAGAGAGAGAGAGAGAGAGAGAGAGAGAGAGAGAGAGAGAGAGAGAGAGAGAGAGAGAGAGAGAGAGAGAGAGAGAGAGAGAGAGAGAAAAGGCAGGGCTGGGCAATTGCGTTAGCATGTCAAGATTACAGCCTTCGAGCTATGGAGAGAGAGAGAGAGAGAGAGAGAGAGAGAGAGAGAGAGAGAGAGAGAGAGAGAGAGAGAGAGAGAGAGAGAGAGAGAGAGAGAGAGAGAGAGAGAGAGAGAGAGAGAGAGAGAGAGAGAGAAGCCTGTTTTGCAGAGAGGAGAGAGAAGACGGGTGTGTTGAAGGGTGGAGGCAAAGTCGATGCAATAGACGGAGACTTTAGGAACATGGGTGCTATTGAGGAGAAGTTGCGAGGGTGGCTGACAGGCAGCAGGCAGGTGGACCTAGCACGCAGTAGGTATAGAAAGAATGGACAAGGGTGCACCGTGAGCAAACCAGAGGAAGGGTTGGGCTCCACCACTACTCAGGACTCTGCAAGTAGCAATCAAACAAGGTCGACAACAAATTCAAGAATTTCTAATGTATCTCAAAATTCCTTCAGAGGTATCCATTGAAGCGAGAAACTACAACATGAATTGTGTAAAGGGAGTGTTACGCGGCATCATCAAAATTTTATATCGAGCTTGGCCTTGGAAATAGTCCCCAAAGAGCAGCATTAATAATCCTGAGCATCTAAGATGAGTTCAATTATATAGGTAGGGTGAGATGGATAGATATCGTGCCCATCTAGAGGTGGCGAGGGTCACAGGGTGGAAGTGAAGCCAATGAGGATGAGGAGGACAAGAGGCAAAACAACATGTGTGTGTTACCTTGGGCCGTAGGAATGGTTTATGGTCTATGTCTTTTCTTTTAATCCTGCCCTGCATTGCAACAATAATAGAGAGAGAGAGAGAGAGAGAGAGAGAGAGAGAGAGAGAGAGAGAGAGAGAGAGAGAGAGAGAGAGAGAGGGAGATTTGATCACTTTGTCACCCACGAGTGGTTGTTGATGCTTTTTGTGTGTTTTTATGAGCGACGTCAGCACGAAGAGGAAGACAACCATATAAGGTATTTGTGTTGTATGAGTATTATACGGGACATCATTGTTAGTTGCATTTGACTCTTGCATGCTTTTGTGTGAATACCCCAGTGTACAATCAAGAGGATTGGCCACGACGCAAGGGTAGGGCAAGAACTTGTACTATATATAATTGAGCTTAAAATTTTCAAGGAAGGAGAGGGCATCCATGTGTCACTCTCTCCTTCATTTCAAGAACCTTAAGAAACATTTGGTTTGAAATGTAAAAGTGAAGGGTAAGTAGCAAGTACTCTCATGGTAGAAAATGAAAAGACTTAGTTTTGACTTCTAGGTTCTTATCTATATTTATATTATTTAAACTCTTTAGCAAGGCTATGGAGTTTCACTAGGCCTTCAATGAAGGGTGATTACTTTTGTTTTTGTAAAGGGTGGCTCTACGTTACATTTTGAAAGCCGTAAGTACACTGGCACTATATGGCATGGGCGTGGTTAAATGGGATCAATGGTGGAGGTGATAGATCATGACACACATGCATTGTAGACCATGCGATCGATACCCAAATTTACAAAGCAGTCCGCACTTACAATGTAATGCATAGGAGTACCATGAGCTTCAACGAAAGCATGTGAGCGTGGTGGTTAGAGCCCATGCCTTGAATAGGGCGGGTTGTGGCTTTGACGTGCAAGGTGCGAGACAATCTTGACTAGCTCAAATTTACTTGCCAGCCCGAATTTACTTTTTTTGCCCTGAATTTACTCAACAATCCAAATTCGACGTTCCGAATGACCCCCAATGTTGATCCCATTGGGATGTGCCCGGGCTAGATTGTGCGGAGCATAAAGAACTCCCTTTTTCGTTTCTAGCCTTGAAATGTATATTTGAGCTTCAAAAAATGTAGTACTTTCAAAGATTTCACGCGTTGTATAATGTTAAGCTAAAATCTAGCACTTGACATCTTTATGTATATTTTTCCTTCTAGCCCCGAGAATGTGCACATTGCATGTTGTAGCTTTGCACAAAGGGTTAGAATCAAATGATCCCTGTGTTGATTGGCGCTACCTACACCTTATGTAGGACATCATGAGCGTGCAGAGAGAGAGAGAGAGAGAGAGAGAGAGAGAGAGAGAGAGAGAGAGAGAGAGAGAGAGAGAGATGGGGTGCTTTCTCGAATAAGGTCTGCCAAAAATATTTTTCTAATCAAAGAAATCTTAAAATAAGAAAGTGCACAATAAAAAGGAACTTTGAATTTTAGGTTGAAATTTGAAGAATTGATAGTATTGACACTAAAACTTTCAAAAATTTGTCAATTTTCTTCATTGGCAAGCTTGAAATCTAGCCAAAAATTTGTACTTTTAATGGCAAAGATACACTAAACCTTACTTATTGCAAACATTGGGAATCTCAATCCCCAAAATAGAAGAGCATGATAGACGTAGAAAAGTTGAATGCCTACCACCCCGAGCACACCTATTGAAAATCTGCTACATCCTTTGCATGGGGCACTAGTGTGTGTGTGCTAGAGAGAGAGAGAGAGAGAGAGAGAGAGAGAGAGAGAGAGAGAGAGAGAGAGAGAGAGAGAGAAGAGCCCTAGAGGCATCCATGTGTCACTTAGTACTTTACTTTTCCTTTTGAAGGCCATAAAAAACCTCCAGTCCTCAAATTTAATACTTTGGTATCTATACTACTTTTTTATCGAGCTTGAAAAATCCTCGAGCAATGAAGCCTTCCAGGCATTAAATGTTCTCTCTCTCTCTCTCTCTCTCTCTCTCTCTCTCTCTCTTACACGCGTGTGCGTGGGTGAAGCACCACTTTTTTCAAGAAAGTAGAACCTCACAGGCGTCGACTATCAAGACGGTTGTCTCCGCTATTCCCATGCCACTACTGGTTAGGGAGAATGAGGTTGGCAAATTGTCTTGCAAGGGAAGTTAGAACTACAACACCACAAGCCTAGGGCTCTTGGTCACAACTCGATGGCCATAACTCTTGTGTGTATGTGTGTGTGTGTGTGTGTGTGTGTGAGAGAGAGAGAGAGAGAGAGCACTCGCATCCATCCCCCATAGCTCCTGGTCCCAACTCAGTGGCCACAACTCTCGTGTGTGTGTGTGTGTGTGTGTGTGTGTGAGAGAGAGAGAGAGAGAGAGAGAGAGAGAGAGAGAGAGAGAGAGAGGGAGCACTTGCGTGCAGCCCCCATGGCAGTTGTGTTAGTTCTCTTTCAACGCTTCTCCTCTGTATGCGACGAGATTGGCCTTGCGACTATGCTTTTCGGCCTTTCATTTCTCAACTCCCTACCACATAAGTGGTGTCATCGATGGCTGCTCTTCTTGTACCTTGCTCAGCTACACGATGGACGTTAGGAGTGGAGGAGGTCCTTCCTACACACTCACAACATATCTTCCATTGGAATGCGTAAGCTGAAGGTTTTGAAATATAGAAATATTGTGGGAACTGTTTAGTTCGCAAGGAAAAATGAAACCAGTTATGTTACCTTTCCAAGCAAATAGATGCCTATTTAGAAGTGGAAGCAAGATAGGCAAGTGTCTATGTGTTACCATGATAGAAAGATTAGGCACTGTTGGTATAGAAAGCCCTAAAAGGAAAAACTCATATAATGAATAACGAGTTTAGACTCTGTTGGGATCTGAGGTGTCTTTTGAAGAACTTGGAACTGTGTACAAACTAAGGACTATGAGCTCAATATTTAGGTGAAAAACCAAGTTTGGTGCCTACACGTAGGACTATCTCAAGAAAAGGGAAGATAAATCAAAGATAATAGTAAGCTCGTGTATGTATAAAAGGGAACCGAGTAAAAGGGATAGGGGTAAGGTAGGGAACTAACCAAAAAGATACCTCATATGGCAATATGTGAAAGACTAAGAAGGATGTCGCTATCGATTATGAAAATATGTAAGGGGTCCATGTGAGGCATGGTGACATATTCAAGCCAATAGTGAAGCCAACTCATTTTGATGCATACATAAGAGGGAAAACATATGGCAAAGTAGGTTTGCGGGAGTTTAATTTATAATCAAAATGGACTAAATTGTAGCAAAGTGTCAATGTGCATGTCCATATAGCCATAAAGATTGAGTACAATCCATCAAATGGATGGTGTCAAAGACAAATTCACAAAGGAGAAATGGTGGCAAGCTGATAAAGTTTGTATTTGTTGCTTATCAAAGCTACTATATTGAAATCAAGATGTACATAGTGTGAGGAAGGTTTAAAATATTCTTGGCATTGCAATAACATGCGTGAACTAGATGAGCTGGTGGGAATCTGGGGTTTGGATGTTTCACGAAGGATCATAGGTTGTGCATGCCTAAAAAAGAGTAGAACGCTAAACTTTACCATTGAGATATGTAACACATAAAACAATATGCTATTCATAGATATTGACAATATAGTAAGAGCATGCAACCCTCTAAAAACACCCTTTTCTCTTGCACATCTTCTTTCTTTACTATTAAACAACACAATTGACAAGTTTCATAGTGGTTCTTATAAAAATATGGAGACATGTTTATCTTTTCTTTGCATTACCCATTGCATTGAACTCATTGCTACGGTGTAAAGTGACAGCATAGGGAAATAGCATGCATTAGCCCCTTGGCATTGACATGATACACACCATCAAAAGATTACTTGGATACCAAAACATAGCCCCTTTATCACAAATATGGTGACTGCCCATGCCAAGCAAGGTGCTCACATTGAAGAAATCATTGCAACACTTTTGGGGTGTGTGTGTGTGTGTGTGTGTGTGTGTGTGTGTGAGAGAGAGAGAGAGAGAGAGAGAGAGAGAGAGAGAGAGAGAGAGAGAGAGATTCGTTATTCTCTCTCTCAAAAGATTAAACTAATGCTCATAATTTGTTATTTCTATTCGCTCTTTCAAAAAGATTGAAACTAATGTTTATAATTTGTTATTTGCTATTCTTTCTTTCATAGAGACTTAAACTCTTATAATTTGTTATTTGCTACTCTCTCTCTCTCTCTCTCTCACACACACACACACACACACACACACACACACACACACACACACACACACACACACACACACACACATAAAATGACATGAGTTCTTTTACTGGACAAAAATGCTTGGCTGATAGTTATTTCGGGATACCTTCATCTACATCTCTATTATGCCGCACATTACATGATCACACAAACAACTATCACAGTAAAAGCATGTGTTTGGACGCTTGGCTAAAGACTTTAAAAAAAGCTATGTAGTGGGTTTTCTCTTCATTAACTGTTCGTGCCTCCTTCTGCACGCTACCGCCTGTACTGGGGTGTGGGTCTGCAGCCGAATAGGGTAGCAGAAGTTGCACGATATGGCCTGTAACTGCTGTGGCTCAACATGCCGAAAAAATATGAGAAGGTGATTGTGGAGTTCGCCTCCTAATCTATAGGTTAACAAAAACTTGTTTTGTTCTCGAGTCTGTTGAAAGATTGTATGAGCCGGAATATGTGGCTTTGTAGAAAGTAGCTGATTTCCTTAATGAAAGGGCTGGAAATAAAACATTTTTCATTTTGTCCTTTTATTGAAGAACCAGGTTCTGAAAAACAGTTTCTTTTTTATGTATGGTAAGTAGCTCATATAGCTTAAATTTACTACTGGTTTACTTTATGGCAAATGGGAAGTAGTGAGTCTCGAATGATGCTATTTTTCTGTGAAATATGCGGTGTGGCGCGAATGTCCGGGCTCTGTAAACGGTTTTTTAGTTGAGATCCTATATGTCCCTTTGTGTAAAAAACTGCTAGGTTTCGAGTGTAATTTAATGAATTACTGTACTGATTATTGGATGGCATGATGTCTAAATGGAAATGGGTATTTTTATGATACTGTTTTTTTCTCAATAGAAGGTAAGCACTTATTAATTGGATACCTCAGGGCTCTGAATATAAGCTGGAATTTGATAGAAAAATAAACTTAAAAATAACTCAAAATAGTGAGTTGGATGGTTCAGTTACCTTGGTAAGTTGTAATACAAACGTGTTGTAGTACTCTAGGTAAGGTAACAGATCCTGGACTGATTTGGTTTTTTTTACTAAAGTGACAAAAGGTTATTCTGAAATTACTGAATACTGGTGTCGATGTGTAGCCCCCTACCTTCGGATATTTTATAGGAACTAAGTGGCATCATATACTGGTTGGTGGTAGATAACTGGTTTCATATTTACTCGATCTTTTTTACCATAGTACTTCACAAGGGGTGAATATTAGTGAAAGTTTCTGGTTGCTATTAAACAATTCAGCATAGGGATTGATTTCTACTGGCCATAGTATGTTGGACCCTCGGGTATTCAATAAAATTTGCTTACCATTATCTGCTCGCCTTTTTCTCGCTCAAGTATATATTAACTGGTCGTTTCCTACCATCTGTATATACATCAAAATGCTTCTAGTGGGTTGGTTTAAAAGGTACTTGATACGATGAGGAATATCATAATTTTTTCCTTTAGCTAATCCTAGCTGGAGACTTTTATGTCATTTCTTTCTCGGACGATGTCTGAGCTGGCTCTAAGGGACTGAGTCGTCTAGGGAATTTTGGTATACAGTTTATAGATGGCTTGGGGCAGCAGTATGTTGGACATGACATAATAACATGGTTATTTCTTGATAAAGGAAGTGTATATCTAAACAAAAAAAAGGGGGTGTCTCTGGTTTGTAAATTGGTAAATACTTAAGTTTTTGGGGATATCTCAGCTTGGTTATAAAATGGTTCTTAAAATAGGATCAATTTGTTTAATAATATATATATATATATATATATATATATATATATATTATATATATATTATATATATATATATATATATATATATATATATATATATATAATACGAGGAAGTGGTGGTCCTTAATCAACTTAGATCTTGCTCGAGATTGCTCTTGCATAACTCTATAGTGTGAAATTCTCTCCAATCTATTTAGGAAAGAAGTTCTTTTTAGTTTTAATAATCTCCCTAATATACTCCTAAAATCATAGGATTGGTAAAGAAAGTTTTTTTAATCAATAAATATAGATATTTAGCTGCTCTTTGGGGTTTGTCACTTTCCTTCTCAGATTGGTAGAAAGCCAAGAAACTTTTTTATCTAAAAGAACAAAATTCAAGTTAAGAACTATGTTTTTTTTATGGTGACATGGATAACAACTGGGATGCCCAGCATCACCTGCGTACAATCATGTGCTAACGAATTGTTTTCTTGTGGATATGGGTGCAGGTGAGGGCTACCTTCCTTGTTCTTAACATATGGAGGATCTCTTAACGTGAAGCAAAATTTCCCAGACTTTGGGTTTGCGATTTCCAGAGCTATATTTTGTTATCTTCATTAACTTGTACAAAATTTATTTTCATCTGCAAATAAACTACTGTACAAATCCATTGTATTTTCTAGAATTGTTGGTCTGTGAACAATTAGTGTTCGTTTGCGTATATATATATAGATTTAGAATTGCTACACACACAATAAACGCAAAAGAGAGATTGACTTGGTTGTTGATCTCTCTCAGACAATGACTCTAGAAATAATCACCTATTATAATATAATTTATTATACTCTAGTAGGCTGGGGTGCTATGACATAGTCTCAATGGTTCTTTTTAACCTGACTGGTGAAAGGTTGCTAGCACGACCATTCCTCTCTATTTTCATGATTCTCGTTCTCACTTAACTTTAAATACTATCATTTCACAAGCTATGACTTTTGTTTACCAGGTTTTGGGAAAGCTCACTGCAAGAATTAAAGTATGCTCTGACCCAGAAAAAAGAGCTTTGATTTTGGAGAAGTTACGACTCGCTAAAGAAATAGAAAAGACCTTCCCTAATATCTCACTTAGGATTAGGCCTTATCTACATAGGGCTGTAAAATTCAAAAAGATGTAACTCTATGTGTTAGATCTTCAGGTCTACACATCTCCTCCAAAACTATGGAATTCTAATTACTGTTAATTTTGCAGATTGTTTCCCTTTCCCAAGGGATCGCTCTTCTTGTGGAACCCCTTTCCCTTGCTTCTCTTCTTGTACTAAAATGTATACAAGATAGAGAAGCCTCTGCCTTAATTTTTGATGCTTCGAAGGAGTCTAGTTTGTCTCTTGTCTTGCTTATTTCATTTGACCTATGGGTAAAAGTACTAGCTCTCCTTGTTAAGAATAAATATGATGGTATCAACCTTTTGATGGAATTTACTTCTAATCTGGCTTCCAAAACCCATATTCAGGACTTAGCATCATTCTCTTCCAAAGGCTCTGAACTATCCAATCTTCTTATAAAATTTTGCGGGCTTAGTCCCATCGTTGTTACGGCTGCCTCTACTCCTATAGTCCCGCCACCGAATAGCCTCTTTTGCAGAGATGCAGCTGCATTAGAAGTTGCAAAAGAATTTCAGAAGGACCTTTGTTCACTTAGTGAAGCTTCGCTTTTGGACATGGTACTGAAAGTCTCTAGGGCCTTTCATTTTTTACCATCACGAAAAATTGAGGTAGAATCCTCGGGGGTAGAGCACAGGTTGTGGATGTTCCCAAATAAAGGATTTCTTGCACCCATTTCTATGGAAACTTGGGTCTTCCTTGCCAACCTAGGCCCTGCTACTATTGAAGAATGCAAACTTAAAGTTCTTAAAGGGATCCAACTCTTGGACAAAGGGGATCTGATTAAAGCTCCATTCAGTATGAGTTTCCTTTTGACGATAAAAAATGTAGTTCGAATACAGGTTTATATGCAAGAACTAAAGGAGTGATGACCTTTGGTAAAAGTAATGCTGATTACTACACTGAGACAATGTGGAATGTGTTCAGGCCTTACCTTAAGTGTGCTTGCAGATTCTTAGACCCCAAAGCTGCTTGTGAGTCAAGCATAATTTGGTTTGACCATGCTATTTGGTACGCCCTCAACAATCTGCCTAGTATCTTTCCTGACAAAGCAGAAGAATTTCACCTTTCCCTCTTTTGCTCATGGCTTGGTGGACAAGCTAAGGATTTGGTCTTAGCTCAAATTGCCTTTATTCAGTACATATCAATTATGTGTGACACTCTTGAAGAGCTTGGATCGGATGGGTGTGGTACTCTGCTAACCACTTATGGCAACTTTAAAGGTATCAAAAGTATGGTTGGGCAAATCAAACCAAATATTGAAGATGATGAATCTCAAGTTTCCAAACGACTTAATACTCTTGTCTCTCCGGCGGCGTCTTACACCTCTTTCTTAACTCCCTCCTCGAGTGAATCTGTTTTTGGGAGAGGGAGAGGTAGAAGTTATGTGAGAGGACGGGGTAGAAACCTACCAATCAGAAAACTTTTGGATATGTAATATGCAGGTACGAAGCAATGTGTGTGGAAGACTTTACCTACCTTCAAAGGAAGAAATGTGTAATAAGATTATCTCACATTGCTTGTTTACTAGCAAGATTTTGGATTTCTTTACTCCCCAAGCCATCTTCTCAGAATGTTTTGGACAGTTTTTTGGATCTAATTTATTACTAAAGGATGTGATGATTGGATGGAAATACTCGCCGCCTATTAAGAATCTTTTTTATTCAAATGAATTTCTCCATAATAATGTGATCCCTATCTGCTATTGTCATCTAGTTTAGAAATTCTGTAAAAGTTTCACTAACTTTGGATTACATGTGTGCACTTCTAACTTAGAAATCATTTCAGATCCACAAGTAAGGAGCCTCTTGAGTAAAGGCTTGAATCATATTCCTGTTTCTCCACTTAATCCTCAAATTGCCTTATTGGCGCTACTTGAATGCCTGGCCGACTTGGCCTTAAAACTCCAACTGGAGGAGGAAGTTCACTTCCAACTTACCTCAACACTCAAGAAATTTTTTTGGAAAAAGATCGGTCTTATGCCACAAGTATGGCTAAGTACTGATACTACCTGGCTTACGCCTAAAATTAAGTCATCTATTTCTGACTCTAAAAAGAAATAGCTCATTATTGGCCTAGATAAAGCCTCAAATACTGCATCCTTTATATGTAAAAGATTAGCATTCAAGGCTGCCAATTCAAGACTCAATAGTAAGGATTTTCTCAAACTTGAGAACTCTCCGCTTTGTATAGCTACACTATTAAATAATGATTTATCAGGACTTGGTTATTGTCCTATCTCTCTGAAAATTCCTGTACTCTTCTCAACTTATAAAAATCATAAGCATAAATTTAGATGGATTTCTGACGCTTCCAATAGCCTGTTCTCTTGTGTTACGAATGACATCTCCCACTGCTTAAATTTTGTTCTACTAGAAATTGAAGATATTTGTGCCATCAAACATAGAGATATAAAAAGATTCAGAAATATAGATTATTGCCCGTTTTGGGTCGTAAAAAATGTAGCTGAGGTGTCTATCAACCTCCCAGAAAACATTTTTTCTATCTTCATGGCAGATATAACTCAATGTTATGAAAGTATCCCTTTAAATGGACCGTATGGGCTTGTTAATACCTTATCTAGTCTTATAAAGATTGCCTTGTCCCACAGAAAGAAACTTGGGTATACATGCATCTCACTAAAGAGGAATACAGGATGGGTGAAAAAATCAAATAAGTCTTCACCTCTCATCTTTAAAGAGGATGATTTATATAAGTATATCTTTTGGCTACTTAATAACAGCTGTATCCAAGTAGGTGATACCTGCTACAAACAAATTTTAAGGATCCCAATGGGATTTGCATGCTCTCCGATTATGTGTAATCTCTATCTTTGTTACTTCGAATACCAGTGGCTCTTAAAAGTACTAAATAACCCGGCTAGTACTTCGTTACTCACACACTTTCAACATTCGTTCAGATTTATGGATGACTTGTGTAGCCTTAACAATCCTATGTTTGAGGTCACTCTTAAAGATATATATCCACCTTGCCTTAATATTGAACCTACTTTTTTTGATAGAGTTCTATGGCATGAAAAATGGGTAATTTCTAAGACGCACTTCCTGAATATTGAGTTTACTTTGACTCCCCCATTCTTGGGAAATTTTTATACTCGCTTTTTTTGGAAAAGAGAAAAGCTCAAGCTTGTGTCCTCAGAATTTACAAAGAGGAAAAGCAATAGACCCGTTAAGAATTCACTACACACCTGTCTAGGAATGCTTTTTCTTATAATGTATGCCTCATCTGACTGTTTTGTAGCATATGAAGAAATCAATACTCTGATTACCAAATTCATTAGTAATGGGTTTACAAAAAAAGACCTCGTTGCATGTATCTGCAATTCTCTGGAAAAACACAACTGGACCTACCTTTAGTTTGACTTACAAAATTTGATAAGTCTCCTTAAAACATAATAAATATAACTACAACTTCGCATGTCACAAATTAATAAAAACACTTCATGAGGTAGTAGGCCCCTATTCTATGGGGTCTACTGCCTCATAGGATATGGTGCCTGGGAATGGGTGGGCACACACACACACACATAACATGACATGAGTTCTTTCACTGGACAAAAATGCTTGGCTGATAGTTATTTCGGGATACCTTCATCTACATCTCTATTATGCCGCGCATTACATGATCACACAAACAACTATCACAGTAAAAGCATGTGTTTGGACGCTCGACTAAAGGTAGGATACGAGTCGCCAAGGCTACCCCATACTCCCGAGTGCGGGGAGTACTGTTAAAATATCCTCCTAGTAGATGGCCATAACTACGATACAAAAAAATTGTTTGAGGAGGTAGGAACTGGGCTAGCAGGTATAATCGATCTGAAAAACCTAGCTTTATTGAATGTTCTATGTAATAATACTGTGGTCCTAGGCCCAATGCCTCAGTAACCATCGCCAATCGGATATTGTTTCTGAAATGCTCACGACCCCAGAGTGTCACACACGTCACTCGGTCCTGATATGTCCACCACTTAGTTTGGGAAACAGTTGTTCCTAACTGCGGAAATAGATGAAGTTCATAACGGAGTAACGTTGCTCTCCGAGTAGATTCACTTGACAGATAAAGATGTGCAGTTACTATGGAAAAAATTTGTTCTTGACTGTATGCCATAATATGGTTGATACACCGGGAGAGCAAACTGACTGGAGTTGCTTACTCCAGAAAAGAGACTCTGGACTCGGTTTTTGTAAAAATATCACTTATCTTTTATAGACCCAGTTTACGACTCCTAGACCAAATTGGAAATTATAATAGAGACTAACCAATATTGATTGAATCTCTCACCTTTGAATCAGCACATGAATATGTTACCCTAGTGATAGCGGTATGGCTTTAGCTTACTGTAGGGTTTTAGGAAGTATATGTAAACTGCTGTGTATGATCTTCCAAGGCTAGATACGATAACTCGGACCGAGTATCGACTATGGGAATTGATTGTTATTTGTTGCCATGGTGATGTGGTGGACAGTATGACCTGTCCTCGCATTTAACATTAACAATATCTTTAAATCTTTTACATTATACTTAAAAAAAAGCTCTGTAGTGGGTTTTCTCTGCATTAACTGTTCGTGCCTCCTTTTGCACGCTACCGCCTGTACTGGGGTGTGGGTCTGCAGCCGAATAGGGTAGTAGATATGGCCTGTAACCTCTGGATCTTTGGCTGGAGGTAATCCCTGAGGATATGCCCTTATTGGCGACCTCGATTGTAGGTGACATGTACAACTGGTGTCGCGTCTTCTGCAGATGGGCATCAACATGTATGAAGGACTCACAAGGTGAGTAATTATACTCACTTAGCAACGTGCTCTGTTATAACCTCTGTGTGTGTGAGTTCTAAACTGTGTTAGTAAAGTTCTGCTGACTGCTGTGGCTCAACATGCCGAAAAAATATGAGAAGGTGATTGTGGAGTTCGCCTCCTAATCTATAGGTTAACAAAAACTTGTTTTGTTCTCGAGTCTGTTGAAAGATTGTATGAGCCGGAATATGTGGCTTTGTAGAAAGTAGCTGATTTCTTTAATGAAAGGGGTGGAAATAAAAACTTTTTCATTTTATCCTTTTATTGAAGAACTAGGTTCTGAAAAACAGTTTCTTTTTTATGTATGGTAAGTAGCTCATATAGCTTAAATTTACTACCGGTTTACTTTATGGCAAATGGGAAGTAGTGAGTCTCGAATGATGCTATTTTTCCATGAAATATGCGGTGTGGCGATGAATGTCCGGGCTCTGTAAACGGTTTTTTAGTTGAGATCATATCTGTCCCTTTGTGTAAAAAACTACTAGGTTTCGAGTGTAATTTAATGAATTACTGTATTAATTATTGGATGGCATGATGTCTGAATGGAAATGGGTATTTTTATGATACTATTTTTTTCTCAATAGAAGGTAAGCACTTAGTAATTGGATACCTCAGGGCTTTGAATATAAGCTGGAATTTCATAGAGAAAAAAATTAAAAAATAACTCAAAATAGTGAGCTGGATGGTTCGGTTACCTTGGTAAGTTGTAACACAAATGTGTTGTAGTACTCTAGGTAAGGTAACAGATCGTGGACTGATTTGGTTCTTTTTACTAAATCAACAAAAGGTTATTCTGAAATTACTGAATACTGGTGTCGATGTGTAGCCCTACCTTCGGATATTTTATAGGAACTAAGTGGCATCATATACCGGTTGGTGGTAGATAACTGGTTTCATATTTACTCGGTCTTTTTTACCATAGTACTTCACAAGGGGTGAATATTAGTGAAAGTTTCTGGTTGCTGTTCACCAATTCAGCATTGGGACTGATTTCTGCTGGCCATAGTTTGTTGGACCCTCGGGTAGTCAATAAAATTTGGTTACCATTGTCTGCTCGCCTTTTTCTCGCTCAAGTATATATTAACTGGTCTTTTCCTACCATCTTGATGTATATACAACAAAATGCTTCTAGTGGGTTGGTTTAAAAGGTACTTGATACGATGAGGAATATCATAATTTAAAAGGTTGGTTTAAAAGGTACACTATACGATGAGGAATATCATAATTTTTTCCTTTAGCTAATCCTAGCTGGAGACTTTTATGTCAGTTCTTTCTCGGAGGATGTCTGAGCTATCTCTAAGGGACTGAATTGTCTAGGGCATTTTGGTATACAGTTTATAGATGGCTTGGGGCAGCATTATATTGGACATGACATAATAACATGGTTATTTCTTGATAAAGGAAGTGTATATCTAAACAAAAAAAAAGGGGGTATCTCTGGTTTGTAAATTGGTAAATACTTAAGTTTTTGGGGATATCTCAGCTTGGATATAAATTGGTTCTTAAAATAGGATCAATTTTTTTAATAATATATATATAATATACAAGGAAGTGGTGGTCCTTAATAAACTTAGATCTTGCTCGAGATTGCTCGTGCTTAACTCTATAGTGTGAAATTCTCTCCAATCTGTTTAGGAAAGAAGTTCTTTTTAGTTTTGATAATCTCTCTAATATACTCCTAAAATCTTAGGATTGGTACAGAAAGTTTTTTTAATAAAGAAATATACCAGATATTTAGCTGCTCTTTGGGGTTTGTCACTTTCCTTATCACATTGGCAGAAAGCCAAGAAACTTTTTTATCCAAAAGAACAAAATACAAGTTAAGAACTATGTTTTTTTTATGGTGACATGGATAACAATTGGGATTCCCAGCATCACCTGCGTACAGTCACGTGCTAACGAATTGTTTTCTTGTGGCTATGGGTGCAGGTGAGGGCTACCTTCCTTGTTCTTAACATATGGAGGATCTCTTAACGTGAAGCAAAATTTCCCAGACTTTGGGTTTGCGGTTTCTAGAGCTATATTTTGTTATCTTCATTACCTTGTACAAAATTTATTTTCAACTGCAAATAAATTACTGTACAAATCCATTGTATTTTTCTAGAATTGTTGGTCTGTGAACAATTAGTATTCGTTTGCGTATATATATATATAGATTTAGAGCTGCTACACACACATATGCACACATAATATATAATACCAGTAACACATACTAATAATAAATAAAGTTGCACACATGTTGAAGACATGATACCATAGAGTTACTAATCAGCTAACTTGACAACAGGCAACTACGTCATTGGCAGACGAATGACAAAACAAGGATTGGAGGCGGATGAGGACTCCAAGTAGTACATCAAGTTTTTTAATAAATCCATATTCCTTTTTCTTTGTAAAATAATTCCCGCATGGAACAAGGTGATATGTGAAAAAATGTACACCACTTTTTTTGAATAAAGCAAAATCCCTGTATTAAAGATATTATTTCATCTGCCTTTGAATTGATGGAAAGGGATGAACCTAACTGGCTAAGGTGTTATTTTCCGCAAGCTGGTGAGTGGCTACACTTGCACTGAGGGAATTACTGGAACATGGCCAGTTAAGGCACTGAATTGAAGGTCTTATGAAAATCTGGAATGCTAACTGCGAGAGCACGCATACTTTTCATAGCGCAACCTCTGCACTGCATAGGCTTTTTGAGAGCATGCATAATTTATGCAAGCGATAGCACATACAGTATGAATGCAGCTACCGTTTGCAGGCAAGTAAACAATGCATTGCTATTAGCATATTAATGCGCACTTGCTGCAGCCTCATATCTGCAAACACACACACACACACACACACACACACACACACACACACACCTACTTCCCCATATTTCGTGTGGCTTGTGAGCATCTTGCACAAGCTATGGCAATGGGAGGTCTCTTGGCGTGATACACAACCCCTCTCTCACATCACCACGAACGGCAACTGCTGCATACACCAACCTAGTTAGCTAACGACAACACAAGAAGCTTCCAAACACATACAAACGGCAAGGTAAACGGTTTTTTATACCCCAGACAGAGTTAAATATGTTTTTTTGTACCTTGGTACATAAGTTTTTTTTCAATACGTATACACATAAAATTAATTGATTGTTGTCTCTAAAGTACCACACACATAGCTAGAGATGCATGAGAAAGGGTTTTTTAGACACATGGTTGGAAATACATGAAAACCTACATACATAAGAAGGGGTTAGTTATAAAACCCACACATACAGACGTGTTTTTGTAAAAAATATTTTAATTTTTTGGACTACACACACATAGACATGCACACAAGCATATATACAAACTACACACAGATTTTTTGTTCACATGTACACATACAACGGTAGATACACATGGTGTGGCATTAAAAGTGAAACATGGAGATAAAATATAGTGATAATTAGTATCTAATACCTAGCATAAAAATATCGATTGAAGGGTGTAGCACTGACAAGATTGCAGAACCTTGGACAAATAGACACATACAAGAAGAGTAACACAGATGACGATGGAAAATAATAACTAGGTAATATAGTACATGAAGTTCTACTTTCACTTAGTTTCTTTTATTTTTATGTACTTTAGCAAGGCAGTTACATTACGAGTTGTTTTTAAGTAAAACCTCCATATTTTGGTTGAGAGCAAGCATGAATATAGATTATGCAAGCATTAGTTATGACAACCTCCTATGAGGGAAAAGACAATGTTTACTTTTGTAAAATATTGATATTACAAAGAAGGTGCTGCAGAAATTTTTACAAATTAAAGAAATTGGGTAACTTTGTATGTTAAAAAGTAGCTGTATATACCATGTAATAGAGGGATTCAAATAGATGAATCAATAAATGAAGCAAAAATTAGGTCTACTACACAAAGATATTAACCACATGTGTATAATTATTTGCTGATAAGCAAGGTTACAGGCAAACGGCTAGGATGTGGATCACTCAGGACACATTTAAGCGACAACAAATTTGGGACAAGCTCATGGCTGCACATAGTAGGTCAAAGAAAACCAAGCCAATAGCAATTAGAGACCATATCTCCAAACCATGTAAACCCATTAAATTTTTCAAAGACCGTAATATACCATATTTGCATAGGCAGGCTAAAGAAAACATAATATATACTTAGGAGTATGGATGGGTATGGGATGTGACAACAATAACAAGCAATGGAGATTGCTTGGATACCTGTCACCCATTTAGTACAAATTAGTTCTAATTAAATTGTACTTGTCGTTGGATGGCAGGTAAAGATCCCTGCTCTCATCTGGTAGAAGTTCCGCCTTAAGGTCCTACTTTGTCATGTATCAGAGTATTTTGTAATGAATTTTTATCAAGAAATTCTTCTTTATTTTGTTCTTTACACAATATGCTTTTGCAAACAGTATTTAAGTCTCTCAATATATGATTCTAAATGATGGGATTTTAATTTCAAACACACACAAAATTTCTCGGGATACCTTTGGTCGGGTATCCATCATATACTGGGAGAACTTAATACTGGTATGATTATAATTTAAATAGTTGGTTTAATACCTATATGGTGATTGATTCAGCCTTTTTGGATTCCGCCTCTCACTCGTTTGGGATATGGTATAGAAGAAGACATTCCGGTTCCACCAATTGGTACCCAATGTATAATTTCTTGTTTCAAAGGAGTGGAATTCCACAAAAAACTGCTTGATTTTGAGAAACAAGCTATTATCACCCACTCTATATCTGTCTTAACCACAGCTTCTGTCAATGACTGGCTCTCTTTACTAATTCTCTCCGGGAAAGAGAAGGATAAGCTTTTGGAAGCTTTCAGTACCTTCCTAGCTAAATTACCCATTATTGATGCACAAGATAGCTCAGATCTTGATTTTTATTTCACTTCTCTACCCACTATTGTGAACAAGTTGTATTTTATGAATAACCTCCCTGCGGTCCCTATAGAAATTAAGCACTCAGAAAAGGTCATTAATCCCCTTTTAGATCTAGACCTTCTTGAAGAAGAAGAGAAAGAAGCTCTCAACTTTTTAGCAGATGCAAAAAAAATTTCCTCAGAAAGAGCAGTTTCTAAACTCTTTTCAGAAGTAGTCCCATTACTACCACCCAGGCAAGTGGAGTTGGATGCTATTTGACTTGAACACAAGCTTTGGGATTATAAAATATTGAACCATCGAGCACCTTTTACAATTTCCTCTTTAGGATTGCTTTGTAGCGTACCCACAGACATTGTAGAACAATGTAAAACCCTTGCCTTACATTCCAAACATCTTTTATCACAAGATGTTCTCTTTGAGCTGAAGGAGGTCAAATTATCTGATGTGGATGGTAAAAAATGTCCAAGTTTCTCAATCATTCCTCGCACCAAGGGACTTTCTCCTATGGACAGGGCAAAGGATCAAAAATGATTTCTGAGAAACTGTTGGAATTCTTATAGACCTTTCCCCAAATGTCAATGCAAAAGGTTTGATGCAAATTCCAACTGTTCCTCTTCTATCATTTGGTTTGACCAATTTTTGTGGTACGTATTCCAAAATTTACCAAGGTTCTTTCAATTTTCATCAGGACTAGCACAAGTGTACGCCTTTATAGCTTGGGTAACCTCATTTCCAATAGAATTAAGGCATGCTGTGATCATTTATTATCAGTTTCATGAGCACATGCTAGAACCAGCTAAAGGACTAGTCCTATACACACCAAGGACTCCACTTCTTTAAAATCTACACAACACACCAGTAGCCAACACAATTGAAACCTTACTCAAGCCTCCCAAAGGTAAGGAGCAATTAAAGAAGATCACACACACACCAAGCAACATGGCTTCAACAAGTAAGAAACCAAGGTAGTTCAGAGGATCTGAGGACTACGGAGACACTCTCCACAGTATAAAGCTAAGCACGACCTAGTGGGATTTAATTCGTTAGGGTCAAAATGAAGATGTCCAAGGTTACACTGATCGTTTTTGCAATTGTTTAATTCAACTACAAGCTATTGAACATGTCAGCCGTAGGAAATTGAAGCGTAAGTATACATTAGGCTTGGCACTACAAATTGGTGTTGAGGTAGATATTAATTTGGCCCTTAATGCGGAGAAGCAGAAAGGTGGACAACCCTCTCACATTGAACAAACTGCTAACATTAATCATAACAAGAGAGCTTCTTTCTCTCCTAAATTTGATAGGAACAAATATCAAAGCCGTACCTTTTTCAAGAGACGCAGATTTGACAACTCTACCACAAATTCTGAACTTTATGGCAACAACAACAACAACAACAACACGCAGCAACGAGGCAACCAAAATTCTTCCAACCAACGTCTTGCTCAAAACTCTAATGGTAATAAAAAGGTGAAGTGTTTCAAATGTTTTCAGTATGGTCACTATGCAGATAAGTGCCCAAAAGGTCCTACTAAGAGCAATGGCCAACCCAATGGTCAATCCAATGGCGTCACCCGAAATCCAAGCCAAAAAACCTTCAACAACAACCGCTCCAATGGTGCTACTATTAACCTCATCGAAGATGCTAATCTCGATGACAATGAAGTGAAAGCTAATTACGGAGAGGGATATGATCCTGAGTATGATCACAATGATGACCCATCTTCAGGATATCTCCTCACACTTTGTTTAAAGTGCAAGGCACAGTCAAGGGTGAAAGTGTCACCATTCTTTTTGATGATGACAATAGCCATGATTTTATTTTTGCACGATTGACACAACTCTCTCTCTCTCTCTCTGAAATTTCTTCAACTAACAAAGTCAAAACTCTTTTTAATAATCAACATTTTAATTGCAAAACCCAAGTCACTGTTGAAGTTTGCATTGGTGAATTTACACAAGCACGTAATTTTTGGTAGCACCATTGCATGGTCTTGATATGATCTTCGGAATGCCATTTTGTCATGAATTTGATCCATTAATTAATTATAAAACACGTACCATGTCTCTCACTCATAATAATAAAAATTTCTCTATCTATGCAACACTAGCTCATAAAAAATTTCCACTTCTCTCTCACAGTCAAGCCAAAAGAGCCATTCAAAAACAAGGGAAAACATATCTAGTGTTGGTAAATCAAATTTCCATTTAAACCGAAACCTCACATAACTCTTCACATGATGATTTTCTCTCACAATTTCAGAATTGTTTCATGCATGATCTACCACCTGGAATACCACCTTCATGCCCAGAAGACCACAAAATAGATATTATACCGGGTAGTAAACCTCCTTGCAGAGCACCTTATCGTGTAAATCCAACTTCACACATGGAGATACAAACTCAAATCACTAACTTGCTTGATGGAGGACTTATCATACCTAGTAGATCACCATACGGAGCTCCAGTACTTCTTGTTAAGAAGAAAAATGGGACATTTCATATTTGTATTGACTACAGAGCATTAAACAAGATCACCATCAAGAATACGTTCCCTATTTCTAGAGTGGACGATCTATTAGACAAACTAAAAGGGCAAACATTTTGAATAAAATTGACCTCAAATCAGGGTATCACCAAGTCAATTTTTTTGATCAAGATGTCTATAAAATTGCTTTCAAAACACAAAAGGGACATTATGAATTTCTTCTCATGCCATTTGGTCTAACAAATGCACCAGCCACATTCACACTCATGATGAATAGAATTTTCATTGACCATAATATTTTTTTATTATATTCTTTGATTACATTCTTGTATTCAGTAAATCAAAACAAGAACATAAAGAGCATTTAACACGTATATTTGAATTGCTTGCACAGAACCACCTGTATCTAAATCCTAAAAAGTGTTCTTTTTTCCAATCTGAAATTGAATCTTTGGGACACATTGTATCAGACAAAAAAATACATGTAGACCCTAAGAAAATTGAAGCCATTCAATCATGGCCTAAACCCAAAAATTGTATGAACTTCGTTCATTTATTGGTATATGCAGTTATTACAAGAATTTTGTACGTAACTTTTCTTACAAATCTCATTACCTCACTCTCCTGTTAAAGAAAAATTCTCCTCATGTATGGACTGATTTGCAAGAAAGTTCCTTTAATGCACTCAATAATTCTTTGAGAAATGCACCAGTACTGCAATTGCTTGATTTTGAGAGACAATTCTTTGTCGTAGTCATTGATGCTAGTGGAAAAGGTATTGATGCAGTCCTTATGCAAGATAACCATCCACTTGTATTTGAAAGTCATAAGTTTAAACCATCTAAAGCTAAATTTAGTACATATGACAAAGAGTTGATTGTTGTTGTACATGCTTTGAAAATTTGGAAACACTATTTAATGGGTGCCGATTTAATCATCAAAACTGATAAACAAAGTATCAAGTATTTATTGTCTCAATCCTTAATAGATGATAGACATATTAAGTGGGCTATCTTCATTCAAACTTTTCAACCTAGCATTCAATACCAGCCTGGTAAATAGAATGCTGTAGCTGATGCTTTGAGCCGAAGACCCTCTCTTAATAGTCTATCAACCATTACGGGTACTTCATTTGATTCAATGCCTGACACTTATGCACAAGATGATGATTTCAAAACCACATGGTTGCATATGATTAACACTCTGTGCAACATTTTTGGAATACACTATTCAAGAAAATTTTCTTTATTTCAAACAAAAAGTGTGTGTAACTAAACCTTTTTGTACATTAATCATTAAAGAGTTGCACAAACCACCCTATGCTGGACATAGAGGATTTGCTGCTACTTTTCAAAACTTATGTCGTGATTTCTATTGGCCTACGATGAAAACTGATGTTAAACAATCTGTTTCAACTTGTTTGATTGGTCAAAAGGTCAAAGCAGCAACAGGTAAGAAATTGGGACTTTTACACCCTCTCCTTATTCTTGAAAAACCTTGGGAACATATTTCAATGGATTTTGTTACTGGATTTTCACTCACTGTACACAAGCATGATATGATTTGGACTATCATTGACCGTTTTTCTAAACAAGCATACTTCATTCCTTGTAAGAAAACACTCACATCACATCAAGCTGCTCTTCTATTTCTTCCATATCATGGTTTGCCTAAAGTTATAATGTTTGATCGAGATTCCAAATTTTGTAGTGCTTTTTGGACTACTGTTTTTTAAAATCTTGGAACCAAACTTGATTTTACTTTTGCATTCCATCTTGAGTCTACTGGTCAAACCAAATTCACTAATCGCACTATCGTTGACTTATTAAAAGCTTATGTTTCTTCTCAACCCAAGAAATGGGATGATTACTTGCATATTCTACAATTTGCATATAACAACACCACTCTCACTACCACAGGTAAATCACCATTTGAAATTGTGTATGGTCATTCTCTGCCTACTCCTACTTCACGTCTTTCCAATATTGTGTCTGTCGTTGATGATTTTACTGCTAATTTTCATGATATTTATGCAAGTGTGAATTCTGCCATTAAACACTCACAGGAACTTTACACTAAGCATGCTAACAAGCACCGAAAGGCACACCAATTCAAAGAAGGTGATTATGTTATGCTTCGCATTGAAAAACAAAGGATCAAAGTGTTAATCCTAATCTTTTTGTTAAACTTGCTCCTCGTTTTTACGGTCCTTTCAAAATTTATGCTGTGGTCAATCATGTTTCATTTTGTTTAGACCTACCTTCACATTGGCACATTCACAATGCTTTCCACATTAGTCTTTTAATGCCTTTCAGAGGACCCCTACCGACACATCACATTTATGAGGATCCACCTTCACTTGTGGACCAAGAAGAACAACTCATCCTTGCACAAATAGCTGATCACGAGAACACCACCACACGCACTGGCATGGTTTATAACCGCCGCTATCTTTTGACCTTCAAAGGCCACCCTCGAGAGAATGCCAAATGGATGCCTGAAAAAAATTTCCGCAACTTCCCAGACCTTCTCCACACTTTCCATCACTCATGGTCCAGTTGATTCTTTGGTGAGCAACTGAGGACAGATGCTATCCCTGGTGGGAAGGATGTTACGAGACTGGGCACCCTCCTGTTGCATGTGGTTAACTGTAATTGGGATAGCTGGCTTAATGATTAATTATGTGCTATCTATTTGAATTTTACTAACAGTGAGTGCATGATGGTTTGTAATTGGAACTCTGGGAGTTGACGAGGAGGTGCTGACAAATAATAATTCTCTCAGTCATTTTATCCTAGCACAGTATTTCAGATCTTTTATCAATAAGCTACTATGGCTGCTTTGTAAATAGGACAGTGAGAGGCTAGGGATGGTGCCAAAAATCGACAGGTTGATGGTGATGTTTGTGAGCAAGTATTGAATTGTTTTAAGCAACCGGTCTCCCCTTCTCCCAACAGAGGCAAGCTTTGGGTCGTTTATTATATTCCAGGACATGATAGTCCATTCCTATTTTTCAAGTTTGGCACACGAAGCTTCTGCATGAACCATTGGGTCAATAATCCCGATTTTTCCTTGATTCTTAGGTCTCGCTACCCATTCCCATTTCCCCCATTGGCAAGGAGTTATGGCTTTCATGTTGATTTTCCATAGAAATCGTTTGATACAATCCAATTGGATTTACTCCATTTTATTTTTTATTTTGGTCAACAGCCAATCAAATCTTTGTGTATCCGTAATGCTCACCAGGTACGTGAACACAATGCCCTTGCCTATGACTTCTTGTGACCATTCTGCAGGGTTGAAGGAGTCTCTTTCTAAGAGAAATATCAAGCTTGATTTCTCAATACTACATGTTGAGCCGGAGGCAGTGGCAAAAAGATGAACAATCTTAAGGGCTCTTCTTAGTGTTTCTATCTTGGCTTGAAGAAAGAGAAATGAGTCATCTGCAAAAAGCTTTGCAAGCAGTTGTTTTCCTCTAGGAAGTGCAAGACCTTGAACTTCCCCTTTCGCGGCACATGTATTCAAGTGCAGACACCGAGGGGTGAGAGCCAATCGCAAAAAGCACTGGGGCTAGGGGGCATCCTTGCTTGATCGAACGCTTGACCTCAAACCCTCCCACTATCTTGTTGTTGAAGAGAAGCTCATAATGGCTACCTTCCCCAAGCGTGTGAACTATCACACACATTCTAGGACCAAAGCCTAAAGCCTTCAAGACTGCCTCAATGTAGGACCATGAGATTTACGTAAGCCTTCTCTAGGTCAACCTGGAGGAGGACACATTCTTACTTGGTGAAAGAAGCGTATTCAATGCCAACCATGGCAGCCAACATGTTGTCATAAATTGAGCTTCCTTTTATGAATCCATGTTGGTGGGGGGTGATGATTCTGTTCAAGGTTGGAGCCAATCTTAGAGCAATTACCTTAGCAGTGATCTTGTACGCAATTGTCATTATGGAGATAGGCCGCCAGTGCTTTAGTAAAGAGCAACATACCAACTTGGGAATAGGTTTGATTAGCCCTCTTTTCAGGATGGCATATAATTGCCCTTCTAGTAGAACCTTGTTAGCTAGCTGTGCTATCCGGATTTCAAGATCCTCCCAGAACTCTTTGAAGAATTTGGCATTTAGTCCATCCCATCTAAGGGACTTTTCCTTCCCCATCACCACTTGCAAGGCAATCCAACATTCATCGACAAAGATTGGCCTCTCCAATGCTTTTGCTCAAGTAGGTAGTATATCACATTTGGCCGTACCAAACAAAAGGGCTTTGGCCTCCTTGACCCCCCCGAGCACAAACTTCCAGTTGACCAATTCAGCAGGTCTCTTGAGGTGACCTTTATGAGCCTTGCCACCATCTAGTTCACCTCTAATATGCTCGGACTATTGGGCCTCAGATTGACGGCCCTTGGATGATCCTTGAACCTCGGCCAGTGCCCCTCAGCGTACGATAGCTTAGGCGTGTTCTCCATCCAACTAAGCCGCCTATGTGCAATATCCAAATTATCGCTAGGGACTTTGGTGAGATTGTATCCCAAAAGGTCACTAGGTTCGCACGTTGAAGATGGCAACATGGTGAAGATGAACCGCATTGGAGATGATCGCGCTGAATATGGAAACACGCTGAAGATGAAACGTCCTAGAGATGATCGTGCTTAGCCTGGCAAGCAGATTGTGCTTAGCCTTGAAATCCTCAACACCAACCCATGAAAAATGCAGTAGTACACGCATACCAGATGAAGGTTCACGAGGCAACGAAGGAGACCCTACTGAGTTGTGATGTACACCTACTCAACAGGTTCCGTGTGTAAGTGCCCTCACACACCCCAATGACTGTTAACCTCGTTAGAATGCTTCTTAGTGCAAAGGCAATGTGCAAAGGGAGCCCCAAAGGCAAGCACAAAGCTGCCTACGAGAAACAACCCACTGTGTTTCGCAACCAAAGGCTCGCCAAGACCCACCAGAGCGGGTACGAGCAATCCATAAGCACAACCACGCACAAACTCCCCTAAATTGCTCAGATTCCCCAACGATCCTCAACCCATCGTTACCCTAACTTAAATTTCATCTCAAAATCTTCTCTTGCTATTGGATGCGTCTTATATATGTGCGCCTTAGTGGTTGTATTCAATTTTTCAATCTCAAAATTGAGAAATTTATGCATAGACTAAACATGGGATGTAATTAAACATAACGTTGGGATGCAATTAAGCATACCTTTAACAACTAGAAGACACACACACACACACACACACAAACCCCCCCTTCTCTCTCTCCCTTTTTTTTTTGTTTTGCTTCATGTTTAGCAACTTTTACATATCATGGTTTAGCAAGAAGAAATTGTGGTTGCTCCTAGTTGTGAAGCTAAAGTAAATAATAGCCTTGACAAGGATAGGTGAGTGTCTAGTTCGATTGCCTTGATGTTGCTGATTTGGGTGTTTTGACCACCACTTTTTAAAATGAGAGTCAGATCACATTGATGATAGTGAGAAACTTAGAATTGCACGGTTGCACCAGACACATTGAAGTACATGATCATTACTAGTATGTGACTCGCGCGTTGCCACGGTCATATAGAATTTTAAAAGAATAGTCGTAAAACCGTGGGTTCTCCAAGGGCTTTGTGGTTCTAAAAGCAAAGGCAAGGCCCCATGGCTTAGATGTCCCTAACATAGTGGATTAGCAACAACTATAGAAAGCCAACTTTAGGACATGGTTATACGAGGCTCAATTATAAGTAAGTTAAGCAGATAACTGAGCCTCCTGAGTGAAGCACCTCAGTTCTACTATGCCAAGGCTCTTGTAAGTATGCCAAAATCGACATAGTTGCAAAGGCCTATCGTCTGTACCTTATTTTCTTTGCTTTTTTTAAGCTTGCGCATGTTGACGACGTTGTCTACACCTCTTTGAGAGAGAGAGAGAGAGAGAGAGAGAGAGAGAGAGAGAGAGAGAGATTTGGTTACACGGCCATGGCAGTTCCAACACATGTAGAGCATACGTTTTGTCATGAGGCACATCCAAGGCCAACTACTAGCTCATGGTTGGAGCTCAACCGCCAAGTGGCAACAGTGCAAGTTCAATTTTCGCTCAATCTTTTTGCGTGACCATGAGTAGGCTTAGTAATCATTGAATTTCTCAAAATAAAGCATAGTAAGCACAATCATTAATTACTGATAACTGTGCCTCACGTGACCACCACCTTAAAGGTGTGGCTTGCTCTATGTAATGTTGCTTATGTAGTGTGTACAATGCGGTTGGGCTAGCCAAGGAGTGTTTTGTATGTTGACCACATTCCCCGTGTGTGTGTGTGTGTGTGTGTGAGAGAGAGAGAGAGAGAGAGAGAGAGAGAGAGAGAGAGAGAGAATAGCAAATAACAGATTATGAGAGTTTAAATCTCTATGAGAGAAAGAATAACAAATAACAAATTATGAGAGTTTAAATCTCTATGAGAGAAAGAATAACAAATAACAAATTATGAACATTACTTTAAATCTTTTTGAGAGAGCGAATAGTAATAACAAATTATGAGCATTAGTTTAATCTCCTTGAGAGAGAGAATAACAAATATCTCTCTCTCTCTCTCTCTCTCTCTCTCCCGCGCGCCCCCCCCCACACACACACACACACACACACACACACACACACACACACACACACACACACACACACACACACACACACACGCACACACACACATACACCAAAAGTGTTGCAGTGATTTCTTCAATGTGAGCACGTTGCTTGGCATGGGCGGTCATCATATTTGTGATAAAGGGTCTATGTTTTGGTATCCAAGTAAGCTTTTGATAGTGTGTATCATGTCAATGCCAAGGGACTACTGCTTGCATAAATTATGTATGATCTCAAAAAGCCCACGCGGTGCAGAGGTTGCGCTATGAAAAATATGCGTGCTCTTATTAGCATTCCAGATTTTTATAAGATCTTGAATTCGGTGCCTTAACTGGCCATGTACACGTAATTCCCTCAGTTGAAGTGTAGCCACTCATCGGCTTGCTAAAAATAACACCTTAGCCACTTAGGGTCATCCCTTTCCATCAATTCAAAGCTAGATGAAATAATATCTTTAATACAGGGATTTTGCTTTATTTAAAAAAGGTGGTGTACATTTTTTTCACATATCACCTTGTTCCATGCGGGAATTATTTTACAAAGAAAAAGCCATATGCCTTTATTAAAAAACTTGATGTACTACTTGGAGTCCTCATCCGTCTCCAATCCTTGTTTTGTCATTCGTCTGCCAATGATGTAGTTGCCTGTTGTCAAGTTAGTTGATTAGTATACTTTGTGGTATCCTGTCTTCAACATGTGTACAACTTTATTTATTATTTGTATATGTTACTGGTATTATATATTATGTGTGCATATGTGTGTGTGTGTGTGTGTGTGTGTGTGTGTGTGTGATTGGAAAAGAGTGATATATGCACACTATATTATGTGTGTGTGTGTGTGTGTGTGTGTGGCCCTCCCCCATCCCTGAGGAAAGGTACACTTGGTGGAGGATAGGCCACCAAGTGGACCTATCCTCTACCAATTCTATGTTTTAAGGTACTGATGGTAAATCTAATGCCGGGAAATTTGTTTTCTTCAATGAGTTTGGTAATACATGTAACAATTCTTTTCTTTTTTGAAACCATACTCAACAAACATAGAAATAAGTTTATTTAAATCTGTTACAACATATGATTCTTGGGATGCATTGTACAATATGGGGAGAACCTGTGATATGCATACATTATATGCCATTCTTTTTGACCAATTACTAGCTGCAAGAATTAGTGAAACGTTAGGACATGGTAATTTGTCTTTTTTCCATGCGGTCTATGTAACATACCCTCCTTCTATTGGTTCACATAATTGGATATATGTATTTAAATATGTGACTTGGTTTCTCTTCTGGGTGGCTTTTATCCCAATAACGTCTAAAGGGTAAATTGTAAAAGGGTCCTCATGGGACAAGGATTTTTTGTGGTCTAGACATTGCAAAATAAAGGGATTATTGGCAAATAACAGATCATCCGTATATCTCCATGAATATAAAAAAAGGCTTTCATTATATCATATCGTGTAAGACAAGATAACTTTTTTATATATTCACTTAACCAATTATACCCCATTGGTATACCTTTTTCTTGGCGATAAATATGCTTGCCTAATTTTGTAAAGCAATTGTCAAGGAAAAATTCATTAATATTGTGTAAGTATTCAAATGTCCATATTACTTTATTTTTCTTTTTGGTAAGTACAATTTGCTTTCGGTATTTCTTACAGCCAAGATATTTCAAAGTTTTAATAAGCTTAATAATGTTGTCAAGTATATCAAGTAATCCATGCGTGCCTTTATGTGGGATAGCTTCATAACAGGATGTTACGTCAAATGAATGAATGTTTGTGATATGTTTTGGTAGATTAATTAATCAAAAAATCATATTGATTATTGATCGTCCAATACCCATTGGTTCATGTTCCAAAAAAAGTTTGTAGCTTTTTATGTATGATTTCGGTGTACTCAATAAATCCTTGCATTACTCCTTTGAGTAATTTAGTGATTACAGTCGTAGCAGGAGTAAATACACAATTATGCGCATTAGTGATCCATCTAAAATCCATTTTGTGAACTTTAAAATTTCCCATAAGATATGGGAGAGAGTACTCCAACGGTGTTATTAACCCGATTTCTTGGGTATAAGACCCTATGGCTTGAGAAATGTCTTCTTCATTGGAGGAGAGAAGACAGAATTTAGGGGTTTCTAATCTTCTTCTTGTTGCTAGTTGAATGAGTTTTTTACATATGAACACCGGAGTTTGTGCGAATTTATCTAGTCCACAGATAAATAAATATTGTAAAATTTATTGAATTTCATCCATTAAGTCTGTGCTTTTGTACCATGGAGTTTGGTTTTGCCTGTGAAGGACATTTTTGGAAAAAGGTATCATTAATTGAACTATGGATATAATTGTGGTGGGCCTTCCTATCCTCACATCCCAAGAAGGTACATAAGGTTTTCCATACTTTGTTAAGTTCTTTAACTATTGAGGTAGGCTTTACAGGTACTAATGGAATGTGGTTTAATCCTTTCCTGATAAATTCTTGGAAAATTCTATGTCTAGCTATGCTAGGGTCTGTGGTGATTACATGTTTCCCGAAGGGTTCTAAGTCAATTAAAAATTTAGAGAACCGTTAAGCACCCACAGGGTGTGTTTCATCAAATTCTTTCGCAAATACCAAAGTTGGTTTGTAAAGAGTATGGTTTAGGTTATTGGTATATTTCCAACCAAAACAAATCCTCATCATAAACAAAATCTTTATTGATGTGAAAATCATTTATCATTTTTTGAAAAAATACCTTAGGGTTGATAAAATCCATATATTTGTTACAAAACAAAATGTGAATAAATCTCCCATGCATCTTAATATTGAGCTCAAGATGTAGCAAATCATTATTTCTTGTAGTAAGTGAGCGTACTTGGTCTTTAGATTTTGAGTATCAAGTGCCTTTGGACAAAAATTGAAATAAAAATAGCTTTTTGAATGCATGCCAGGTACGTGGTCTTTTACCATGGTGTTTGGTGGCATTCCACCATAGTGCAGTGCTACTGGTGAGATGATTAGCTGCACACTTTACCATTTCATGTTTGGGAAAATGTTCATCATGAAAATAGTCATCCAATTGGATGACCCATGCAAGTACTGTGATGGCATCTATATTGCCATCAGAATCTTTAAAAGTGAAGGCTTTCCTGCTAATTTATTTTTCTTTGAAGCAAATGTAGATTTTGTGCGGCCAGTGTGCAACATTCTATCTTCTAATTCCTATCTTCGCATGTGTTCATAAGTGAGAGATTGTTGTAAATTGACAAGCTTTTGAGCAACCGTGGGCGATTGTGGAAGATGTGCCATGATTGCTTGCTTGTTATATATATATATATATATATATATATATATATATATATATATAAATAATATTTTTCTCTCTTTCTTTTTATGTGTGTTTTTAAATTTAAAATGGCTATATGGAGATATTTATAGATGCAATAAGCAAAATAAGTGAGAGAGAGTATAAGAAATAGCAGAAATAAAATGTACTTAGCTTGAAGATCACGTTGGCATCCAATCTAGAATGGCGATGTGCGAGGAAATTGCCAAAATAGTGAGCAGTCCGACGGTTGGTCTGCGAGTCGGTCGAGTTCGCGACGTCCAATCTCCCGTATCCCAAAAACAAGGGTAATACAATTGGCATATGTTCACCATAAAATTGAATTGGTAGGGTTGACAATAGTTGCAAACAGAGTAGCTTGAGCAAGCTTGGACATACGAGGTTAAAAAAGCTCCAATTAGAATGATATATATATATCTTTCGATTAGTGCTTGCCTTTGAAGTGGTATGGCGGTCCGTGAGAATGCTACTGATGATGGGCGAAGTAAGGGATGAATTTGAGTGGTTTAGATGTTAATGGGCGGCCGAATGATCAAGGCTACACTGGCCAACCAAGGACCTTAAAGGGTTGAAGGGGTGAATAGAGGCTTAAATAAACGGCTCCAGGGTTCAGTAGGCAGCAAACCAAAGGCAAGGAGTGTTTTTTATTTTTTTAAGCCACACTTTTTATAAAAAAGGTGTGTACTTGCCTAAACTAAGGCATGGCAGCGTGCAAAAAGAGACGCAGATGGCGCACGAGGGTGAGAGTGAAGGTTGCGGCCTCTGCAAGTGTTCTCGGGCCGCGAGGCAGGAAGAAAAGATGCTCACAAGGCCATCACGTCTGCGTTGATGTAGGGTTTGCAGGTTTTAGTGCCGATCGACTGAGGCAAGACCCGTTTCCCACGGCCGTTGACTCATCGACTTCTTCCTTGTGGAATTCCTTTGATAGATCGGATGTAAGATGGTTGCCCAAGATACCATGCGGTGGTAATTATCACCACAAGAACTTGAAATTTTCATGGGCAAGGGTTCAAGCTTGATTCCTTTAGATCGGAGATTAGTGGTGCACATATTGCTTGTCAACTTCACTCTAAATCTCAATTGATAATTTAAAATAGCCTTGAATGCTTTCGAAGGTCGTTTTTTTTTCTCTACCTACCTTCTTCAAAGCTCTTCTTCAAAATCTTTGAATCCCTCGCTTCTTCGATTCTTGTTATCCCATCTTCACAGTCCACAAGAGTTAACCATCAATTGAAATTTAAACTGATCATACCGAATCTCAATCATCAATAAGAAAATTTAATTTATCAATTTGTTAATCAATCTTCAATTTGCCTTAATTTGCAAACTCGATGCAGCACATTTGCAATTTGCTCTTTAAAATTTGAATTTAATTACCAGTTTTTTCTCTCGAACCAGATGCTCTGATACCACTGTTGGGAGAAGGGGACACCAATTGCTTAAAACAATTCAACACTTGCTCACAAACATCACCATCAACCTGTCAACATCTTTTTCCAATTTCCAAGCACACACGCACCCCTAAACTATGACAACAAAAACACACACCCACACACACACACACACACACACACACACACACACACACACACACACACACACACACAAGAGAACAAATTGACAAGGGAAGAGTGTAAGAGGGGTGTAAGAGATGTAGACATAATCATGGAGTACACAGAGAAACATAGCATAGCATAAGAGGGAGGAAAGGGAAAAATTAAGAGAATCTACACAAGAAAGGCCTAAAGATTGCAGCCCCAAACTCCACGACACCTCTTGTAAATTTTTGTATTTGATATTAGATTTATTATTGGTGCCAAAAATTGGAGGCCCCTCTTTTACACTTTAGTCCCACTTTAGTTATGAGTGGTACACACTACTTATTGCATGATCCTCTTGTTGGGTTTCCAAGCCCGTGGGAAACTCAACTTATGGCATGCAAGCAAGCTCAATTAAAAGTGGAGCTTTGCATGGTTAATAACTTTATATTATAAGGTGTTTACAAAAAGAAATACATACTGTAGCGTTCTTATCTACTGTGTTGTACTGCTCTCTCTCTCTCTCTCTCTCTCTCTCTCTCTCTCTCTCCCCCCCCATCTTGTTCATACCTCTTGCTCTTCTCCTTGCCATGGTTTCTCCCCGATAATCACCCTCCCTAGCCTCCACTACACCTATTACCATGTATGGAAAGTCTAGTTTTCAACCTGAGATATGCAGGATAGAGGAATCTTTTGAAGCGGTGGACCTTGAGCTTATGTGCTTATTGGATGAAGCTTTAGCAGGCTTCTCAATTACGAATTCAAAGGGTATCGAGCAGTTTGGCTTCATGCATAATCACGTCTATCTAGATGTGGTTGGTGATGACCTTATGCAGTTGTTGGATGATGCTCTATTGGGTTTGGTCTATACAGACCAGGCAAATGTTTTTGGATGCATATCAAAAGTATGATGAAGAGGATTTTTCTAGAGACTTGATGTATCTAGATATGCATGCTCGGAATTTCGATGCTAGAGGGGGTGAAAGTGAATTACCAATCCTCCTACCCGTGATTGATGATCAACAATTGGATGAGCCAGTTGCACAAGGGATATGGCAATATGTAGTGATACATGTTGTTGTATGGGATTTTCTATTACCCTATGATGCAGGGGATGTTGAGCTAGCTTTTGATCCAGGAGGGAACACTTATATACATGGCCTGAGGCAATTGATTGATATGCCGTTCGATCCAGGTGGAGATGGATATTTGCATGGTTTGGGGTGGTTGACTTATTTACCATATTATCTAGTTGGGGTTCATGATGGTTTATGGGATAATTTATGCTTATGCTCTATTGTTGGAAAATTCTTGTGTTTTCCCTATGATCCTGGATGAGGGAATATTCAAATAAGCCAACAGGTTGGAAAATTTTTCAAAGCCTGTTCACAGTGGGGTAATGGTGATATGTTTACAAGTTTTTGCTTACAGTTTGGAATAATGGTTGGCACATACCGGAGGATTTGCATGTTAAGAGGGGGTGCATGTCGTGCTGTTTTCCAGGCACGGGGTGAAAGATGCAAATCTACATACTTATTCGAGATTTTGCCAAACTTACAAATAAGATAGGTGAAGAATGTTCGAGGGGCTAGTTTTTGGTCCAGCTTTGTAGAGCTTGAGGTGTTGAAGGAGCAAGCCCAGACGGCTTGCCAAACAAAGCCACGGTGCCCAAGTTATGGCAGTTTGAAGTTGTAAGTGATTGCATATCCAAGACGGATAGGCCAAGTGATGCCAGGTAGTCCAAGCTATTTTGGAGCTATGGGTGTATAGTGCTTGATTTATGGACCATGTTGGCCTTTTTAGATTGTCGATTGGAGTCTTGGATGCCAAGATACGGCCGGTCAAAGTTTTGTCGGGGGCCAGGTTTGTGCCAGTGGGCTGCCTCGAAAGGCGTGCCATCAAGTGTTTTTTTTTGGGACTTGGAGGGGTTTTGGATCATGATATGCATTTTGCTGAGCTAGTAGAAGGTGACAACATCTCAAACGGAGTTTGGACGGACAAGTTATAACAGTTGAAACTTGATGGTGGTGGTCGACTAGGAGGAATTAGGTTTTTTTGTTTTTGCCTTTTTGGATGGCTCGGTCGGTGCACCCGGGCAGGTTTGGAGTTGGCAATGGGAAGTTACAATGGGAAGTCGCGGATCGATCACCGGGTTTGGGTGCACCAAATGGTAGGCGGCACTATTCGAGAAAATAAAAAGGGGCAGTAAAATTCATGATGATATTGTTAGTCGAGGTCTCCTGTGAAAAGATGTCGTGCAAGGCGATGCCTTGGTCGATGTGGATGCCAAATGTGGTGCCATGCTTGATGTATAAGCCTAATGTGGTGTTTAAAAAAGGGAGACCCTCCTATTATAAAGAAGGGACAAAAGGCCCTGCGCAAGGAATTAAATGACCGCCCATGTTGACCGTAGTGGGTGTGGACCGGGGGGGGGGAGGATGGAAGAGAACATGGCAAGGGCAGCGAGCAGAGCGTAAGAGTGAGAAGGGAGGCTCGCGCAGGCCACAGTGGTGCTTGGGAGATAGCGAGCAAGAAATTAGAAGTGACGAGCTCGACGATGCACCCCTGTTTGGTATCATTTGCGATGAAAGTAGTGTTGTCCAAAATTTGCCATGCCACCTCATCAAGGCAGTTCCCGTGCCACATTACCGACGGTGCCTTCGTTGTTAATAAGGGGGAGTTGCATGCGTGAGAAAGGAGGTGGCTATTTTAAGAGATATCAATGAGTTGCAAAGAGGGTGAAAACAAGAGATCTTGAAAAAAAAAAATGAGGAGGGCAGGATGGAATTTGAACATGGGAGGAGGCCGATGAGGGAGGGCTCGTGACTTCGTGAAGGGTTGAAGGCGGCTCCATTGTCTCTCAAAGTCTTTCTCTCTTGGGACCTTGAGGCAACAAGGGGGGGTAAGGAAGAGGAGTCTCGAAGTCTCTCTCTCTCTCTCTCTCTCTCTCTCTCTCTCTCTCTCTCTCTGTCTCTCTGTGGACCTTGAAGCAAGAAGGGCAGTTTTAAAGGAGGAGGTTGTGGGCATTGCATGAAAAAGAGAAGGACGGGAGGAGGAAGAATAACAAAGGGGAAGTCTTGAAGCAACAAAGAGGAGAAGGAGGAGGGTGAAAGGGAGCTCTCTCAAGTTGAGGTGAGACGACTATAGCCGTGGAAATCAGGCAATGCAAAAGGAGGCAAGTTGTACAAGATAGAGAGTGAGCCAAAATTTGATCGAGCAGAGGGCAAAAAGGAAAATTTTGGGAACTGACGAGCAAAGGAACAGTACAGGGTGAGTGTTTTGCTTGGTAATTACGAGTTGCTTCTATTGGGTTGGGGATTTTTGACTAGGGGATTGCAAACCAACCGGCAGACCGAGGATGGAGTATGCAATCGGTTGTAATAACAGGGTTTCAGATATTGATTTATTCGAAGTGTCTTTTGATTGTCAGCATCAATTCAATGTTGATAACTGGTTTTTGTTTAATTTTCACTGCTATTAGTGTTCCCAATCGTGATATTATTTTGCAATTTCTCTCTAAGCATCTCTATATCGCCGTATCAACACTAAATCGGCCTTAACCGAACTGGTTTCCCTTGGTTTGCACCTTGACTGCTTCTCCATCTACAACCAGAAGCTTGACGCTTTCCCGATCGACCCTGGAGAGATGCGCACTCCGATTTTTTTTTGGGTGAACCCGACGTGAACTTGATCGGGGTAGACGGAGCCAATCATGTCAACAGACCAAGAGAAAGAGATGCAGCGGATTATGGGGTTAATGACTTCTATTTTGCAGCATAAATATGCAAGTCAAGTGCAGAATATGAATTAAAATTTGGGTACCAATTTGAAAACTAAGAACCGAGAATTGCAACAATCTGCAAAAAGTGAATTGGGTGAATTTCAAGGGCAGGATAACACAAATTTTTAAAGTATCAATGCTAGTAATGGAAAATAGGGAATCTGAAGCGTCAGATAACTGGAAACTAGAGATCCTACTAAAGTTAGCACTGGAAAATGCCAAACACTCAATTTTTGATTAGCAGGGGATTTTTGATGGTTATGAATCTGTAGGACACTTGGAGTGCTATGACGAGGAGCTGGAGCTGCATGGGGTGCCAAAGCAGAACAAGATTCTAAAATTTGATAGGTTTGTGATCCCAAATTTCATTGAGAAAGTTCAGAGGCTTCAACAACAACATATGCATAGTTGGAGCAAGTTTAAAGCTGCAGTTATCCGAGATTGTAGGGATCCAAGCTGTATGAAGATGATGACGAATATGTTAATGTACCTACCTATGTGAAGGTTTGCAAGCAGATTAGGGCTCAGCTTGAAACTACTATTGATGAATGCTTGCTTGAGGATGATAGGCTATTACATGATAAGGATGATGAAGAGGTTGTCCAACAAAGCTTGGAATTGCAGATTCTATGTTAATGGCTAAAGCTGAAGACTTACAGGGTCGAGAAAAGCATGAGGATATAGAGGGTCTGTACAAACATGAGGGTTCACATGGTGTAGATGTACATGAGCATCTACAAGACTTGTGTATATCAGATTTATAGGGTTTGGATATACTAGATTTTTAGGGCTTGGATGTGCAAGAGTATGTGCTTGCAGATATGCAAAGTGATGATTTAGAGGGGGTGCAGACTCCTTCTTTTTCAAGAGTTTGTGACACAAGGCCCACTTTATGGAAGAATGATCCTGAAGTTGATGATGCTTATTCAGAGGGGGTGCACACAAAAGTGCAATCTCTTGGTGTTGCATATGATTGGTTACATTGTGCCGATGATATGGATAGGACAGTCGTTGCAATTTTCAATGTGCATGCTCATATTTGTCTTATAGAGGTTCAAAGATATTTGGATGAGGGGAAGAAACTTGATGAGTAGTCTACAACAGATGTGGCTAGTATGCATACCATGTGTGGAGAGTCTAGTTTTCAACAACCTCAGATATGCAGGATAGAGGAATCTTTTGAAGCGATGGACCTTGAGCTTATGTGCTTATTGGATGAAGCTTTAGAAGGCTTCTTAATTAAAAATTCAAAGGGTACCGAGCATTTGGCTTCATGCATAAGCACGTTTATCCACATGTGGTTGGTGATGACCTTATGTAGTTGTTGGATGATGCTCTATTGGGTTTTGGGTCTATACAAACTAGGGAAATGTTTTTGGATGCATCTCAAAAGTCTGATGAAGAGGATTTTTCTAGAGACTTGATGTATCCAGATATGCATGCTCGGACATTTGATGCTAGAGGGCCAATCCTCCTATCCGTTATTGACAATCAACAATTGGATGAGCCAATTGCACAACGGATATGGCAGTATCTAGTGATACTTGTTGTTGTATGGGATTTTCTGTGTTACCCTATGATGTAGGGGATGTTGATCTAGCTTTTGATCTAGGAGGGAACACTTATATGCATGGTCTAAGACAATTCATTGATATTCCATTCGCTGCTATTGGAGATGGATATGTGCATGGTTTGGGCGGTTGACATATTTACCATATGATCTAGTTGGGGTTCATGATGGTTTATGGGTTAATTCATGCTTATGCTCTATTGTTGGAAAATTCTTGTGTTTTCCCTATGATCCTGGAGGAGGGAATATTCAAGTAAGCCAACAGGTTGGAAAATTTTTCAAAGCCTGTTCACAGTGGGGTAGTGGTGATATGTTTACAAAGTTTTTGCTTGCAGTTTGGAATAATGGTTGGCACATACAGGAGGATATGCACGTTAAGAGGGGGTGGATGTCGTGCCCACAAAGGGAAGATGCAAATATGCATACTTAACCGAGGTTTTGCCAAACTTACGAATAATGTTAACAACTGTAAAGTCAACAAGAGGGAGGAGATGTATGCTTTATGTGGTTTACTAGACCAAGAGGGTTCTAGATAGGACCTAACAGGGATAAAGGTGAAGAATGTTCAAGGGGCTAGTTTTTGGCCCAATTATGTAGAGCTTGAGGTGCTAAAGAAGCAGATCTAGATGGCTCGTCAAACAGAGCCACGGTGCCCAAGTTATGGCAGTTTGAAGTGATTGCATATCTGAGACGGATAAGCCAAGTGATGCCAGGTAGTCCAAGCTAGTTTGGAGCTATGGGTGTGTAGTGCTTGATTTATGGATCATGTTGGCCTTTTCAAATTGTCAATCAGAGTCCTAGATGCCAAGATACGGCCGATCAAAGTTTTTTTGGGGGCCAGGTTTGTGCCGGTGGGCCGCCTCGAAAGACATGCCATTAGGTGTTTTTTTGGGGACTTGGAGGGGTTTTGGATCATGATATGCTTTGTTGTGAGCTAGTGAAAAGTGATAGCATCTCAAACGGAGTTTGGACGGACAAGTTATAGCAGTTGAAAGTTGATGGTGGTGGTCGACTAGGAGGAATCTGTTTTTTTTTTTTTTCCCTTTTTGGATGGCTTGGTCGGTGGACCCGGGTAGGTTTGAAGTTGGCAATGGATAGTTACAATGGGAAGTCACGGCTCGGTCACCGGGTTAGGGTGCACCAAATGGCAAGCGGCACTATTCGAGAAAATAAAAAAGGGGCAATAAAATTCATGATGATATTGTCATCGAGGTCTGTTGTGAAAATATGTCTTGGTCGATGGATGCCAAATGTGGTGCTATGATTGATGTATAAGCCTAATGTGGTGTTTAAGAAAGGGAGACCCTCCCATTACAAAGAAGGGACAAGGGGCCGCCTGCCCAAGGAATTAAATGGCCGCCCATTTTGACCTTAGTGGGTGTGGACAAGGGGGGGGGGGGAGATGGAGGATAACATGGTGAGGGCAGTGGGTAGAGCGTAAGAGGAGAAGGGAGGATTGTGCAGGCCACATTAGTGCTTGGGAGATAGCGAGCAATAAACAAGAAGTGACAAGCTCGGCGAGGCGCCCTTGTTTGGTATCATTCGCGACGAAAGTAGTGCTGTCCGAAATTCTCCATGCCACATCATCGAGGCGATTCCCAAGCCACATCACCAACGGTTCCGTCGTTGTTAATAAGGGGGAGTTTCATGTACGAGAAAGGAGGCAACTATTTTAAGAGATATCAACGAGTTGCAAAGAAGATGAAAACGGGAGAGCTAAGAAAAAACAAAACGAGGAGGGCAGGAGGGAATTTGAACATGGGAGGAGGCCCATGAGGGAGGGCTAGTGGCTTGGTGAAGGGCTGAAGGCGGCTTCATTATCTCTCAAAGTCTCTCTCTCTCTCTCTCTCTCTCTCGGGACCTTGAGGCAACAAGGGGGGTAAGGAAGGGGAGTCTCTCAGTCTCTCTCTCTCTCTCTCTCTCTCTCTCTCTCTCTCTCTCTCTCTCTCTCTCTCTCTCTCTCTCTCTCTCTCTCTCTCTCTCTCTCTCTCTCTCTCTCTCTCTCTCTCTCTCTCTCTCTCTCTCTCTCGGGACCTTGACGAAACAAAGGAGGTTTTAAAGGAGAAGGTCGTGGGCATTGCATGAAGAAGAGAAGGACGGGAGGAGGACAAAGAACGAAGGGGAAGTCTTGAAGCAACAAAGAGGAGAAGGAGGAGGGCAAAAGGGAGCTCTCTCAAGTTGAGGTGAGACGGCTATAGATGTGGAAATCAGGCAGTGCAAAAGGAGGCAAGGTGTGCAAGATAGAGAGTGAGCCAAAATTTGATCGAGCAGAGGGCAAAAAGGAAAATTTTGGGAACTGAAGAAAGGAATAGTACAGGGTGAGTGTTTTTCTTGGTAATTACGAGTTTCTTCTATTGGGTTGGGGATTTTTGACTAGGGGATTGCAAACCAACCGGCAGACCGAGGATAGAGTATGAAATCGATTATAACAGGGTTTCAGATATTGACTTATTGGAAGTGTCTTCTGATTGTCAGCATCAATTCAATATTGATAACTGGTTTTTGTTTAATTTTCACTGCTATTAGTGTTCCCAATCGTGATATTATTTTGCAATTTCTCGCTAAGCATCTCTATATCGCCGTATCAACACTAAATCGGCCTTAACCGCACTGGTTTCCCTTGGTTTGCACCTTGACTGCTTCTCCATCTACAACCAGAAGCTTGGCGCTTTCCCGATCGACCCTGGAGAGACGCGCACTCCGAATTGTTTTTTGGTGAGCCCGACGTGAACTTGATCGGGGTAGACGGAGCCAATCATGTCAACAGACCAAGAGAAAGAGGTGCAGCAGATTATGGGGTTAATGACTGCTATTTTGCAGAAAAAATATGCAAGTCAAGTGCAGAATATGAATCAAAATTTGGGTACCAATTTTAAAACTAAGAACCGAGAATTGCAACAATCTGCAAAAAGTGAACTAGGTGATTTTCAAGGGCAGGATAACACAATTTTTTTTAAGTATCGGAGCCAATAATGGAAAATAGGGAATTTGAAGCGTCAGATAACTAGAAACAAGAGATCCTACTACAGTTAGCATTGGAAAATGCCAAACACTTAGTTTTTAATGAGTAGGGGATTTTTGATGGTTATGATCCAGTAGGATACTTGGAGTGCTATGACAAGGAGCTGGAGCTTCATGGGGTGCCAATAGAGAACAAGATTCTAAAATTCAACAAGTTTGTGATCCCAAATTTCATTGAGCGAGTTCAGGGGATTCAACAACAATATATGCATAGTTTTTAAAGCTGCAGTTATCCAAGAACGCTGGGATCCAAGCATGTATGAAGATGATGAGGAATATGTTAATGTACCTACCTATGCGAAGATTTGCAAGAAGATTAGGGCTAAGCTTGAAAATGCTATTGATGAATGCTTGCTTGAGGAAGATAGGCTATTACATGATAAGGATGATGAATAGGTTGTCCAAGCTGTCTATTCAAAGCTTGGAATTGTAGATTCTATGTTAATGGCTAAAGTTGAAGACTTACAAGGTCGAGAAAAGCATGAGGATCTAGAGGGTCTGTACACACATGAGGGTTCACATGGTGTAGATGTACATGAGCATTTACAGGACTTGTGTATATCAGATTTATAGGGTTTGGATATGCTAGATTTTCAGGGCTTGGATGTGCAAGAGTGCAAAGTGATGATTTAGAGAGGGTGCAGACTCATTCTTTATCAATAGTTTGTGACACAGGGCCCACTATATGGAAGAATTATCATGAAGTTGATGATGCTTATTCAGAGGGCGTGCACACAAAAGTGCACTCTCTTGGTGTTGCATATGTTTGGTTGCATTGTGCCGATGATATGGACACGACAGTCGATGCAATTTTCAATGTGCACGCTGAGCTTTGTGCTACAGAGGTTCAAAGATATTTGGATGAGGGGAAGAAACTTGATGAGTAGTCTACAACAGATGTGGCTAGTATGAATACCATGTGTGGAAAGTCTAGTTTTTAACCTGAGATATGCAGGATAGAGGAATCTTTTGAAGCGGTGGACCTTGAGCTTATGTGCTTGTTGGATGAAGCTTTAGAAGGCTTCTCAATTACGAATTCAAAGGGTACCAAGCAGTTTGGCTTCATGCATAAGCAAGTTTATCCAGATGTGGTTGGTGATGACCTTATGCAGTTGTTGGATGATGCTCTATTGGCTTTTGGGTCTATACAGACTAGGGAAATGTTTTTTGATGCATCTCAAAAGTCTGATGAAGAGGATATTTCTAGAGACTTGATGTATCCATGTATGCATGCTCGAAATTTCGATGGTAGAGGGGGTGAAGGTCAATTACCAATTCTCCTACTCGTGATTGATGATCAACAATTGGGTGAGCCAGTTGCACAAGGGATATGGAAGTATCTAGTGATACCTGTTGTTGTATGGGATTTTTTGTTACCCTATGATGTACGGGATGTTGAGCTAGCTTTTGATCCAAGAGGGAATACTTATATGCATGGTCTGGGGAAATTGATTGATATGCCGTTCGATCTGGGTGGAGATGGATATGTGCATGGTTTGGGGCGGTTGACTTATTTACCATATGATCCAGTTGGGGTTCATGATGGTTTATGGGTTAATTCATGCTTATGCTCTATTGATGGAAAATTCTTGTGTTTTCCCTATGATCCTGGAGAGGGAATATTAAAAAAAACCAACATGTTGGAATTTTTTTCAAAGCTTGTTCACAATAGGGTAGTGCTTATATTTTTACAAGTTTTTGCTTGTTGCAGTTTGGAATAATGGTTGGCACATACCGGAGGATGTGCAGGCTAAGAGGGGGTGGATGTCGTGACGCTTTGAAGGCACGGGGTGAAAGATGCAAATCTGCATACTTATTTGAGGTTTTGCCAAACTTACGAATAATGTTAACAGTTGTGTTATGTTAGCAAGAGGGAGGAGATGTATGCTTTATGTGGTTTTCTAGACCAAGAGGGTTTTGGATAGGGCCTAATAGGGAGATATGTCAAGAATGTTCGAGGGGCTAGTTTTTGGCCCAGTTATGTAGAGCTTGAGGTGCTAAAGGAGCAGGTCCAGACGGCTCATTAAACAAAGCCACGGTGCCCAAGTTATGGCAGTTTGAAGTTGGAAGTGATTGGAGATCCGAGACGGATAGGCCAAGTGATGTAAGGTAGTCCAAGCTAGTTTGGAGGTATGGGTGTGTAGTGCTTGATTTATGGATTGTATTGGCCTTTTCAGATCGTCGATCGGAGTCTTGATACCAAGATACGTCCAATTGAAGTTTTGCTGTGGGGCCAGGTTTGTGCTGGTGGGTCGCCTCGAAAGGCGTGCCATCATGTGTCTTTTTTGGGACTTGGAGGGGTTCTGGATCATGATATACATTTCACCATTCCACTTTATCGAGGGGTTCATGTGCCACATCATCGACGATGCCGTCGTTGTTAATAAGGGGGAGTTGCATGCGCGAGAAAGGAGGCGGCTATTTTAAGAGATATCAACCAGTTGCAAAGAGGGTAAAAAGGGGGATCTTGAAAAAAAAAAAGAGGAGGGCACAAGGGAATTTGAATGTGGGAGAAAGCCCACGGGGGAGGGTTCGCGACTTGGTGAAGGGCTGAAGGCAGCTCCATTATCTCTCAACGTCTCTCTCTCTCTCTCTCTCTCTCTCTCTCTCTCTCTCTCTCTCTCGGGACCTTGAGGCAACAAGGGGGGGTAAGGAAGAGAAGTCTTGAAGTCTCTCTCTCTCTCTCTCTCTCTCTCTCTCTCTCTCTCTCTCTCTCTCTCTCTCTCTCTCTCTCTCTCTCTCTCTCTCTGGGGACCTTGAAGCAAGAAGGGCGGTTTTAAAGGAGGAGGTCGTGGGCATTGCATGAAGAAGAGGAGGGGAGGAGGAGAAGGAGAAGGGTGAAAGGGAGCTCTCTCAAGTTGAGGTGAGGCGGCTATAGCCATGGAAATCAGGCAGTGAAAAAGGAGGCAAGTTCTGCAAGATAGAGAGCGAGCCAAAATTCGACCGGTGGGCAGAGGCGAAAAGGAAATTTTTTGGGAATTGACAAGCAAAGGAACAGTACAGGGTGAGTGTTTTGCTTGGAAATTACAAATTGCTTCTATCGGGTTGGGGATTTCGGAGTAGGGGATTGCAAACCAATCGGCAGACCGATGATGGAGTATGCAACCGGTTTGTAACAGGGTTTCAGGTATCGATTTATTGGAAGCGTCTTTTGATTGTCAGCATCAATTCAATGTTGATAACTGGTTTCAATTTAATCTTCACTACTATTAGTGTTCCAAATCGTGATATTATTTTGCAATTTCTCTCTAAGCATCTCCATATCGCCGTATTAACACTAAATCTGCCTTAACCACACTATTTTCCCTTGGTTTGCACCTTGACTGCTTCTCCATCTACAACCAGAAGCCCGACGCTTTCCTGATTGACCCTAGAGAGACGTGCACTTCGAAAACAAAAGTGTAACAAAGCAACTTCAACCCTAAAATGGGGGGAGAGTTTAAGATACTTCAAGGATTCCTCTTGCAATTGGTCTCCCTGGCTCTCCAAACTTGGAAGGGGCTCTCTGGACCCCTTTTGGAGGGATGTTGCATGACTGATAAACAACAAAGGAATTTCTAAACTCTCTCATGTTTGTGATGAGAAAAGGTTTTGTTGGAAGGATGTGGAGCTCACGGTGGTGCAACATAATCTAGGGTTATACAAAAGGCTTCTAATTAGTAGACCTTTGGAAGTGCTGACATCCTCATTTCCACCTATATGTGGATAAAAAATTAATTGGAGAGCTTGGCATTGGATGAAAGACAAAGTGACCTCGCTTCCAAAGACCCGAAGTACCTATAATGTGGATTGGCTTTCCCCATTCAACAAAATTTGGAAGAAAAATTGGTCAAAAAAACGTTGGCAAAAGAGCGTCAACACAGACTAAAGGGCCTAATACATAAAGATATTCATATGGAAAGTGCTTTGGGATGCCTTACCTACTGGGATTTAGGTGCATGCTAGAGTGATCGTCTTTGAAACTTTCTCTGGCTGTAGGGCATCCTCTAAAGACCCCCTACATCTGTTCTGCAAGTGCCGTACTTCATAGGGCTGGCTGCTAGAGTTTGCAAATGGGTAAGAAGGACTTAGAAGACCATCTTCTTTACAAATGACCTAATCTTGGGAGGTCATGGTTGCCAAAGCCAGGCTGTTTTGGTGTGCACACAAACTACCAGTTTTTGCTACCTGAACCAGGTGTAGAAGCCGAGAAATTCTCAAGTTTTTGAGAATAAGGTGGATGTAGCTTATTTTGAGGATAATATGTGTTAGAGCACTGGGCTCATACATGTTGTAGGAGCAAGAGGAGGGACAATTGACAAGGAGGAAGAATGGATTCATGCAGTGAACTACGTAGAACACTCAAGAGAGTAGGAGTATCACCAATCTGTTTCTGTGTACAAGTCTTTATTGGAACCCTAGTCCCCTCAAGACACATGTGCTCGAGGGAAATTGTATTCTTTTTGAGCTAAAATAATTTCTCTCAATTCAGAATCGTGAGTATGGCATTGAAAAACAAAAGACGTATCCAATAGCCATTAAGGGGTAGTGTGTGGCATTGAAAAAATCTTGAGGATCATGAAGACTCAAATTCAAACTTTTTGGCCTACTCAAAGACTAGACGCCATAGTGTTGCCTTAGCTTTTTACGTGACCTTGAAAATAGAGAAAGTTCAGGATAATGAGTGCTTTTCTTGAATGCCGCTCGTGCTAGTTCATGCTTATTGAAGTTAAGTAAAATCGTTGTTTGTTTTTCCCATGAGAGCAATGAATGGCAGCCACTCCTATGACATTATTGTAGCACCCTTGTTTCTTTATGGCCACTTGTGTTAGACATTATACAATTTAGCTTGCCAACTGACTCCTTCTCTCCTTCTCTCTCTCTCTCTCTCTCTCTCTCTCTCTCTCTCTCATTTCCATTGTTTCTTTGTATATAGAGTTTCCTGCGTCTACACAGTGGCCACCTTCTATCTTGTGGGCTTCAGATACCATCATCCCATCCATAGATTCACATCATGGAGCACTTGCTAGGGCTTGATCAAGAAGGAGAGCTACATCTTGCCTTGCATCTTTAATTATAGAACACCAACTCCAATACCTTCCATCTACATGGAAAAGCTCCCAAACATGCACATAATGAGAATGCGTTGTCAATTTATACGCTTGTGTCTTTACATACGTAACCCACACTAGAGATATCAAAGTCTTGTAGCTACATTTACGCATATGTGGATACACATGAGCCACCTAGCATGTACACATTGCAGTGTATGGGCTAGGTCGCATGGCCTCCACCCTCTATCTCTTCACTCGGTTGCAACTACTGGCAACCTGACATGAAATTGTGATTAATGACCAACAGCCCATGAAAAGTAGCAAACTCCTGTATCATTTTGTGCATTATCATAGCAGACATCGAGCTTTTTGAGCTGTGGTAATTTTTGCGATGCTATTTTGAGCATTTGACCACTGTTTTGACTACAATCATGACGCAACTTTCATCCGTGGGTAACCGAATGCTAATGCAGGACTGTGGGATAGCAGCTTGCAGGCGACTTAGCCCTATAGTGTCTTGAATGGTACTAGTGAGAGGCAATGCTTTGAAATAGCAGGGAAGAAAGAAGGGCAGCTCTCTCTATCAAGTCTCTATGGATCTGTCATTGACGTGAAAGCCTATACTTTGTCAAGGCATTTATGTCGTGAGGACCCCAAGTGCTCTCTCTCTCTCTCTCTCTCTCTCGGGTGCAATTGTGTGGGTTTGTGGACCCGCATAATAGAAGCTGAATCCCAATTTTGTTGCAAACATGTCTTTAGATATAGTGTCATGTAGCTAGTCTGGATAGAAGGTTAAATTAACGAATTGATTATCGCAGTGATGAGAAGGTGCCACAATGACATGATTTTGATGTGGCTGCATCAACGACTTGTAGGGCCCCTTCCTCTCCTCCACCCAAATCTTTGGTCTTGTTGGTAAGGGTTGAGTTATTCATAAAGCAAGACCCAAGTGATGATGCACATATCACTGGAGGACAAGGCCTACAACTTAGATGCACAAGACAATACTCTAGTGTGCAATAGTCCACGCCTTATTTTGATATTGAGGGCGTAAGGACACGGGTCCTACGGGCAAGGCCATCGGCACGATCGGACATTGTGTATGCTAGGGAAATGCTATAAGATAGCATGGTTGGGTGGAGACCAGTACACGACATTACTCTCCTCCTTTCAATGGTATCCAAGCTATTTTAGGAAAGGGAAAAAGCGGATTGCATGTGCATGCGATGCACATCTCCTCTCCCATGATCCGAAGGCAATAGGCGAGAGGACAACGGCCCACAACGTCTCGTGCTGAGGTGTAGCACGAGGGAAATAGATAGCGAGCAACAAGCACCATTGAAGGCGGGCAACCTAGGCAAACTTGATTGACAATTCTATGACATCAGGGCTCCATTGGTTGCACGCATAGGAAGACCCTCTAAACCCTTGGAGGAAGGAGGGTTGAACCCACCTAATTAGGGTAAGAGGCCAACACCCTACCACCCTAGCTATTGAAACTTGTTGTATACAACAAGAAAAGATAGCATACTTGTGCTCACAAAGAAAGCTAGAAGGAAAGGAAAGCTACAAACTTCAAGGAAGTAATTTCACCCTTCCTTTTTACTCCTTAAAGAAAGACAAGTTTTCTTCCAAAATTCTTTTTCTTCAAGAAAGAAGCTTCACAAGTGAAACAAAGCCTTCACAAAAACGACAAGTTTTTGTGCAGAATCAACAAAGGTGTTCTTACAAAGAACAAGACGTGAAGCACTACAAATTTCGCAAGGCGAGGATCGCATGCAACACAAAAATCATCGAGCATAAAAAACACAACAACTTCAAGCTTTACAAGGTACAAGTTGACGTTTTTTTTCTCTCTCTACATTAGCGTGTGTTTACCATGGTGGACGAGAATATCCCACAAACACACACTTTTGATTTTGAGCACGCACATTAAAATCCGGCAACCACAGGCACTGCCGACACTAATATGCATAATGATGATGGTCTAGGAGATCTTGGCCTTGTAGATATGACTTCTTTCAAGACTTTGGAAAATCGCCAAAGCGTACTTGAACACAACCTCTCTTCATTAAATACACATGTTACAAATCTTACTGAGCTACTGATGACATTTATGAATTCACAGGCTTTTCAAGGATTCCACGTTCGCACGACTCAAGGAGTTCTTGAGGCAAGTGCTTTAGAAGATGTAGAAGGTAGCAATGCATTACTTAAGAATATCACCATTCCTGAGTTTCATGGTGAAGAGTGTGATTGCAACAAGGATGCGGTCAATATGTTCTTACACAAATGGAGTGATATTCATATGCTGAGACACACCCCCAGATATTATGACATATGTGGAATCAAGTCTATCTTTTAAAGGCAAGGCCTATAAGTGGTGGATGACATTTCCAATAGATGCTCGTCTCCTCAATCTCGGACTGCGTTTCAAGCTTCTTTCTTCAAAGAGTTTTTGGAGTCCAATGAAGAAGATAAGGATTGATTAGCATGGGATGTATGCCGCATGTCTGGCCTCTCTCTCACTCAGTATCTTTCTAAGTATCGAGAAATCATATTAAAACTAGAAGGTCTAGATGAATTCCAAAAGATACGGGGTTTCAATAGGGGTCTAGACAAAAACTATCGTCTTTGTGTCAAGACCCAACATCCAAAAACTTTGGAAGAAGCCATTGCTCATGCTTAAACGTAATCATATAACCAAGAGAGGAAGGCAAATGTTTCCTACTTAAAGAATACGTTTGCTAAGAGCAATTTGGCTAAGAGGCAATGGCGAGGTAGATCTTCCATATGTTCCAAGAGGAACAAGAGACAATCTACCTCTCCGCACCCTCAAGTGGCTAAGAAGCTTAAGCAATCACAAGATACTCCACGTGGGTCTCTCAACACTGTCGATTTTGAGCGTGCAAAGAAACACAATCTGTGTTTCAAATGTCTTTCAGACCAACATTACAAGAAGGATTGTCCTCTTTTGCAAGACAAAGAAAAGGCCATGCACATGGTGCAATGCCTCACATTAGATTCATCTCTTAAATATTGTGCTGTAAAAGTTTTTCACATGGAAGAAAAGCACAAGTGTTGTGTCCTTGTTTCAATGTGGCAGCCCACCTTTGGACCCCTTTAGTTGATTCCCATGCATGACACTATTAACAGACAACGTGTTTGTATTTTATTGATGATGGTGCAACTCATAACTTCCTGAACTATAAGCTAGTCAAAAAATTAAAGCTTACACAGATTCCCTGCTCCCACAAGTATGTGGTAGAGCAGATGTACGAAAATGATAAAGAAGTATGGGACATGGTAGTTAAAGGGGTTGAACTTATTATTCAAGATCATACAATGACCCTCGACTTTCAAGTTATGAACATAGACCATGCTGATGTAGTTTTAGGACGAGAGTGGCTGCATGGTTTAGGAGACACATTGCACATTAGTTACAAACACAACTCCTTATCCTTTATGGAAAATGGTAACATGTGCTCTTGCTTGGTGAGAAAAATATACCATCTGCACCTCTTATATGTACAACCGAGCTTTCTATTTTACAAAATGCAGATTTGATAGAAGAAGTCTTTTTGTGTTACTGCTTGTCTCCAAGTATTGTGAATTCTCAAGAGCAAAGTGCTGTGGATTCTAGTTATGGTATGCAAAGTGCAATGCATTGCAATAAAAATAAAAGTACTAACAATTCTAAAGAGCAAAGTTCTCTCAATTCTAACTATGTTGAGCAACATGTAACTGTTGTAAAGCAAACATTAAAGGAATTACAAGATTCTCCATCCCAGCATAACTCTAGTTTAATCTCTCATTTTTCACGGCAAAAGCTGACTCACTTACTCACAGAGTATAGTGATGTATTCTCAAGAAATTACCGTCAGGTTTACCCCCTACACGTGATGTGCATCATGGCATAGATGCCATGCCGGGCACTAAACCGGTGAGTAAACCACCTTATCGTATGAGTGCTAGTGAGGCCAAGGAGGTTGAGAGTTATTTGGTTGACTACCTTGCCCGTAGTTTCATTAGACCTAGCACTTTGCCTTGGGCATCAACATTCTATTGGTAAAAATGAAAGATGGTAATATGCACATGTGCATAGATTAGCGCAGATTAAGCACAATAACCATCAAGAACAAGTATCCTCTGCCTCGACTGGATGAGTTGTTTGATCAACTCCATGGGGCAAGATACTATACAAAGATAGACCTTTGTTCAGGATACCACCAGGTGCGTATCCTTTTGAAAGATATCTCTAAGACTACCTTTAGAACACGATTAGGGTAGTATGAGTTATTGGTTATGTCTTTTGATTTAACCAATGCTCCAGCTACATTTATGAACTCATGGATAGTAGCTTACGTCCCTATCTTGGAAAATTTGCTTTGGTTTTCTTGAGGAAATTCTCTTTTACAGTAAGATTGAAGATGAACACATGGAACAATTACGATTAGTGTTTGAACAGCTACAAACTCACGCCCTGTATGCTAAGGCAAGCAAGTGAAATTTCTTAAAAAGAGAGATACATTACCTTGGTCATGTGATCTCTTATTCTGGCATCAAGATGGACATCGACAAGGTCACTGCAATTCTTTAGTGGCCACATCCCAACACGGTTGAGGACTTTCATGTCTTCTTAGGCATGGATGGATGTTATCGACAATATATCTGTTATTATACCAAAATTATTGTTCCTATGATGGATCAACTTAAATCAAAAGGTAAGACCTTTGTTGGGAAGAATCCCACAATACAGTTTTGAATAGCTCAAGGTAGATGTAGCCACTGCTCCCATCCTAGCAATCATTGACCCACTTAAGCCGTTTGTGGTAGAGATTGATGCTAGTGATAAAGTAATTGGTGCGGTACTTCTCTAGGAGGGAAGACCTATAGCCTTTGAAAGTAAAAAGTTGGATAGACCTCAATAGAATTATTATGTCTATGAGAGGGAGCTCTATGCCATAGTTCATGCTTTACAAAAGTGGCGACACTATTTATATGGTGTTGAGTTTGAAGTGGTTTTTGACCATGAGAGTATAAAATGGTTTACTACTCAAACAAACTTGAAGGTTTGTAAAGCTAGATGAGCAGAGATCCTTCAAGATTATGATTGTAAGCTACAATATCGCAAGGGGAGATATAATGTAGTAACGGATGCATTAATCCGGATGCCTCAAATTAATTCACTTACTTTCACAAAAATAAAGAGTGAATGTTTGGAGTCATTACATGGCAAGTGTGCACAAGATCAATCATATACTAAAGTGTGGAGTGCAGTTTTAAGAAGGGATCCTCACACTCACATGTCTTTGCACGACTAGATCAACATGTTTCTGCACGTGCATATAACAACTCCAACACACAGAGCTCCACCCCTACTCAGGATGAGCTTAAAGCGATGGAATAATTTTTCCATTCACGATGGAATGGATAATTACTCCACAAGGGTAGAGTATGTACCAAAGGACTCAAAGACTAGGTGCGAAATATTATTTGAGTGTCACGATAGTCCAAATGCTGGTTATCTAGGTATTTGTAAGATGTATATCTTAGTTCAATGTCAATTTTATTGGCCAGGCTTACATCATGATGTTCAAGAGTACGTACTAAACTGCCAGCAATGCCAAGTTAATAAAGCAGAGCACCTCAAGGTAGGTGGCCTTTTACATCCTTTAGAGATTCCACAAAGTAAGTGGGAGAGCATCTCTATGGATCTTGTAGTATGACTACCTAATACAAATTGTGGCCATGATGCCATATGGGTAATTGTAGACCGTATAACTAAGATGTATCAATTCATTCCCACTAAGACTATAGTTAAGACACCAAAATTAGCATGGCTATTTATAGAGCATATATATAGACTCTATTGTCTTTCAGCTAGTATCATTAGTGACAAAGATCAAAAGTTCGATAATCACTTGTGTAGAGCTGTGTTCCAAAAGTTGGAAACTACACTTAATCTTAGTACGACTAGTCATCCACAATCAGATGGTCAAACCGAAAGGGTTAATCAAGTGCTAGAGGATATGCTACGAGCGTACGTTAGTAAGAAACAAACCAATTGGGAAGACTACTTGCCTATAGTGAAATTTTCTTATAATAGTCCAAAGCATGTGACTACAATGTTTAGTCCATTTATGCTTTTATATGGTTTTCAACCTAGATCACCCGTTACGGTGGGGTTGGCTACGGAGAAGATATCAAAATTGAAGGATTTTTTTCAAGACCATTTTGATATGCTTCAAGTTGTTCGATAGAATGTTAAGCAAGCTCAAGATTGATCTAAGATGTATGCAGATGAGCATCACCATCTTCCTACTTTCCAATAAAGAGACAAGGTTTTCCTCAAGGTTCCGAAGCATTCAAAAAGTCTGAAGATGAGAAAAGTTGCTAAACTTTCACTAATATATTGTGGACCATTTACCATTCTCAAACGTATAGGTCAAGTGGCATATAAGTTAGCTCTTCCAGGACACTCACGAGTTCATCCTGTTTTTCATGTTAGCCATTTACAAAAACAGCTAGGATAGAATGATAATGTCATTGACACAGGTGTCTTAGTTGACATTATGGAACCACCAAGCATCCCTCATGAACCTGAAAAGATTTTGGATTCTCATGAGCTTTGCACCAGACATCATGTCAGACGACAGGTGTTGGTAAAATGGCTAGATAGACCTGATGAAGGTTCTACATGGGAGAATGTCTCTGCACTTAAGAAACATTTCCCTGTGTTTGATTTCAAGAACAAAAACAATTCTCCAAGGGAGGGGGGGGGGGGGGGGGGGGGGTTAATGTAAGGACTTCAGTACCCACTTATATAAGGGAGTAAGAGTGCTAGGATGCCTACACACACCTTAATTGTAAACCACTATATAAAGTTTTGTTTTGTGAATATGAAGTGCAAGACTTATGTGTATACCCTAATAGAAATCATGGAAATTAAGGAAAAAAACCATTATGAGAAGAAAGAGAGAGAGAGAGAGAGAGAGGGAGGGAGGGAGGAAAGAAGAAGAAGAAGAGAAGATTTAACATCATAGGAACATTTTACATGAGGCCTCATGTATCTATCTGGCAAGTCTTGAATTGCTACTCTAGAGGAAAATGAGAGAAAGAAAGAGAGGGGCCACCTCCACTTCACATGCTATCTGCTTTGGTAAAATTATTGCTTGTAGCACACATTTCACACTTGCCTATATGCCTTGCACTTATTGATATTCATAGAAAAATTGATGACATGTGTAACAATGACTCAAGATGTATAATGGTGATATAACCTCAAAACATGGGAAGTTGCCACATGAAACATTTCTAAGTTTCCAAGTAATAGCTTTTGTTAGCAATGGTGCAGACATTTATTATTTGTATCTCTTTCTCTCTCTAATACACACACACACACACACACACACACACACACACATATATAATTTATTTAAATGAGTAACTCACTTAATAACTTTGCTCAATTTCTTGTTTGCTCGACAGATTTTGTCTTGTGTTTGGTACAACTTAGTTGCAGTTAGAAAAGGAGAGCCACAAGCTAGACCTTCTTTTCCATTCTCATTTTCTTCTGACAAGATGAAACAATAACTACTGTGCCACTAATGGCAACAAGCACAACACCACCAACCACCACATGACTCAGAAGGAGATTCTTGGGTGACACCTGCAGCAGCTAGAAGGGCAAGAGCCAGTGGGCCTTCTATGAACTACCTACTCCAGTACCTTGAAGACAGGAGCGTGGTTGCTCCATGTGCGAGAGAGAGAGAGAGAGAGAGAGAGAGAGAGAGAGAGAGAGAGAGAGAGAGAGAGAGAGAGAGAGAGAGAGAGACTGCAACAGTGAGAGGGCTATTGACGACCCAAGGAGAACAACGGGAGGGCCACGAGTGATCAAGCACCTTGAGGAGTTTCTATGCATTCATTGCTTCTCTATCATGATGTAAACTCTTCTCGACTTGCTAGCAGTGCTACTTGCTCTTGTTCTTCTCTCTCTCAATTTATCCATTGGACAAAAAGATAAGCCACGCCCATTGCTATTAATCATGTGCCTCCCGATGCAGCATGGCTCTCACTAGATATTGGACTCTCAAGGATGTGGCATCCTTGAGAGTCCTCCATGTGGTGAGTGTGTTGACTGGCTGGGCCGGTGCAATACGTCATCCTTCAGGCACTTGAACTTTGTGTAAGCCCCACCCTTTGAACAAAGGGCGCATGCTCAATCAAAAATATGATTAAGAATTGCAGCAAATGCACCTATGAGATTTGATCACAGCCACCCACGGGTATAGGCAGAGTCTAAACCACTAGCATAACCGGTCTGCTCGCTCCTTGGCATGTGTTCAAACATATTTTATGTTTAAACACCGGGGGGGGGGTTGTTCGTTTTGCCTTTTAAAAAGCAGTCGATTGCGGGTAAGCGGGACTCCCTACCACGTCGGCAGAGAGTTCAAAATCCAGACCAAACCCACAGATGAGCTGATGTGCCACCAGGACCTCTACTTCAAGAAGCACCACCATCGGCCAGAAATCATGGAGACTCGACTTCCATTGGAGACAAGCTTCATAGATGAAGAAGCGTTCAAGGCGGGTAAGCATACGAGGCCATGGCAGGTAGGGAGCCATGAATAACTGAGGCCGCTGCTAGGGCATGCCTTGTTTAGAGAGGTGGAGATGATGACTGTAGCTATGATGACAAGCTCCGCTACGCACAAAAAATGGCGAGGTTTAACTTTGTTGGTCTCTTCCTCTCTCTCTCTCTCTCTCTCTAGGAAAAAAGAAAAAACAATTTGAAAGAGTCCACATGGGGGGGGGGACCCTCGCACTATCTTACATGGGGTCAATGAGGGGGGATCTAACGTCCAAATTTGGGGGTGCGAAGCGGCTTTGATCTCAACCGTCCGATCTTTGATGAACTAGGGGTGATTTAAGGGTCAACACGGGGTGAACTAAGGGTGACATTGGGGTAAAAATGGCGCTCCGAGTGCGCCCCTAGTTCAATCTCCCCATGGGGTGTGGGTCAAATCTAAGACCTCTCTGCAAATGCCCTACCACCACGCTAGCACGTGTCGCTGCCCATGTTGACATGACACACGATCATACCCTAGTTTACCCGCCCTTACTTCACCTTTAGTTCACCCTAGTTCACTAAATGATATGACGGCTGAGATTAAAGTCGCTCGCCCCCCCAATTTGGGCCCTAGATCCCCTCTGGACCATAGGTCCATGCCATATAATGACGAGGCTATATGGAGAGGGACTATTTCAAAGAGTTTTTTTTAAGAGGTCAATTTATCCCTATGGTGCGATGTCACACAATGAGTGTGTATTTTTAGGGCTTTTAAAGGGCACCTTGCAAACCGGGTTTTGCCTAGAGTGGGTTCAATGAGCCCACCGACAACGCAAGTAGTTTAGGTCTAGCTCCATCATGTCAAAGTGGCACAATGTAGTTGGTTGTAGCAACCAACAAAGCAGTCATCACCTCATAAAGCAGGGACAACACAAATGAACACAAAAAAGAATGGAGGAAAGGACCCAATGGGATGCTAAGGTATATGCAATGGGGATGGTTTGTAGTGCATATTCTGCAGGATAGAAGACTTTGACTAATAGTTTTTGACCTCCCTAGGAATTTCATCTAGTTGCAAGGGTGGTAAGGTACTCTCCCATGATTTTACTTGCAACGTTGTTGTAGGCGGGAACTTACAACGGGAGGTGCAAATTCTTTGTTGTTAGTATGGATATTTACAATGGTAGGTGGAGGTTGTGTCGAAGCTTGTATTTCCATATAAGAACTATATGAAGAGCAAGAAGCTTCATTTGTTTTGTCTATGTTTGAGCCGAGCGATACAAGTCGTTCTCTTGGGTACCCAAACTAGCTCCGGATCAGGTGTATAGTGTTCTGTGATCTTTTCCTTCCCACGATCTTCGATCGGCTTTATCGTTATAGGATTTGACCCACATGGTCCTATAGGTGACAGGTAAGAACACAAGCTACATTTAGGCACCCAGATTTGACCATTCCCTTCATAGTAGCCTTGGGCTTCCAATAGCTGTTTAGGGGTCCAATGAAATGTTTTCTTACATTTCTTGGAGCGAGTGGGGCGTACCTTGCAAGGCTCATGTTTTTTAGCCTCAAAAGTGGTCGCTAAGGATGCTTTAGGGATCCATTTCTATGTTTTCTTTATTATAACTTATATTATGATGAGTCTTGGGTGTCTCATACTTTGTTTCAGCTACAAAGATTGCAGCTCTAGAGGGTTGGGCTATAGGTACAGATGGTTCAACCTCTTGGACATGCAATGTTTTGGGTTGTATTTCCTCAGGAGGTGATCTCTCAAGGACTATCGCTTGAGTGGCACGGCTAAGAGTTGGTTGTTGTGTTGTGACACTCCCAATCCCCCAATCAATAGTGCACTTGGTCGCTATCATCCACACACATTCTAGGTTTATATTGCTTTCCATAATTCCAGCAGGCATGACCAAAAAGTCTTGAGCTACGACCCCGTTGTCATAACTGACAGAAGTGTGCCAGGTTCCAAAAACCATAGTTTTTTTCTTGTTGATACCCTTGACTTGGATAGTACTCTCAGCTAGAGATGTCTTTTCTAATTGACACCACACTCCATATGATAACATATTATATTTAGCACCCGTGTCCAATAAGGCGTTATATAGCATTTTTCCATAGACGCTATTTAACTCAATAGGGTATCGTAGAGGTGTATCAGAGTCCAACCAATCATCCTCTGTTTCAATGTAAAATGCACATGTGACTCCAAGGTTGGCCTCTCATTAGCATCTAATATGTTGTTGTCGCTCCTTAGTCTCAGCTTGAGATTGTATCTTCTTCAATTCTACTTGTGCCTTGGTTGTCTTTTCTTGATGGATGGCATGTAGCTCCTCTTGGTTTAAGGATCGTAGTATCTTTTAAATTTACTCCCATTGAGGAATCCAATGGTTTCAACTTCATCAAGATTTTCCACACAATTGGTACCTTGTGGGGTAATTTCACATAATCTATATGGTCCTTTTCCCACATATTTCAACCTTTTCTTCTCATTACACACTCCATACATAAGGACTTTATCCCCAACCTTAATATCCTTGTTCTTTAATTACTCTCAAACCATTTATTTCTCATATCTTTCTCCACAAGTGCATTTTGCACAACCATTTCCTTTCTTCTTCTAACCTCTCAAGGATATATAAACACTTAACTAAAGGGTTACCATCCCAACCTTCTTGTGAAGCTATCCACACACTAAAAATTACAAACTCCCATGGCATAACTGCTTCTTGGCCATATACCATTTTGAATGGTGTACAATTAATAGCCACTTTGTACGCAGTACAATAAGCCCATAGAGCTTATGTTAGCTTTAAATCACAATGTGTGCGATGAGCTTCCACTATTTTGGTCAAGATAGAAATTAAGGTCTTGTTAGTGCTCTCAGCTTGGCCATTTGCTTGTGGATAATAAGGTATAGACTTATGGTGGGCTTTCATTGTCACTCACAATCTCAAAGGGACAACCAGATCTTGTAATAATGTTCTCAAAGGGAAACTTAGCACTTGACCTTGCATCAGCTTGCTTGTCGCCTTGGCTTCCATCCACTTTGTCACATAGTCAATGGCAACAATAATATATCGAGATTGAGTGTTACAAGCTGCCGAACTAATTGGGCCTACAAAGTCTAAACCCCATTTTTCAAATGGTTGAGTCGCTTTAATAGGATGTAAGGGCATCTTATCCTTTTGTTATGTGATCTTGTAGCATTGGCATTCATCACACCACACCCTTTTGCAAAAAGTGATGCATCCTTGAATAAGGTAGGGCACCAATAGATTGCAACACCTTTCTAGCAGTTAGTTACCCTGAAAAATGTCCTCCGGCTATACCCATGTGGGCTTTTTACAGTATGTATAAATACTCAACCTCATGAGCACAAGGTCTAAGAATGTCTTCCTTCCCTAGCTTGTAGAGAGTTCCTGCAATTAGAGAATAAGGTTCACATTCCTTTAACAATTTTCGAGCTATATCTTTACGAAGCTCTTTGGGTGGAAAACCGTTAACTAAAAAGTTCACAATCTTCTCACTCCATTCAGGCATGGTCTCTGCTAGGAACAAGGGGTATCGTGCAATTCATCATCGATTCCAGTAGGGGCTTCATCATTTTGTATGCGAGACAAATGATCCTCCATGACATGTCTTTTACCGGGTCTCGCCACAACGGTAAAATCAAACTCAAGAAGAATTAACAACAATAGTGTAATTCTTTTTGTGGAATAAGATTAATTCACTACATATGAGAATGCTTGATGATCAACATAGAAAACAAACTTGTTGGCAAGAAGGTCGTAGCAAAATTTGTTTACTGCATAAATCATAGCTAAACCTTCCTCTCTGTAGTGGTGTAGTTCCTCTCAGCATCATTCAATTGACGACTTGCAAAGCTAATGGGGTAGTCCAATTTATGTTCTCGTGATTGAGCTAGAACACACCCAATAACAAAGTTTGATGCATCAATATGCACATGGAAAATTACATTCCAATCGGGCACTCGTAGAATGGGAGAGCACTTGTCAAAGCCTTTTTTAATAGCTCATAAGCATGGTCACACTCCGCTATTCAGTGGAACTCAATAACAAGCTTGTACAATGGGCGAGCTATCTCGGCAAAGTTTAAAATAAACCGCCGGTAATAACCAACATGGCCCATGAACCTTTGAACCCCCTTATAGTTTGTAGGTGGTGGCAAATGGGAAATGGCTTAAATTTTTCTCTCTGTCGAAATCCCATTTTTTGACACTATATGCCCTAAAACAACTCCATGTTTAACCCAAAATTGGCATTTGAAAGGGTTTAAGGAGATGCGATACAATTTACAGTTCTCAAACACTTTTCATAAACATGATAATTGTTCTTTCCAAGAACAATAAACACAAAGGCCATCTACGAAAGCTTCACAAAAATCCCTCAAATATTCTCTAAAAGCAGTGTTAATTAATCTTTGGAAGGTAGCAAGGGCATTGGTTAAGCCACACAAAATGTAAACACTCCAAATTTGGTTATAAAAGAATTTTTAGCTTGGTCCTCTAGTGCAATTGTGATTTGATTGTATCCAGACCACCCATCTAAAAAGCTATAACCTTCATTCCTTGCGACTCTTTCAAGAACATGTTCTGAATATGGAAAGGGGTAATGGTCTGTCCTAGTTGTAGCATTGACATTCTTGAGATCCACGCACACTCTGAGTTTCCCATTCTTTTATGGCACAATAAATATTGGAGACACCCATTCTGAGTGCTCAATAGGGTATATGAATCCGTATTTAACAAGATTTGCAGTCTCTTCTTGAACAATCTTTGCGTAGGGTCATTACTGGACTGGTTTAGCCATGCTATTCATGAGGATTGTGCGTTGCACCACAGAAGGTGGAACACATTTCATATCATGATATGTCTAAGCAAATATATCTTTGAATTCCTTGAGAAGCTCCTTAAGTACATAATCCTCAGTCTCTAAATCAGATCTTGGGCAATGAAAACAGGTTTGGATTCCTCACCTGGATCTGCTACCTCTATTTCCTTAACCATCATAGACTCTATTACTTCCATCAATAGGTGTTATATGGGCCTTTGTATATGCAACCTTATGCTCCTACATGGTGTAGGATTTGAAATGCTCTGGTGCAGGATGTAAGTCTGTGGGGTCTTGTTGTTCTGTGGCATGTGATTTCTCTTCCGCTTCCTTTTGTTGTTGAGATAACTCTTAATTTTGTCATCTCCTTATGGTACGGCTCAACTTTGGCTTCTCTGTAGCCTCTAATTGTGCAATGTCAATGGGTTGTGGACTGCACCACATGACGCTTTGAAGGTATTCTTCCCAATTACCTACCAACTTTTGATGAGCATCACATGCTCCTCTATAATTAAGCCATTTTGTGGTAGATTTCTTTTCATTTATCCTAGCACGCACATTTGCTCAATATCGTCGCCTCTTATATTGCTTACTCCTCTTGTCTAATTTTTGATTACCACCTTCCTCTAGTGAAGAGTCATTAAATGAATCGCTACTCGTGTCTTCTCCTCTCTCGAATAGATAGTCATCTAGGGTACCACTGGTTCTTGAATGGTTTGTCCCCATACTTGCACCAAGATTTAGCTCAAATTCTTCATCTTTAGAGTCAATCTCAATTGATCATTCTGACTCTGAATCGTGTGGGCTATAGTCTTTTGAGATGCTACTGGTTCCAATGTCAGTCAAGCCTTCATCTGATAGGTAATCAGAAGCTATATACATTGCTCCCATCATATTTAAAGGTACGAGTGATGGCATTTCATCCCCCTCAAGTGTTACCCATGTCGCCCCTCTATTTCCCCAAGTGTCTATGGTTGCTGCAAGGTGGACCCAATCCACATTGTCAGACTCAGTCATCCCAGGTAGAACATCCATATAAGGAGAATCTTCCCCAACATCAATGTCCTTTTTACACATGTAACAATACTGCAATGGGGTTGAGTGAATTGTGGTGTTGGATCTATGATCAATTATAAATCTGTTTCCTAGAGGATGTGCTCAACTAGTAACAAGATCAACTCGAATGACAGAATCTTGAGCTACAAGTAGACATGGTTTTTAGACCAATCATGCACCATTTTTGCTTCCCTCATGAAAGTACATCCTAAGATCATCTCAGATGACATAGCGTGCTTGGAAAAATCCATAACAATGAAGGTATTCCTTATTTTGTGTCCACAGACCTTGATCTTGAGATATTCTAGCATCCCAATTGGTTTACCAATAGTCCCCTTGACCATCGTTACCACTATGTTTGTAGTCCTAGGTGAGGTCTTCCCATAGATTCCCAACAATTCTTAATTACAATGCTAACCCCAGTGCCACCATCAAGGATTCCCTTCACAGTTAATCCCTTGGTAGTGATTGGTATGGTCGTATTGGATTCATCGCCTTCAAAGTATTGTCCCAACTTGTTAACAAGTATTTCAACAATAGAGTTCTCATCTAGGTTGGGTTGTGGATCTAAGTGTTCCTCCTCTATTGGCACCTCCATAGCTCCATCCATCTGTGCAAATTGTGGTAGCCCGACTTTCAGTTTTCTATTAAGGAAAGCTCGAAGAGCTAAGAATAGCTCGCGGTCTCCATATAGTTTGGACATGATGGTGGTTCTAACTTTTGAAGCCATGAAATTCATCAATTTAGCAATATTTAACGAAACTTTTTGGGCTTTAGTCCCTTGACATGGGGAATATGGGATCTTTATTTCTTTGATAGGATCAGGTAATACCTATATAAACATTCTCTCCAACAAAAAGGAAGTACATCCACTTCCCAATGACTTGAAGTCACTTTCTTCCTGGATGACACTAGGTATGGCTAGTGGTCTATGGACTTTGTGAGGTTGATTTTGCATAGGGAACACTGCGTCGCTAATTTGGATCTGCCTAGGTGCTGGCCTTAGATCCCTTTGGGCCTCTTCTACCAAACGCTTGACTCGCTTAATCTCCTCTGTAGGGTTTGGGTTATTTCCTATCTTTTTCTTGGGTCCTGGCCATTGTGGCTCATGAAGATCTTCCTTGTTTTTTTCTTTTCTAATGGTCATTTTAGTCTCCATGGTCTCACCTAAATCGGAGTCCTCTTCAACGTCATTCATATATACGAGGTCGTCACTAGTCCATATGTTGGTCTTTGAACTGGGGTCTGACTTCATTGCTTTTTGCGATCTCTTCCTTCATGTTTTCTTCTTCTTCTGAGATTGGGCAATTGATGTTGTCTCTCTTTCTTCAAGAATATATTTTTGGTTTTGGAGCATCGTCGTGTGAATACAATGTATTGGTACCACATGTGTACTTTGTGATGGCTCCTTGGTAACCTCAATCAACTTCAATGGCGTGATCTTTGGTGCATTAGGATTATTAGGGCATTGGGCAATCAAATGATCTATGCCACATCAATGACACATGAGTATTGGCATTGTAGAAGTACTCGCTTGATTGGTTTGCATTAGTGTGGCATTTTTTTTGCGGTCTAATAGGACACTCAACTACACGATGTGGACCCCCACACTCATAGCATTGAAGAGGTGGTCTCTTGGCAATGAAATTGATATTTTGGCCTCTTGCGGCAAGACAAGTTACTTGATAGACATGTTTGACTTGTCCCCAATAGTCCTCCATGTAGTATTGTGGAATTTCTTCAAGTGCATCAATTTCATAGGTAATATTAGGGTCTAACTCATCCTTGCAACCCACAGAGACAATAGATGACTCATAACCCACTTGATTCACATAAGTGATTCTTGGATTGGAGGGTTGTGGTCCTAGCATAGGAGGTGGTAATGGTGTTGTTTGAACAACATTTTGGGTTGTAGGGACATGTGTTGTGATGGTTGTTAAGAGGTGGGACCAGCACCAATGTAGGCACTCAAGGTGTGTCTGTCCATGCTAAAGTTGGTCAATTGGCCATCGCGCGTTTAAATACTATGTAGTACTTGGCTTGATGAACATACCTCCCACATGCATTGCAATTCCAATATTTTACTCTAAATATAGGGCATTCACTGGTACTATGTGGACCATAGCAAACTTAGCACCATTGTTGCTCCCTTCTTGGATACGTATGATTGTGTTGTGGAGCACGATTGTCTCTAAGACTTTCTTGGATGGCCTTGGTGAGATCTACAAAAGTAATCTCAGATATCTTTGGCTCTTTAGCAATAGGCTTTATAGTAATTGGCTCACGCCATGATGCTTATGTACTCTTTCAAGAACAGTCTCCTAAGAGTAGGGTAAAATGTTTTTTCTTCCACCCTTGTGTCCTCCTAGGGAATCGCATATTTGTTCAAATGCTTTGATGTGCTTCCTCACATCCCCATCTCCACTTTTTTTGTGTGAGCTTGGCTATTTGTACTGCCTTACTTCTAGACTCTCTATCATGAGTGTTACACATATTTTTAGCAAGACATCAATTGATAGCTTGAGAAAATGTTGCCAAGTCACCCAAGTGAGAAACTATAGTGGGGACAGCTGCTCTCGGGATTGCATGTAGAATGGGGATTGGAATTGGGTTCGGTGTATATAAAGCCCTTGGATTCCAAGTTGGGTACGATGTTGTTCCATGTGGTGGCCCAAAGTTCATATATATGGCCCTAGGCATAGTAGACATGGGATGTGACATGCTAATGCTAGCTGGTATGGTCTCATTGAAATAGGGGCTTGTATGTTGTGGTCATGGAGCATAAGTTGTTGAAACAATGGGAGGGGTAGGAGCTACATGAGCATGATCACACATAGGTGCATATGATTGATACACACTTGTAGGTACTATTGTAGGCATTGGGCCACCATGTAGCGGAGCTTTACTAATAAATGAGGTCCATGGAGTGTTTTTTGGCATGCCCATCACTAGGGTAGGCATGGTATCCGTGGCGTCATCAAGAGAAAGATGAGCTAAACTTGGAAAGGTAAAGCTATCACTTGTAGGCTCAGATTGTACTGAGACCCCTAGTGAAACAACATATGGAGGATCTATCGAGCTTATCGAGGAAGTCTCCATTTGTGATAAAGTTGGTTGCTTAGTCTTCCCTGTATCCAAGAAACTCAGAAGACCCGTTGAAGGCATGTGGATCCCTTTGTTCTATCTCTCCAACTCAATAACTCTATGGATGACATCACAAACTCTTTTTTGTTGCTCCTCTACACTAGTAGCACCCGATGTGGATTGTAGGATATCTAACCAACCCACATGATAGGTGTGATTTGTGTACAAGTCAGTTAAAGTATCCGTTTGTAGTTCATTTTTTCAGTTTTCATTTAGAAATGCTCCATCTAGAATTGAGGTGCTAGGGGTGTCCTTTGAACTAGATGCAATGTGGCTCTCTATGGGTTGATCCTTAGTGGTTGCTAAGTCAGGAGCACTTGATTGCCGACTAGGATGGATTTTAACATAGGGGCCTTTACCTTTAGCTCTCTCCATTTCTCTGCCTTGCGTAGGCTCTCGATCTCCTTTTCCCTAGTTGCAATGATATATCGCTCAACCTCTTGCACTTTGGCAAGGCTTCTACCATCAGGTAATATAACCTCAGAGGGAAATAGCTCTGAAGAGTCAAGGGGTGCAGTGAATGGAGTATTCACATGCACACTCTCCAGGAGCATGGGGTCTACATTGGTCATGAATGGTGAACTTACTTCCCCACCCCCTTCATTTACATCGCTAGCTCCATGTTCGGAGCGAGTGGCTCTACTCAAAGTCTCTTTCAAGTGGCTAAACATGCTCGGCCTGGACCGTGGGCCCATGGCATGCATGTCTTGGCTTGAACTACCGGGATTGGGCATCGGGAAACCTTCCATAAAGTTGTAGTTAGAGGAAGAGTCACTAGATGCAATATGTGGGTCCTGAATGGTACTACCTTGGGTTCCCGCTGAGGGCCTATGGCATGCATGTCTTGGCTTGAACTACTAGGATTGGGCATCGGGAAACCTTCCATGACGTTGTAGTCAGAGGAAGAGTCACTAGATGCAATATGTGGGTTCTGAATGGTACTACCTTGGGTTCCCACTGAGGGCCTAGAGCCTAATGTGAAGGAATAATGAGTGCCCACGTAAACGGAGACAATCTCGATGTGATCGTCCTCTAGCACACGACCATAGCGTAGGTGCATGTGACCTCAACACTCTAGAAATGTTGGTGAGTGCCCATGAAGGCCGATCACCTAGTTTTTTGGGAGTTTGCAACCCAAGTTTATTCTCAATTTTTTTTATTTTTTTGGTCCTTTTTTCTAACCAAGCCATGGAATATGACGTGTCATATCTGAAAACAAGTGTCTTGGTTAGAGGGATGTGACGTGATTTACAGTCCCCGATTTGGTTACTTAAAGCCCTCGGAATCCTAAAAACAGTCTTTTTCTACCTGGGAAGAATGCTAAAATTAGTAAGTTCAAGGGGTAAGTGTGAAGGGAATGGTGGAGGACTTGAAGGACTTGTCCCACATGCCCTCCCCTCACTTGAGGTGGTAGTGTTTATATATATAGTAGTGTCTATGCTATATCATAAGACTGAGGATTGAGGCCTGGGCCTGGGCTCGGGGAATGATCCCGATCCTTCCTTTTAAAATAAGATTTTTTTTCTTTTTGTTTTGGTCTGAAGTTTTCCGAGCGTTGCTTTTTTTTTCTTCATTTTTTTAAATAATAAAACTTTTTGAAAACAAAGTTTTCTGTGGATACTGTTGTGCATGGGCATCGAGCTCAGGCACGCACATAGATGTCCCTGGCAACTCTATCTAACCTACCTACAGCTAATAGTACTAATTAACACTGCACACACACTTCCTAGCACAGCAAACTGCTCACTATCTATTGCAGACTGTCTACTGCACATTCCAGAAACACTAACTAACAGACTTGCTAAACTTGCACATTATAGCCACTTAACAGATCTAACATAATTCAGCAAAAACCAGAAATGACAGAAGTGAATAGCTTCATGAGGTAGCATTGAGTGCTCCTCAATCTTAGTGCAAGGCAATCCTTGGCAACGACACCAAAAATGAGCGCTTTTCCGCACGTGTCGAAGGCTGGGAACTTGCCAAACACTCTGTGCAAGCCACAAATGGTTGCAAGCACACAACTAGATAGTCCTTGCAAGCTCAAAGAGGCAATGGTGTGTCACTCATTGTCAATGATTTCCTTCGTGAAGAATCATGTGCCGCGAAGAAGAAGGAGCCGCCGTTGCCGCCGTGCTCAACCACCTCGCCGCCGTCGATGCCATCGAAATGCTCTCTCTCTCTCTCTCTCTCTCTCTCTCTCTCTTAAGCGTGCATACACACACACACACACACACACACACACACACACACACACACACACACACACACACACACACACACACACACACACACCTGTGAGTGCAACTGCTTAGCATGCACCTCAAAGAATGAGGATTTTAAGACAAAATGGACCTTTTATAAGATTGTGACCCATTCACACATGGGCATCCACAGTGGCCGGCTGTTGCAAAAATACTGTAACAATAAGATAAGTGGTGTGCCTCTCATCGGCGATCACCTACACACCTATAGGACCGACAAGCCCGATTCATGACTCAAATAAGTGATAAGGCATCCATCGAAGGTGATAGGGTGTCCATAAGGGTTAATATGATCCTTGATAGATGATCCGCTCTTTGGTGCGTGGTGCCTTTTTTTACTACCGCTATGAAGTTAAATTCAAGTAGGATGATGAGCCATCTTACTATTCTTCCTGCAATTCACAGCTTGTTCACTAAATAGAGTAAGGTTTGATGATCCACAAAAAAGAGAAACTTGTTAGCTAACAAGTAATGTCTGAATTCTTGATTGCGTACACCATTCCAAGACTTTCCCTTTCAGTGTTTGTGTAATTCTTTTCTGCTACGTTTAGTTGTTTGTTGGCATATGATATAGAAAAATCCATAGTCGTCTCTCCTAGATAAGCTAATATACAACCAATAGCAAAATTTGAAGCATCTACATGCACATGGAAAACTTTGCTCCAGTCTAGAGTTTTCAATATTAGTGTTGCAGCAGTCAAAGCTTGTTTAAGCTTCTAGAACAATTCCTCGTATTCATTTGTCCACTCAAAATGAGTGATAAGGCTATAAATGGTTTTAGCTATGACTGTATACATGTAGATGAATCTATGATAATAGCCACAATATCCTATAAATGATTGAAGTTCCTTGACGTTTGTCGGTTTAGCCATTTTAGTGAGCACTACCACCTCCTCCATGTCTATGGAAATACCATTTTTTGATACAATATTTCCAAGAATTTTGTCCTATCTAATTATAAATAGGTATTTTCCAGGATTTAAACAAATCCTATATAGACGGCATTTCTCAAAGACACATCATAAATGTTCGAAATGACTCTCTTTTTTTGTAGAGTGTACACAAAGATCATCCATGTATACTTCTAGGAAATTTTGTAGATATTCCTAAAAAGCATGGCTCATTAACCTTTGGAATGTTGCTAGTGCATTAGCCAGTCCAAGAGGCATGACCCTATAAGGAAAAATTTCCCATTCCGTGGCGAAAGCCGTTTTATGTTGATCTTTAGGATCTATGGTCAATTGGTTATAACCAGAGAATCCATCCAAGAAAGTATAAGCCTCCTTGTTAGCTACTCGTTCTAGCACATTGTCTGTGATAGGAAGAGGATAGTTATCTCGTATAGTGGCTGCGTTCACCTTCTTGAGATTTACACACACTTTGAGTTTGCCATTACTTACTGGCACCACCATAATAGGTGATAACTAGTCAGTCTATTCTATTTTGTAGATGAGCTCAACCTCCTAGCTTCTCGATCTCTTCCTTGATCTTTTTAACAAATGTCTCGTTATAGGTGTATGGTCTTTGTCTGCTTGGCTTTGCATCATCTCTCATAGGGATAGTGTGGGGACATATTGTAGGATCCACCCCTTGAGGTCTTTATAGGACCAAGTAAAGACATCCATATACTCTTCTAATGTTCGAATGAGAATCTCTTCCTCCTCTTGCGATACATTTGTAGCATGTATACGGGTGTTGAGTCTTCCCCAGGCTCTGTAAGGTCAATTCTTTTGGCATCTCCGGTCCTTCATAGGATTCCCATGGTTCGTTTGGTTGTCGCAAGGGTTTCAACAATGATTCGTCAATCTTGAAAAGTGTATGTTTTTGTATGAGATGCAACATTGATTGCTCCTAGTTTATCGCTTTCCAACTCCATCTCCGTGGTCCAGACTTCTTTCAAGGTTCGTTTCAGCTCCTTATATTTTGCTTTCCATTTACTTTTCGTCATTGGAGGTTCTTTTTCTTTAGTTCTATCAAGCTTGCTCAATTTTTGTTTCGTTTTGGTTTGTTTTTCTCAAATTTTTGTGTCTGGATATATCGTCCTATTACCTTATCTTTTATGCAGTCCATTGCATCCACTTCATAAAAAAATGAGTTTTGTTTTTCATTGCAGTTTTTGATGCTTTTATTTTCATGTTGTTTTCTTTGATATCTTCTTTGACGTCTACGATGCTGGTTTGGAAATTCAAAAAACTTTTCTTCTCCTCCCTTGAGCAGAAGTTTTTCTCTTATGTGTTCTTTTTCAGAGTCCGATTCCTCTGTTGTAAGTGTTTCTTCTTCCAACTCATCCATGGAATCCTAGTAATGATCAGAGAAGACATGTTGCTCCTCGATCATTTCAATAAATACCATCTGGATGGGAAGTATGTCATAGCCGTCCTCATCACAAAAGTGTGTGGGGCTGGTTTCGTTAACACACATGTTCATGGTGGCCAAAATTTGAGTCCACCCAAAGGGTTCAAATAAATGTTCAAGGAATGATTCAAGTATGTATTCCGCATCATTCACTTCTTTGTCTAAGATACAGTCTTTCCGTCGTAAACTATCCGATTCAAAAGCCCCACACATCCAAATTGGAGTGTCTTTTGTATCCATGATGGCATCTTAGTCTCTGCTGAGGTTTCAGACTCCAATTCTTGTATAGGTATCCTCAGGACATCCTTGTAAGAATGGTCCTTCAAATTTACTTGAGTAATTGTTCCCTCTTATTTTAGGTAAAGATGATCACTTTTTGATTTCTAGATCAATTGTGTTTGTCTCATGAATGGTCTTCATAGTTGATTTTCTTTCCAAACTCTACAATGGAAAAAGTGTGTTGATAGTCAATTCCACACAAGTACTCATGTTTTCTAATAAGCCCATCGGTTTCTCAATGTGTCTATTTTCTAGTTGCACTTTCATCCTTGTTTGTCTAATTGCTGATTTTTCCCACGCTTCCCAAACAACTTTTGTTGCTATGGTTATGCTTGCCCCACTATCCAAAATAGCCATGGTTGTTACATTATTGTATTGTACCGGAAGTGTCATAATAACTAATATCTTATTCTCCTTAATGATTTTCTCTTGCTAAACTGATCATTTAATATGGGAAAGTACCAGGGGAGAAAAAGCTAGAATATTGGTTAGGCTAGCAGACCGATCATAGCAGGGATCCAAAGGAGGGAAAATAGGGATCAAAGGGGGGGACCATCTGCAAAAGAGCAATGTGCATCAATGGGCTTCAAAGACCCTAAGGTTCAGCCCATTAAGACTTCCAAAATGCTAAGGTTCCAAAATTCAAAAGTTATGTCCAATGGTCAAACTTAGGGTAAATTGCATGCTTGTGGGAAAACTCAAAAGTATTCCCACATCCCTATTCTTGAGGGGGTAGTCCCTTTTAGTAGGGGAGGAGAGAGAAACACACACTCTCTCTCTAGAAAGCTCCCTTTACACGAAGGGCATAGTGGACACATGTCAGCTCCCTAGCCCAGTTGCGGGCCCAAGGTGCATTCAAATCCTATTGGATGGCCATAGAGGTGGACCAATGAGAATTAGGCTAGAGTACATTTAGTTTAATTCATTTAAAAAACACTAGATAAAAGAACCAATAGAAATTAAGCTCTCTAGAAGACTATTGGACAGTCTCCCAAGGGGTCCATCAGTAGCCCAATGGCTTGCCTGATTCCTATTGGCCAGAAGACTAAGGGGTCCAATGAGAGATTAATTGAATTATTTAAATACCTAAAGCTCTCACAAAAGGGGAAAGGAGGACACATGTCACAAGGCTATCACTTATGCTTCTTAATTGTCATTGGCTAAGCTTTGCAGGGTCGAATAGGATGCCAATAAGTGCAATTAGCAAGAGGGGTCGACCAAGAGAGAGAGAGGGGGGGCTGATTTTTGCAAGGCATTACCACTTACACACTCACACAAGCTCATGTGTGAAGTAAAAGAATACTATCTCTCTTTCTCAAGCTCTAATGGAAAGCTCATCATCTAATCCAAGCTTGTGAGAAGGAAGGCCTACACCAACAAATCTTGGCTTTGTGATGCAAATCCAACCACGAACCAAGCTCCAATGCATGCTCATCTCCTCTACCATGCTAATCACTAAGCTATGCTAAGATATTAAGAGAGAGTATGTGAGTACGTCTTTCTTGTAAGAATACTCCTTCTTCCTCGTGATCTACTCTCATACCCCTCTCGCTCTCACCATCTTCGAAGGTGTGTGAGGTCTTGGGTCTGAGACCGTGAGGGAATTGATGTTGTGTTTTACAAGTGTGAGCTTGGTGCTTGAATCTTCCATCTTCATTGCACCAGCAAGTTATTGAACGAATACAAAGTATTGTATTGTAAAATGTCTCCCTTGATAGGGGAAACCTATAATACAAAAGTTTTTGGAGGGGGGACCGGCTCCATGTAAATCTGGTCCTCAACTATTGTCAACAGCTTAATTTCTCTCTCTTTTTGAAGTATTGTTGATATCTATCTAACTAAGTGTTATGATTTTGTTGCTCTCTCTATCCAAGCACTCTTGATATGCTCATTAGGAATCTATTCTAATGAAATGCTCACTATGTCTATGTTATTTTCCGCTACACACAAGTTACTAGACCATTAAATGTTATAGGAAGGGTCGTATTTCCTTCCTTTCCCTCGTAGTAGTCTTCTACTTTGTTCATGGGCACGGAGTTGACAAGTTTAGCAAGTATCTCTTTGTTTTTCAATTCCTCTAGGTTTGTTTGGGTTACTCCCTTTAAACCCATCTTTTTCATAGTAGATTTCAGATTTTGCCATAGGTGTGATTGTATGTTTAGTAGCTCACCCAATGTGATTGTGCATTGGATTGGAGTTAACATAATGGATCACAAATTGCCACATCCAAAGTTTTCTTTGGTCTATTTAGTTTTGTTGTTTTGCAGACCAATAATTTCTCTTCATTTTCTCCTAGGGTACGAAGGTAATGTTTGCAGTGTTCCCACTTTTTATAAGCCTGATTGCTTCGATCCCCAACTTCCAAACAAATATTGCTCATATAATTACATAGGTGATCTATCTAGCCATACTTCTTCAATTGGAACCGATTTCAATGTCAGACTCCCATCTTTTTCTTCCCTAACTCGTTCCCACAGGGGATTTGGTCAATCCTCCTCGACTATGGACACTCCGTCCCATCTCATCAGGAAGAATATGAACCCCAAAAGGGGCCTTTAGCTGAAGGCGCGATTAAGCATGGACCAATAGGAAGAGGGTGGTGGCCATAACTATAGCCTGAAAAATTAGGGTAGGAGAGGGGCATGGGGGACCTATTTGTTCCCCTCATTATAGCTTTGTCCCCTAGAAAGAGAGAGAAGGGGGGGGGGGGGGGGGGGGGGGGGGGGGGGGGGGGGGGGGGTCCTCCATTTCCATGGGCGTCCACAAAGTAACCCTAAAATAAAATAAAAAAATCTCTAAATTTCACTTTTCACTCCCCAAAACTCCCCTAACCAAATACATGGTCAAAAATCTATTTTCTTTCACCGAAATCTGCATTTCTCAGCCATTAACCTCCATTCTTTCTCCTCCTCCCCCCCCCCCCCTCTCTCTCTCTCTCTCTCTCTCTCTCTCTCTCTCTCTCTCTCTTCTCCCCCTGCCTCCAAGCTTTCCATAGCTACAACACATATGGAAGCTTTCCATAGCCACAACACATAAGGAAGATTTCCATAGCTGCTCACGATCTAAACACACACACACACACTCTCTCTCTACGTGCTTCCCCATTTTCATCTACACCTCTACTGTCCTCTCTCCTCAAGATCTCCATGGCTGCAGCACTTGTGGAGAGTTTCCCAAGCACCTCTTTTACCCTTTCTTCTACCACTTCATAGCCCATCCTCTACAAGCTATCCATGGCTATGGCTGCATCATTGGGGTAAACTTCTCCAACCCTCTCTTCTACCCTTTTAGGTACACCTTTTTAGCTCATCATCTCCAAGCTTCCCATGGCTGGAGCACCTACAAAAACTCTATCAACCACCTCTTTGCTCCTTTCCATGGTTGTAGTATTGCACTTCCAGGTTCTCCATTGAAGGTTTAATCCTTTGTATCTACCTCTCTCCAGAAACATTAACTTCTTCCTCCTCCATCTCTAGCTAATTCACCAGCATCAAACCCTCTTATTGTAGCCCCTTCCTCTTTATAAATGTCAAACACTACTACTCACAAAAATACAAAAGATAAAGGTTGTCTTATACAACACCAGAGATTCTAATGGGGAGGGGGGGCCTCAAATGTTCAACAAAGGCGCTTGGGTCTTCATGCAACCTGAAGCCACTGAGATTCATCATGTTCGAGATCGTGGCAACTTGGATCAACATTGGAAAGGGAGTCTGCTTGGATTCAAAGACCATAGGATCAATGGGACGGTGGTTGTTGTTCTCAACATGTGTATTCAATGCCTAATATGCGTTTGGGGCACACTAATCCAATACTTTTCCCGCCTAATTGTAAGTTGATTCTCTTTTTTGTTGCAATAGACATATGCATTGAGTTGACCTATTTGTTCAAGTATGCTAGTATATTTATTTTGGGCCATTTGATGTCTATGTAGATATATTTCCATCAAGCTTGGTGAGCAGCAACAATTAAGAAGTCTCTCTGAAACCTTTCAAGATTTTCATGCTCACATTGGTGCCCTGATGCCCTAGTGTGCAACATTCAACGCTTCTGCAAAGCAGAATCTTCTTCTACTCACACACATATGTAGTGCCCACCTATGAGCATGGCTATGGTAAGATCAATGGAATTCACATGCCATCGCTTCTTAGTGTGGAGTGGCTGCAGCCTGATGTTTGTCATCCATCTTATCCATAAAGGAGAAGATGGTTTCTAACATTCTTTCCTCGTTGAAGTTTGGGAAGGATTTTAGGTTTGTAGGTCTAAGTCGGTGTTATCCTGTGAATATTTTTGTTCATTTATTTCAAGCCTTGTCATTCAATGTCACACCCACTATGTTTATATGCAAGAATGTGTCTTTTCAACCCTTGTTAGGAGAGAATTGGGGATTTAAAGAGGGTATGTGTTAAGGCGGTTACGCCGCTAGCGGAAGCTAAATAGCGAGAACTCAACCAACAACAGAATTTGTCAGACGAGGACGGAGCTTGACCCGCAGGTGCATGGAAACAACTAGGTGGGTGTCAAATCACCTACTCGACCTTCTAATGACAATCACTACTAAGGAAATCAAATCTAAGTTCTAAAATACGCAAGTGACTGAAATCCGTACTACGAACGAATGCTATACGAAACAGGATCTAGAATCATTGAATCGATCTCAAACTCAAGGGAAAGTCTATACACTAGGTAAGAACAACACCCTAAAGACTTGAACTGCAAAATCAACCTATAATCACTCCGTGCGGTAAACGCGTATGAAGACAGGCCGAAAAATACAGGTGACCGAAACTTGACCCCGATGGTACTAATGCGTAGCTCTACTCGTTGTGGTTCTATAGATATGCTGCACGCTCCATTCCGACACACGAGTTGGAAGAAAACTCACACCGAAGCTCGTAGGAACTTACCACACATAGAAACCGATAGCGCGCACTCTTGGTATCTGTGCGTAGCTCTCGCCGTTGCTAACACAATGGCGGTGTCGCTTCTCCAATGGCAGCTTCGTAGCTCGCGTAGCAAGTAGATAAGACTCTCTCTCTCTCTCTCTCTCTCTCTCTCTCTCTCTCTCTCTCTCTCTCTCTCTCTCTCTCTCTCTCAGACACAGTCACGGCGCTCCAAAAACTCACTTTGATTAAATAAAACTCTATATTTAGGTTACAAAATTTTGGCTTATATACCTCAGCCTTGGAGGTGAGAACATCTCTAACTAATTACATCCTCAAGTGAAATTACTTCGGAATTACAAGCTGGAAACTCAATTGAGTCCCGCTACTTAATGAATGGCTCCAATCAAAATCAATGTCGGAAAGACATTTATTACAATCAATGGTTACAAAAATGATGAGTGTGAGCAAAAATGTGGGTGTGATCCTCTGCTGGCTCAACACTCCCCCCCTCCGCATTCATGTCGTCCCTGACATGACTTTTATGCTTGGTCAATAAAGTCCTGTCGTCTTGAGCATCTGCAAATGTGATTCGTATCGTAGGTTGCCGATGGTCAAGGTTGGGCCGAATATTTTGCTTTCGTGGGTGAAAAAGTCGGTGTAGAAAGCTCCTTCGAATGTTTGCATGTGGAAGCTAGGCAAAAACATAATCCTTTGGTATAGGAGGTGCAACACTTTTGGAGAAGGGTGTAATGAAAGATCATATATCATATCAGTCACTGTGTCGGTCGTCGATAGTAGACTCGAGGTCGTGGCTTTATCTGGCGTGAACACTTCAATGCAAGCTAAGAGAGTCCTGCAGATTTTCTTGAGAATCTGACACGAAAGGTCAGGAGAGCCAGTAAAGAGCTTGATGGTGCCCGTTAGGGTTTCGCCATGTAGGCTTTACCTATTCTCTCTCCTGCCTTTGGTCCTGGCATCCTGGGATAATTAAGCCAATTTGGCTTCTTTTCTGCAATCTTGCCATGCTCTTTCCAGTTTCTGACTCTTGGCAGCGGGCAGAAGGTTGCATTCTCCCGAATCTCCTTTGGTGCCTCCACCAAGTAGATGAGGTAGGCTGGGTATTTGTTCAGCCAACCTTTCCTCCATCTAGGTTGTGAATCTACTATCTTCTTTGACTGTTCCTCCTTTGTGATGTCGCCTTCGTAAAGAGTGACATACTGCTCCTCCTCTATTCTCTTTTTCGTCTTTAGCACTTCAAATTTCATCAAAGGGAAAGGCAGGCTGGGTTGCATCCACTGTTCATGGAGCACTTTTGTGTCAAGTCCCTGAAGTCTAATGGAGATTAGGAGTCTCCTCTCCCATTCCATTTCCGCCTTGGCACTCTCCTCTGCTGACTTTTCTATTTGGTCATGGAGCCTTTGTTCTTCTTCTTCAGAGATTCTTGAAGTCGAGGCCACCTCTTGAGCTGGGGCTGGATCTTCGATTGTGGTTGCCTCTCCAGTTTCTGGTAGCTCTATGGCTGCTCCACCTGATTCTTCGTGTGGTGTCTCTGTCTCTCTTCTTTGTTGCTCTTGTAGATCTTGGAGCTGTTTGCGGAGGGCCTCATTCTCTGTCCTTAGTGTTTGATTTTCTAATGTGAGCCTCTCCTCTGCGGCCAATGATCCCTCCGCAATGTGCAACCTTTGCACTTGCTCTAATCTCAGCTCTCTTTGTAAGCTTCGGATCTGGTCTTCTAAAGGTGGTACGAGAGTTCCTTCTTGTTCGGTTCCTGCTCTGCTAGCTCTAGGGGTATTCCTAAGTCGAGTGATTGTTCTTTCTTGGAGCTCGACTCTTTCCCTTAGCTCAATGAGCTCATCCTTGGCTGCCTCCAACTCATCTTCTATCCGCTCCTTTGCTTCCTGTGCACTTGTTACCTCTCTTGAAGCCTCGGCTAGCTGGAGTATCAAGCCGTCTCTCTCGTTTTCCGCGTCATAGAGTGATGCTTTATGACTTTCAGATTCAATCATAGCATTCTCTAATTTCCTCTGCAACTCTGCTTCCCTTTGTTTGGCTGTCTCAATCTCTACTTCCTTTGCCCTGGATCTTTCTTTGATCTTGCCTAGCAGTTCATGCACCATGTGCATGTCTTTTTCATCTTCATCTGTCAACTCTAAAGCTCTTTCTGCCACCACCTCCACTGGCTTCGGCTCTTCTAGTATGTTCTGTTCGTCCAGTTTCTCTTCACTTTCTTTTGTACTCTTTGTTTTTTCCTCTGTCCCTCTCCGATCATCTTGTTTTTGTAGGGTGATCCCATAAACTGCCTCAAGGGCCTCTGCTTCAGTGTATCCTATCGCTACCAGATCCTTATAATCACTTCTCTTTTGCTGAACTGGATCTATCTCCTTTTCTTTGGTCTCGGCCTTCGGCCTCTCCAAATCATCTGTGTCCATCTCTATTGTGGTCTCTTCCACGATATTTTTCGTCTTCTTCGGGCTTGGTACATCAATCATAGAGGGGTATCTGTCCTCAGCTTCCTTGGCTTTCCCCTTGTCGGCTTGCCCGTCTTTCTCTTGAGATTTAGTAGACTCATCTACTTTCCCTTTCCCCTTGTCGTCCTTTTTCAGCTCAGCTTTTAAAAGCTGTACCTCCTCTTCAGTGTATGGCTCGACACGTTGTTGCTCCAGTATAGCCTCTGACTCCTCATAAGCTTTAATATATTGATCGTATTGATCAACATGTGGCCTGACTGAGCTAGTTCCGACTTTGGTGGGGTCTGGCACCCACTTTTCTTCAAAGTCACCCCTTAGAGCTCTTTCTGCTCTAAACTACTCCACTAGTCTTTCCATTCTTGCCACTTTCTGACTTTTGGTTTGCTTGGGAGCAACCTTCTTCTTTACTTTCTTCATAAGCGGCTCGTCCACCTCCTCTTCAGGTTCTGAAACTATTTCTAGTTTCCGGCGTGCTCTTGTGGACGCCCTCTTGGATACTTCGGGCTGTTCTTCCTCCTTGTCGGCTTCTCTAAGCCACTCATTCTGGGAGGGAGCCTTTGGCCACTGATCTCTAGCTCCAATAGCTTCATAAGCTATTCTTGTCAGAATTTCCGCTCCTCCTATGTACTTTGGCTTCTCGTTGTGCATGGCAATTACTTGCTCGTGGATGTGTTGAGCATAATTCACCTCTTTTGGCATATTGCTCTTTAATGCCCATGTGATGGTGATCGCAATGGCATGGGGCGGTGTCGTATACTTTTGCGGTCTTTTACTGCAAACATGGAGAAACTGGTTGTACAGTCGGCAAAGGGTTGCCGCTCTTTGGTCCGCCATATCTCCATAGGTTGCATTTTATTTCTTGGATCCATAGACCTCTATGGCCTCCCTTCTTTCCCTGACAGAGCTCCCTTTGTTGTGCAGCTTCAATGCGTCTGCAATGAGCTGTGGAGTGATCTGTACTTCTACTTTCTCTCCATCCATGGCTGTCAATGTGGCTTTCCCATCCTTCTGAATGGATGTTGCCAACTCGTACACTCTTCTTGTATCCACACCTGATGGTCTCGAGGTGAAGAAACTGTGCAAGTCTGCCCTTTCCAGGTACCTGCTGATGTCTTCTGACTTGCTATAATCTACCAATTCCTGTGGGATCATCGGTACATCCACCGCTTGCCCTTGAGGATCTCTGAAAGTCCCCTGGTAGATCTTTATTCCCTCTTTCTCCAATACTGCTTCCTCCACCCAAGTTTTGGTTGGCTTGAGGGTTTCTGCTGGAATGTCAAAGGGTTCCGCTTCTGCAAGAGCATCTTTGATTGTCGGTCTTTTTCTCTTAGTTGCCGATAACTTGGCGGAATCCATGGATCCTGTAACTCCAATTTCAGAAGTTAGCGTCTTTTTAGTACTGAAAGCCGAAATGAAGCTTTTAACTATCCAAATGACTTGAAAATTGAAACATGAGCTATTCAGGGCCTAAGGATGCAAGGTAGGTGAAAAAATATGCAAAATGGGCTCAAAATCATGCTGGAGACATCATACGCGTATGATGTCTTTTGTGTCAATTTGACTTCATATTGGTTGTGCTTGTAGCTGATAGTGTATACATGAGTATCATATGCTTGGATTTGAGTTTGGATCCCATTTGGTCAAGTTTTGGCCAGTTTAGTCCAGTTCCGGCTCTTGGCAAAATTTTGAGAGGGATTTGGATTTTATGATCCAAATTGGATAAAACTTGGTGGTTCACTTTCAAATGGCATGTAGATCACTTCTGTTTGGTGGTTGAAGCCCTGAGGTCCCAAAATCACATAGTGAGACATTATACGCGTATGATGTCTTTTAGTGTATTTTTGGACCAAATTTCTCTATAAGCTTGGATTTGGCTTTAGATAGGCTTATTCAGTGGATTTATGAAGTTTGGATAGATTTTGGGCTAAAAATGGCTCTGGAGACATCATACGCGTATGATGTCTTTTGTGTCAATTTTGCATGGGATTGGTTCTGTGGACTCTCCATGTACTAGTGAAGGACTATATCTACTCAAATCTTGGTTTGGACTTGAGTATGTTGGATTTGGGCCAAAAATAGGCTTTAGATGAAGGATTTTCCCTCAATTGGGCTAATGGGGTGATCCTCTTGACCAAATGGTTCCAAATTTCATATGTAGCATGTATTAGATATATATAATGGATGTATGATGACAAAGGAGCAGTTTTGGCTCTGTAAGTGCAAATAGACATCATACGCGTATGATGTCTTTTGTGTAAAAATGGTGCTTTTTGGTTCCAGATAGCTTGTAGATGTGTTAATCAACAATCCTACAAAGTTTCAATGAGTTTGGAGTTATTTTGACAAAATTAGGACCAAAAATCAATTTTATGGCCTACTTTGCGTCTTTTTGGTTTTCCTTGGGTTTTCTAACTCCAATTCTCATGATACTTGGTTCATAGGATGTGATTAACATGTGGAATGAGGCTATGCACTCAAATGTTGAAATGGATGTGAAATTCATGTTGTGAGACATCATACGCGTATGATGTCTTTTCTTGAAATGTTGGTCTTTTTGTGCAAAGAATGCTGCCCTAAGCCCTGCTAACTAGTTTTCAACTTAAAAAGTCATCAGTTTAGCTAAAAAGCCCCCTTATAGGCATTTCAGTCTCCGAAGTCGTCTTTTTGCCTTGGGTTGAATTTCTTCAACTTTTCTTCTCGAGAGTTGCATTTCCAGCTCATTGGATATGTTGTGAAGCCATCTATTTGGTTGAACTTGACTTTGGCTCCCCGTTCTCCATCTTTCTCCATTTGGTTGCCCGAAAGCGTCTTTTTCACCATCGGTAAGTGAATCAGCTTTCTTTTGGGTTTTGCTTGCAAACATAAGTCATCCATGTATATTTGAAGCTGCTTGTGAAGTTTCATTTCATTCGGTCGTCAATTTCAGCCGTTATGCCAAAATGACGCTTTGTGTGTCTGTCGTCGAATCGGTTGTTTCGACCCACTTTTGGTGGTCCAAACCGGAGATACTCCATGGTTGCATTGCCCTCGATGTTGTTAAGCTTCCTGAGAAGTTTTGTGTCGTTTCGACAACTTTTTCCTGTTTGCCTCTTGCAGGCTCTGTTGACCTAGGGTTTTTCCAGTCGTTCTTTCTCGAGCTTTGAGTGTTAGAAACCCATCTTCTATACTAGGGTAACCCACCTATAAGTTCTTGCAAGGTTTGGTTAGGCGGTTGTGCCACTACCTAGCATTCTACCGCATTCCCCGTCTGCTCTTGTTTCTTGGTTTTGGTCAGTTTTCGCGACAAAAGTTAATGATAAGCATCAAAAGCTTATGGCAACGAGTCTACCTCTCATGTCTGGTGTCCTCTGAGCTCTCGTAGTAGTCGTAGAAGGCTGTAGAAGGTTGGATGCTCCTGTGTGCTCTTTGCTCTCTCCAAGAAGGTAATAGTGGAAATGAGCTTGAAAGTGAAGTGAAAAATACTTAACTTCGGACTTCCCGGATCACTTGTTACCAAATTTGACATGTGCTCCTATCTTGTCATGAAATGCACTTTAGGATTTGAAATTTCTCAATTTGGACTCCGTTTGACCTGTTTCTGAGAAATCTGTCCACTTTGCCAAAATTCTGTCATTTTGGGCTTCCCGCAACTTTTCTCGAATTGTACTCAATTTTTACCATGGGTTGCCCTTGTCATTAGGATCATCACCATCTATTCTTTTCTTTTTTCTGATCTCGTTTCACCTGCTATTTTTTATTTTTCTTTTACTTTTATTAAGAAAATCATAAAAAATAAAGAAAATTAGCAAATTGAAGCCAAAAAATTCCAAACATACACAATAAATAGCTGGTAACCCTGTGTATATGAATATACACTTATTTGTGATTTCTGGACTTGGATTACCACTTTTTTCCACTTTTTAGCTCCAAAACACTCTTATTTAGTGATATTTACACGTCTAGAGACCCAAATTCATCATTTGATCTCTTCTTGTTGCAAAACAAGGTATATAAGGGCATAAATATTATCAATATCCGCAATCAAACATAAAAATTGCAAAATCATGTAAGACACTGCCCTTGTAATATAATTTTTGTTTTTCTTTGTTTTTGTCGCTTGTAGCTGCTTTGTAGCTCCTGTATACCTGTATACCTCCCCCCCTCCTAGTCTGAGTCCTCCTGGACGACTATGAAGTGTCTGTGGGCGAAGCATTGTAGTTGTTTTGGTCATAAGTTCCCAATGCAATTGTAGAGCGATGATACAACAGTCTTTCCAATAAAGCTGCTCTTTGTTTGATTGAAGGATTGGTGGTCGGGTTTTGGGTTGGTTTTGGCACTTCGGTAGTAGAATCAGTAGATGGATTCTTCTTTACCTTGTTGTTCTTTTTCAGAATCCAAATCTGCTTCCGCTTCGCTTGTGCTTGCCACAAACTCTTTGCGACCCAAACCTGCTTTGTTCTTTGTGTTGATATCCTCGCCTTGAAATACCTAGGAGTTTCCGTGGATTGTACTGAAGGGAGTTCTTGTTTACAATTCTTTGGGATCCAAATTTGCTTGCTATAGCTTTGTGCCGTCATGAACTTCTTTGGAATCCAGATCTGTTTTACTATCCTTGATTGTCTGGAATAACTCTGTTGTCTGGTATTGAAACTCTGTTTTTCACCTTTGTGTTCTCTGGCACAACCTTTTTTGGTCTCCATACCAACTTTGACTCCGTTTTTTCCCAAGGTTGAGCTGTTATATTATTGCTTGTCTTCCTTATCCACTGTTGAGAGTTCCTCGTCGAAGAGCAATCCAGTTGTATAGAAACTTTTGGTTGCCATTGCTTCTTCGTTTTCTCTGGTTGTTGTTTGCCTTTGTCTTTGGATTTGTCCTTTGGAGTTGGCTCTTCTCCTTTGGTGAACTTAACTGATTGACTTTCACCTTCGTATTTGATAAGCACTGATTTAGAACTCCAGTCAATCATTGCATTGTATTGCTTCTGCCATGGTTGTCCTAGCAATAATGGATGTTGTGTAGCTTGGTCTTCAACCACGTAAAACATATAAGGATACACATAATGGTTAATTTGTATATGTAAAACTGTGCATCCGACAGTTTTGATTGAATTCTCAGAGTAACTCTTTAACTCTTGCTTGGCAGTTTGTAGTTTAGTGTCATTTGTCAATTGTCTATACAAACTGAGTGAAAGTAGGTTAGCTTGAGCTCCTGAATCCAATAGTGCTCTGGCTTTGATTTGGTTGGTTCCTACTTTGCATTCAATGATGGGTTCTTCTTTGTCATTATCCATTTCTGTTATACTGACTGCGTTTATTCGTATTGCTCCTTCATTGCGCTGTTTCTGACGCAGTAGTCTTCTTTTCTCCATTCTTTCCTTCGCCTCGGCTTGCGCTTCCTCCACAATCTTTTTCTTTTTCTGGACACGCAGCTTTTCTTGATGTATTTTGAGAAGCATGTCTTGGGTTAGCGGCAAAAGATACTTTTTCACTCTGCATCCACTAATCCAATTGGGCATTTCTTCTCCGTCTAATGTAGCAAGCTTGACGGCTCCACTTGGTGATAGATCTTTAATCACCAGAGGTCCCATCCCTCGCTTTTTAAGCTTCTTAGCATGCTGTTTCAGAGTGTAAACTAGGACATAGTCCCCAACCTTAAACTCTTTAGTCCGCACATGCTTATCAAAAAATTCCTTTTGTCGCCTTTTTTGAGCGTAGATAAAGCTACTGCTTTTAGGCGAAGCTCGTCTAGCTTTTCCAGGTCATCTATTCTATCAGAAAGCTCGTGCCCTGTCCACTCTAGATCCTTAGCCACCCTTAAGGTTGAAATCAAGAATTCTATTGGTAAGATAGCATTTAGCCCAAAAACCATGTTATATGGGGTCGTTCCTATTGATGTTTTATATGCTACCCTATATGCCCATAATGTTGAATGCAACTTCTGGTCCCAGTCAGTTCTCGACTCAGATACAATCTTCGTGAGGACCGTGCATATGGTTTTGTTTGTTGCTTCAGCTTGTCCGTTTGCTTGTGGATGATACGGGGCTGATTTCCTATGGATTACCATGAATTCATCTAGAAGGATCTCTATCACTTCATTTATAAAATGTGTGCCTCGATCACTCACAATTTCTATTGGCAATCCATATCGTACAAAGACGTATTCATATAGAAATTGTGCCGTGGTCCTGGCATCTGCTTTTTGAGTTGCCTTTGCTTCGACCCACTTTGTTAGATAGTCTGTAGCCACAATGATGTATTGTGCATGAGTCTTATATGCAGGAGGTGAAATGGGTCCGACATAATCAATCCCCCATTTTGCAAAAGCTCTTGCCCCCATCATTGGTCTAAGCGGCATATCATCTCTTTTAAGTGGTACTTTGGTCCGCTGACAGTCATCACACCGTTTAACGTATTCCTCAGCGTCCATATGTAATGTTGGCCACCATATTCCTGCGGCTAAGACAAGTTTTGCTGTCTTATCACCTGAGAAATGGCCTCCACCTACTCCTCCATGAGCTTGCTCCAAGATTATCACATACTCAGACTCTGATGCGCAAATCCTAAGCTGGTTGTCTTTACCTCTCTTATAGAGTTGATCTCCTATTAAAGCGTAATCTCTAGCTTCTGTCTCTACAGATTTCTGACGAGCTTTTGACGTTCCTTCTGGGAAAGTTCTATTTGTGAGATATTCAACAATATACTGACTCCATTCTGGAGCGATCATTATCTGATATAATGTCGAATACTCTGCTGGCGGTTTTGATGAACATACAATACATACAGTGACATATTCATGTACGCTTTCTTTCATTCCTGGCCAATAGACTCCCAATTGTAACAAATTCCTATATGTGTTCCTTCTTGAACAATGAAATGCACATTCCTGAACATGTGCTTCGCACAGATATATATTATATTCCTCAGGATTGATGCATAGTCGTAAAACATGATCATTTCCCAATTGATACAACCTTCCTGCAACCAATTGAAGATTCTTGGATTGCTGAATAGCAATATGTTTCTGGTTGTATTCTCTTCTATCAAACTCTCCTCCATAGGTTAATAGGTTAACGACATTTTGAGACCACTTCGGTATCATTTCTATGTTGAACAAGTACGCGTCTGGCATGTCGTCATCTACTCCTATAGGGTCTTCTCCATTCGTCAATCGCGAAAGATGATCAGCTCTAAGATGTGTTTTTCCTTTCTTTACTACTACCGTGAAGTCGAATTCCAGTAAGATAATGAACCATCTCACTATTCTCCCGGTATTGCATGGTTTATTCACTAGGTAGAGCAAGGCTTGGTGATCCGTAAAAAACACAAACTTGTTGGCTAGAAGATAATGCCGAAATTTCTTCACAGCATATATCATTCCTAATCCTTCTCGCTCTGTTGTGGTGTAATTCTTCTCTGCATTGTTGAGCTGTCGACTGGCGTAACAGATAGGAAAATCCATGTTTCCTTCTTCTGGCTGAGCCAGAATGCATCCTATTGCATATGCCGAAGCATCTATATGCACATGGAATATCTTCTCCCAATCTGGTGATTTCAAGACTGGAGCAGTAATGAGTGCCTCTTTCAATTTCTTGAACGATTCCTCACACTCCTCTGTCCATTCAAAGTTCACTATTAGCCTGTAAAGTGGTTGGCCTATTATAGCGTACATGTAAATGAATCGTCTATAATATCCGCAATGTCCCATAAAGCTCTGTACTTGTTTCGCATTGGTTGGTCTAGGCATATCCACTATAACTTTTATCTTCTCTAAATCCGTGGATATTCCGTTTTGTGAGACAATATGTCCCAGAATTCTGCCCTGTCGGACCATAAACACACATTTCTCAGGATTGAGACAAATGCGATATGTCCTACATTTCTCAAATACTTTTCTTAGGTGTTCTAGATGCTCATCTCTCAGAAGAGAATGTACACATAAGTCATCCATGTATATTTCTAGAAACAACCTTAAGTATTCTTTGAAAGCATGCGTCATCAGCCTCTGGAAGGTTGCGGGAGCATTGGTTAGACCAAAAGGCATAACCCGATAAGCATAAATTCCCCACTCCGTTGCAAAAGCTGTTTTATGTTGATCTTCCAGTGCTATGGCTAGCTGGTTATATCCTGAAAAACCATCAAGAAAAGAGTATGTTGTTTTCCCTGATACACGCTCTAGAACATGATCAGTTATCGGCAGGGGATAATTGTCCCTGATTGTTGCAGCATTCACTTTCTTTAAGTTGACACACACTCGGAGTTTTCCGTTCTTCTTGGGTACTACCACAATTGGAGATACCCAATCGGTGTGTTCAATCTCGTATATGAATTCAGCTTCCATTAGCTTATCTATCTCTTCTTTGATTCGCTTAGCAAATGTATCATTATATGTGTATGGTCTCTGTCTGCTAGGCTTTGCGTCTTGTTTCAGTGGGATTGTGTGTTGGCATATCGATGGGTCAACTCCCTTTAAGTCCTTATAAGACCATGCAAACACATCCCTATACTCTCTGAGAAGACTCAAAAGTCTCTCTTCCTCGCCTGGAGACAAATCTGTGGCTATGTACACCGGTCTAGGTGTCTCACCTGGAGCTGCTAAATCAACTTTTTTTGCATCCTCCGGTCCGTCATAAGATTCGTTCTCCCTTCTCTCTCGAATAGGTTGGGTTAATACCACCTTCCTATCCTCTATTGTGAATTTCCTATAGTGAGAGGGAACATCCATGTTTTCCTTGATTTTGGCGTTTTCGTCCTCTCCACTCTCAAATTCTGTCGTCCAAACTTCTTTCAGAGTTTTCTTGAGCTCTCTGTACTTGTTTCTACGTTCTAACTTGGACTCCGTGTGTTCTCTGTTGCGCTTGTTCTTTTTGATTTTTCTGTTTCTGTTTTCGTTCCATTCCTTTGAACTTGATTTCTTGAGCCTCTTTTGTCTTTTCGTAAGCTCTTTTGATCATTGCCTCTCATTCTTCCAGAAATCTTGTCCTTAACACAATCTTCCGCCTTTACTAGCATTAGGAATTGATTTTTTCCTCTTATTCTAGGCATCGGATTGGTTCTAACCCCCTTTGTTTTTCTCTTTGCTCTATAGCGTTTCTGGCGTTGTTTAGTTTGGTTCGGAAAATCATAAAATCGGACATCCGTTATAGTTTCTTCGTTTCCGCTTGAATTGTCCGTTGACTCGTTGTCTGCTTCATTTCCCCACTCAGGATGATCGGGAATGTCGTGAAACACCTCCTCTTCATCTTCCTTTTCCAGTGTATCGTTCTTTTCAGTTTCTTTTTCGAGTACAGTTCTCAACATGAAGTACGGAACCACGTCGTACCCGTCCTTGTCGCAAAATTTCGTTGTGGGACCATCCGGAATTGCACAAACATCTAGGGTTTCTAGAATGTGTGTCCATTCTAATGGTTCAAGTGTGTCCTCTGGAAAGGGTTCTCCTATATAAGTTTCGTCTTCGATAGCCCTTTCTAAAACATATTCTTCTCGCCTCAGACTTCCACATTTCGAGGCTCCACACATCCATAACTCCTTTGGCTTACCTAACCAAGCTGGAAATTCGGATCCCGCCAAAGTAGCTGAATCAAACTCCTCTACCGGTGTTCGGTTCACATCTTTGTAGCTATGGTCTCTCAGGTTCACACGTGTAGTGGTTTCCATATTTCTCAGGTATATGTGATCGTAGCCCCAATCTTGGACCATTTTCAACTGTCTCATGAATGGTCTTCCCAATATGATATCATAGTTATTCTCCTTGCCAAAATCGACAATAGCAAAAGTATGTTCGTATTCAATGCCGCAAGAAGTCACTACGACTTTCTCTAATAACCCCATAGGTTTCTCCATGTGTCCATCTTCTAATTGGAGTTTCAACCTAGTCTTCCTTATTGCTGGTTTCCCCCATTTTTTCCAGATTTCTTTTGTAGCAATGGCTACCCCAGCTCCGCTGTCTAGTATTGCCATCGTGTTCACTCCTTGGAATTCAACTGGTAAGGTTGTATTCCCCTCTTCACCTTCGCAATACTCTCCGACCTTGTTTAAGGGTACAGGCTTAGCGTTCTTTTGTGGTTTACTCAGCTCTTGTATACCCTCTTGCAGTCTCGATGTTGGGTCTTTTATCCCAAATTTCTCCAAGCATTTTCCTACAGTGGTCCACATATGTGGTCTTAGCCTCAAAAGCTCAGCTAGAGTGATAGTGCATGTCACTGGTGTTGACAAGATCTCTATCAATCCTTGCGAGTCCATGACTTTTTCTGATGAGATTCTTCGTGAGGGAAGTGCTCTAGTCTCGGATTTTGCTTCATACTCTCCTAAGTATGAAGGTAAGGTATTCAGTGAGTGAGGTTTGCTCTCCATTGTTCTAACAGAGCCCCCATCTCCCCAGTAAGATTGCAGATCCAAGTCCACTTGAGATCCTGCCTCAAATTCCACTATGGGAGGATTCCTGATGTCCTTTTCCCAATTTGTCTGATTAGCTTGGCAACTTAGCTCGTTTGCAAAGTTTGCCTCTCTCACTTGTTTCCAAAATTCATTGTAATCCTCATCTCTTACGTAAGACCTCTGTATGACTGGATGAAAACTCTCTATCTCCTGATCGGTTGTGTTCAATACTATGCGGTCATCCTGGTGTGTATTTTCAGGCTTTTGTGCACTGGAAGTCTTTTCAGCTACCCGTGAAACGATAGTCTCTTGCTGAATTGGGTTTTCCGTTCCACAATTCATTGTTTCTTTTGGTGGTTCTAATAAGGCTTGTGCAGTCTCGATCATTCTCTGGCACATTTCAAGTCTCTGCTTTTCCAATTCCGCGTTTGGGTATGTGTTTGGTTGTTCTTTAACCTAGCTTCGTAAGCTCTCATCAGTGCGTCCAATGGTTCGTGTACTCTGTCGACTAGCACTGATCCCCCTGAGCTTAAGCTCGTTGTTTCTTTGATACTCTTTTGTTTCGTTCTTTCCGGGCTCATCTCTCGTTTCCCGTTTTGACTCTCAAGTTTTTCTAATCTATCTTTAGTTTGCTTTAGTTCCTCAGCTAGAATAGCGTCTTCACGTTCTTTTCTCAACTTCATGCGTGCTTTTCTAGCTTTCCATGTGTTTCTCTGACTCCGCGGTCCTTGACTAACCACTTCAGTCGCTAACTTTCCATTCTCAGGTTCCCTAGTGGTTTTCTTAGCTTGAGCTCTAGTAACAACTTGCGTTGGTATCAGAGTTTCATTTTCAGACCCACTGCTGGTAGGAATAGTTTCTAGCATATTCAATGTCGTCTTTTGTACTTTGTTTGGATTCTTTGAACAATCCTCAATGAAGTGAGTAACCCCACACTCAGTGCAATAAGCGTTAATTCTAATGATTTCCGTATGTGGACAAACATTCATCAGATGGTCACCTCCACACTTGTAACAGGGTCCTAGTGCTGGTCTTGGTCCCATTTGATTCGTCCTTTGTGGATAGGATGGTCTTTGTCCTGTTAACCCTCCATGAGCTATGAACATCAATGTTCTTGCGTCCAAATTGTATCTCTCTTCATCAGAAGCACTTATAACTGTTGGTATTCCAACATTCCCAATCATGCCCCATGGTTCTGGTTGTTTGGGTTCTTCTGGTGGGTAATACACATTTGGAGACATGTGTGCACCATATTCTTCATAATAGGCTTGAACAGGCACTAGGGCTTGTTCTTCCTGATTCTCTAAGGTTGGTGCATATCTAATGCCCACTGGTCTTGCTCCTGGTAAAGGTGGTTGTTGTCCCAATACCGGTTGCGGTCTTTCTATCCCCATAGGTCCTGGTACATTTCCCGTTGGGTATCGAGGTACTGGATGTAATTGAGGTGGTGCTAATTGAGCAGGAGGTGCATACTGACGCGCTCCCTTACATACCCTTTGTTGTAATAGCACTCCTCTGTTGGATGGTTTGTCCATTTTTGTTCAATAGCACACCATTTCAGTGTTTTTGGCAATGGTTTTTGGTATGGTGCCATCCTTTTTAGAGCATCTTCTATCATTTGCTCTACATTTGGCATGGTTGTTGTTTGAACATTCTTTTTAGTGGTAGTCTCGCTCGCTACGGAGGAGGAGCTACTGGATGCAAAATCTGTATCCGCTGACACCTCTCCATAAACCGTACAGTTATCCACTAAGTACAATGCCTCTCTCGTTACTTGCTCGAAACTTGTACAAGCTTTCAAGTGCAAGTCCTTCTTGAGAGTGTCGTTTCTCAGTCCCTCAATAAAGAGAACAGATAGTCTGTCATCTTGTGGTCGTTCACGTACTGGACATCTCTCAATGTATTGTTTGAAGCGAAGTGAAGCTTCCTTCACTTTTTCGTGTTCTCTCTGTTTAAAAGCATATATTTGTGAGACCGTATTGTGCTTAATCCCTCGTTTTGAGAATTCCTCAGCAAACTCTCTTAGCAAATGGTCAATGTCATGGAATCCCCCTATGTTGAGTGGTTGAAACCATGTCAATGCCGTACCTTCTAGAGTAAGACCAAATCCCTCGTATTGTGTATGGAAATCTGTTATCTGCTCAGCTCTTAAGACTTGCTTAAAGAGTGACACATGTGCATACGGATCTCCTGAACCACCATACTTCTTTGGCATACACTTCGCTACTTGAGATGGTCTCATACGTCTATGGTCTGCTACCAATCTTATTGCTCCTGTGTCCCGGCTAAAGCTTTCTCTAGCATCATGGACTTCATGGGTTACCCTTGTCGGTTCCCCTGCCCTGAATCTAGTACTAGGAGGTAAATGTGATGGTTCCGCTTCGAACCTTGGACCTGGAGTGGTATATGTGGGGATTGGAACTGCACTACCTCGATTCGTATCCATTGAATCTATGGAATGTAATGATCCCATTGGTCCGGGCTTCGAGTACTGAGGTTGACTGAAAGAGTCAGCAGCCTCAGTTCTTTGTCCTCCTGTTATCATTGGGTTTTGCCCTCCATTTGTTGGTGCTGGTCTTTGTGAGCTAGAAGTAACATAATACTGATGTAGTGGTCCCCCAAAGTATGTATATCCTTCTAATTCTTTCTTGCCCATTGTTGAGTATTGCCTCCCATACTTATCGTAAGCGGCAATTTTCACTTCCGATCCCTCTGTGTAGGTAAAGACATAAAGTCTTTTTTGGTCTGTCAACTCTCCGGTGTAGGGTTCTTCACATCTATAATAGAGATCTTGCTCCCCATTATTATATTTGTATAGCCCCACATAGATGTTATCAGTGTTGATCCTTGTAGTTTCATTCTCTCTTCTTAACCTCGCATCAGGGAAGTTCATTATTGGTGCTTTCTCCTCGAGTTCTTCATCTACTTTGGCTTTGGTGCCCATCAATCCCCACTTGTCCACAATGTTAGGGTTTAGGACTACCAAGTACATGGTACCCTCGTCATCTAGATATCTATCTCCGCTATAGCTCACAGGCACTAAGTCCTTGAACTCACTAGGTCTTTCCTCTATCTTTACACAATAGCGGTCCATTCCATCTTTGTAGATCCTGGCACCTTGCTCATTGTCGTACTGGTATTTTATGAACAATAGCTTCATTGTGGCGGAAGGGTTTGATGATCCTGCTGCCATATTTTCTCTGTTGTTCAGGTTTAAGTGTTCCAAGTGTTCGGTGAAAATCTCGTAAGATCTCTCCGAAGAAGTATCAGAAACACTTCCTTCAAAGATCGGCTCTAATGGTTGCACCCAACTTTGGTTTACACTTCCCTCGGTTGATATGACACTTGCTTGTTCCCCTTGTTTTGGTTGGTTATTCTGGAGATTCCTGCCCGATCTCAAATTCATCAATTCCCTTAAAGGACTTTAACTTCTCCGTCTCGGCAATTTTTTTTCCCAAGTTTTTGTGGTCAGAATTGATCCAAACTGATTGATACTTGGTCAATTGTTTAATCTTGTCAGTTGGACAACTTCTGTTTCATCAAGTGAGAATTTTGTTGCAGTTATGCTGAAAAAGACATTATACGCATATGATGTCTTTTTTTCACAGATTTAGACTATTTTGGTTATGCTCACTCTCAGTAGCCCCCTTATGCTCTTTCCACTCACAAAATTCAGTTTGAACTCTGTTTGAGCAAGTTATGGCTAATTTAGGCTTTTCTTGGCAATTTTCCGCTTTTGACTTGTTTTGGGTCAATTATGATCCAAATGGGATGAAACTTGAAATATAACCTCTAGACAGCTATTACAATGGATCTGTGTTGGCAAAGTATCAAAATATGTCCAAAATTAGGTAAAGGACATCATACGCGTATGATGTCTTTTTCATCAATTTGGGTTAAGACTTGATATTTATGCTTTCTACAGTGTTTGTAACAATCTTGTCAGGTCAGATATAAAAAATAAGCAGTGGATGTGCTAAAAGACATTATACGCGTATGATGTCTTTTGTCCCAGATTTTAACTATTCTTGGTTTTAAGCCTTCTCCAATGTTTATAATTGAGTTTCAAGTGTTTTTGTCAGGTTTGAATATAAAAACAAGATCTGAATCCAAAATTTTCTGTTCTTTGCGTTTCTTGGGCTCCGACTTGTCTTTTTGGGTTTCTTTGAGTGTTAATGCTCTTGTTTTAAGTTGAAATTAGGGTATAACCCCCCTTTTGAACACTCTGGTAAAGTCAAAATTTCTGTTTTGGTCTCTGTTTGGTCCTTTAGACATCATACGCGTATGATGTCTAAAGTTGCAGATTTCCAATTTTTTGGCACAGAATCCTTCCTAAAGCTTCCTCTAGTGCTCAGCAACTCCCAGATACACAGAAAATTTCTCTGACTTTTGTTTATTGCAAGTTTCACTACTAACTCGACGGTTTAGTGATCTAACATGCAATCAACCATATCAAGCAAATACTCCAATGATTGCTAGCTCTAGATCAGGATCAAATGAAGTCCTACCTAAGCTATTCCTAATCATAAAATGGGTTTGGTAATTGTGATTTTAAAGAGATCCACTGCCACTCACGGACTAGCAAATTCTTCTTCTATCAACAACTACTCAACACCAACAAAACAACAAACAAATCTAAGCTAATCTAAAAATACTGTCAACACGGAAGACCCAGGAATACCCCACTTCCTAGTATCTCTCGAGATCTTCGGAGCCACCACTCCTAGATCTTTTCTAACTAAAGTATACAAAGTAGTTTATATGACTCACCTCGTAGGATTAGTCTAAGGTCACCTACTTAGGGCTCTCGTCCCCGGCAACGGCGCCAAATGTTAAGGCGGTTACGCCGCTAGCGGAAGCTAAATAGCGAGAACTCAACCAACAACAGAATTTGTCAGACGAGGACGGAGCTTGACCCGCAGGCGCATGGAAATAACTAGGTGGGTGTCAAATCACCTACTCGACCTTCTAATGACAATCACTACTAAGGAAATCAAATCTAAGTTCTAAAATACGCAAGTGACTGAAATCCGTACTACGAATGAATGCTATACGAAACAGGATCTAGAATCATTGAATCGATCTCAAACTCAAGGGGAAGTCTATACACTAGGTAAGAACAACACCCTAAAGACTTGAACTGCAAAATCAACCTATAATCACTCCGTGCAGTAAACGCGTATGAAGACAGGCCGAAAAATACAGGTGACCGAAACTTGACCCCGATGGTACTAATGCGTAGCTCTACTCGTTGTGGTTCTATAGATATGCTGCACGCTCCATTCCGACACACGAGTTGGAAGAAAACTCACACCAAAGCTCGTAGGAACTTACCACACATAGAAGCCGATAGCGCGCACTCTTGGTATCTGTGCGTAGCTCTCGCCGTTGCTAACACAATGGCGGTGTCGCTTCTCCAATGGCGGCTTCGTAGCTCGCATAGCAAGTAGATAAGACTCTCTCTCTCTCTCTCTCTCTCTCTCTCTCTCTCTCTCTCTCTCTCTCTCTCTCTCTCTCTCTCTCTCTCTCTCTCTCTCAGACACAGTCACGGCGCTCCAAAAACTCACTTTGATTAAATAAAACTCTATATTTAGGTTACAAAACTTTGGCTTATATACCTCAGCCTTGGAGGTGAGAACATCTCTAACTAATTACATCAACAAGTGAAATTACTTCGGAATTACAAACTGGAAACTCAATTGAGTCCCGTTACTTAATGAATGGCTCCAATCAAAATCAATGTCGGAAAGACATTTATTACAATCAATGGTTACAAAAATGATGAGTGTGAGCAAAAATGTGGGTGTGATCCTCTGCTGGCTCAACAGTATGCATCAAGGAGATAGATATCGATGCAAGCTAGGGGCTTCAAGTATGGGATACAATACTGAAAAGTTTGCACAATTTTGTATATACGCTTCCACCTAGAGCTATGGATTTGATTGACATTCATATTACAATGCCAAATGATATGTGTGACAATGTGCAAGTTAGTGATTACACAAGCTAGGGGCTTCGGATATGGTACTTCAAATTTTGCACAACTTTGTATATAAGCTTCCACTACGAGCGGTGGATGTGTTAAATTGGGAAATGGATACCTTTACAAAGCCTTGAAAGTAATCTTGTGACATTTGACATTCATATTACAATGCCAAATGATTTCTCTAAAAATTTGCAAGTTAGTGATCACACTTGTTGACACAATTGCCTTGGTCACTACATAGATTGCAATTGCAGAGCAGGCAAATGTCACGAAGGAGAAGTTATTGGCAACCCAAGCCAAGCTTGTGGCAAATGAACAACCTCTTCCTGTTGAGTCACCTGACTCTAATGCCCCAAACATTGTTGATGAGAGGAGGTCGTCCCTCAACCTTTACCTCACACCAACTATGGACAACAACAACAGGCTGCATGCAGTAATTGTCTTCCTTGTGTAATTGGCCATCCCAATGTATTTTCCTAACATTAACTTTTGCAGGATCTTTTGGACATGGAGGTGGGGGAAACTCGCGAGGGGGGAGAGCGCAAAGTTTTTGGCCCAGAAGCAGCACTTGCAAACTACATCAATAAACAACCCATGGGTGACATCTGCATTATCCACAAGGACTTTTCCCGGTTGGACATTTTTCTTTGTGGGTCTTGAAGGCTGTCAACAAGCTCTTGTGCTTGCCTACTATACCTCAGACTGTGCAAGTAGATTTTCTTGTAAACAAATTCGTTGCAATGGCCACTTTTGGCATAGGTTTTTGTGGCAAGGTCTTAGCGTGTGTAGCTAGCAATCAAGCCTAAGGAGTGGAAGACCAACAAGCCATAGTGGCCTCAATCCTAACTTCCATATTACCTAATGTTGAAGCAAGACGCAAGGAAGTTGCATAGTGCCTCCTATGAGAAAACCTATAATGAGCCCCTTTTGTAATTTCACATATCAATATAATATTAGTTCCACGTGTACTTTCCTATCTTGACTTACAATTTGGTGTAAATACATGGATTGTTCAGTGAAATTAAATTTTCTAGTTTTGAATGGACAAGTTTATTGTGAGTTTTTTTAGCTGCCTTGAATCTTTATTTGGTATAGAGACATGGTGTTTATTATATCAATTTAAAAGCTAGCTTTGTGGGTTACTCTCTATCTATTGTGACGATGTCGGGGGTCCCAAATTGCCAGATGGAGGGGTCAGTGTACATGCAAGTGATTGTTATAGGATGTGTCATTAGCTTTCAAATGGTATTCTTAATGCTAATGTTGTACTGGATTTGTCCCAAAAACTGCAAAAAACCCCTATCCACAAGGCACCAATTTTGGGCAAAACAAGTGCACTTGTTTTACCCAAAATGGATGTCTTATGGACAGGGGTTTTTAACATTGTTTGGGCCAAAACAAGCATATATGGTGCCTTCCATATGTCAATCAAAGGTATTTTGGTTGTCTCTCAGTCTTCCACGGGTACATAAGGTTGGGAAGGCACTGGTAGCAAAAAAGTGTCAATGAATACTTTGTTGGGTCTTATTTTCAATTTGAAATGCACACATCATATCTATTTTGGCCTTGGAGGTGCAAAAGGCCCTTGTCCACCCACAAGGAAGCGATTTTGGGCCAGATAGGGCACAAATCGTTGCCTTGTGGACAAGTGCCTTTTGCACCTCCAGTGACAAAACATATATGATGGGTGCATTTCAACAAGTGGCATTTGAAGCTTGTTGTGAAGGTTTTGTAGCAATAGCCAACAAAAAAACTCATCCACAACTCCCCCCTTCCCTGTCTCCCCTTCCGTGTTCAATGTCATGGTGTGCAAGAGCCACCCGACAATGTACAAAAGACCTATAAAGAATTATTGAACACAAATTAAATACAAAGAACTTAAATGACAAAAGAAGGGACACATTACAAAATGAGTAACCATCATTTCATTTCCAAATTTGAAGTCTTTACATATCCATTGCAAAAAGGTGTTTTGTACATACTAATAGCTACAAGTTCGCTCGTATCTGTTGATGGGCTAGTGTCAAATCTTTTTGCATTATAGTTACACGCTTGGCATGCATGGCATACAAGTTGGTATCCTCAAATAAACCCACCAGGTACGCCTCTTTGGCTTCTTGAGTCCTTCAAGGCCGATGGGTTGCATGTGTAACTTAGTGTTGTAGCTTTGCAGAATCTCCCCGCATGTCCGCGCAAAAGGATCCCTTTGGATGAGAAGTTCCACACACTTTTGATAATGTCGAATATCAATAAAGCCATTGCTAAAATGACGCACTCTGCGAGGTTGCCTATGTAGTGCCGCTTGCCCATCTTGCTATTAAAATTTGTTTTGTGGCAGCACTTGGGAGGTGGGGCTTCATCCTCTAGGACAAAATTGTTGTCGCTAGACTTGTCTTCTTGAGGTCTTAACAATAAAAATATGACACTCATCCTCTCTAGCCTTCTTTGCTTCACAATTTGGCACTCGTCAAGCTTAAAAACAAACACCAAATTAGTTCCCAACACTGCAAGAGAAGAAAGACAATAAGTGAAGGTCATACAACGACAATGAAAGGGAAACGTCACATGATTCTTTCCTCACCATTAGAAGGTAGTGCATAAAAGACAAGCATTGCTTGTTGAAGCCTCTTCAAATCGAAAAAACTATTATTTGACATAGAGTAAGGAAACCCCTTGTCAATATTATCAGCACGATTCCTTGCATTGGTAGCTTCTTAGCACTTCGTGGAGATTGTACAAATATAGATGAGGGAATTATCTCCTCGATGTGAAAATAGTGACTTAGACGTGAGAAAACGTCTTTATTGGAGGCCAGTCTAGCAAGTTTCATCTTGCATGGCACGGGAAATACATTCTCGGTGGTAACTCCTCGTTCCCTCAAAGCATCCTTGAGGAGGCTATGTATGTAGTGTAAATCTTTGTACTGATGTTAACTTCATCACATGCCTTATGCACATCAACATCACTCATGAGATTAGAAAATTTATGCATCACCTCCTTGGTTATAGCATCATTAATATGTTTTCCATTTGGTGCGTGGTGGAGGAGTGCTATGACATCTGCCTTCTTAAGGAAACTACTAAGAAAATGGATGGGATCCTCTTGGCTTTGGCTACCACATCTCTTGGATGAAATGCCTTCAATAAGAATAAAAAACAAAAAAATCAGCACAGAAGCGACTTCATACATGTAGGAAATACGATAGGGTATTCCAAAATGCACCTTGTAGCTGTAGCTCTTCTCTTTTGAGCACCACCTTTGGGAGCCAAAGTCTCTATGGATGAGAAGCTCCGCTTATGCTCCCTCGCACCTAAAGGTGTCTCTTTCAAACGCAATATGGTACCCTCAAGCTTTGCAATCTTACCATCCTTCTCTTCCACATGTTCTTGAAGAGTTTGTGCTTCTTTCTCAAAATGAATGATCGTCTATTTCAGACTAGTAGTGTTATGAACGATAACTTGGTGTTGATGCATCCAACATTGCACACTATGAGCTCTGATAGTGGACAACCGCTTGCAGTAGCTCTGATCGTGTTGTGGATGGGAGGTTTGTAATGTCATTTAGATCCACATTATGGAGAAGATGGATTTGTATACATAGAATGAAGGAGGTAAAGAGGGGCCAAGGCAAAGATTATTGGTTGTATATTATGTAGCTTAGGCCTGCTATAGAAAATATTAAAGAGTTAAACATTAGGAGATGAGTTGTAGGATGAGAGGGGGAGGAAAGAGATTAAAATGGTTGATTGTGTTGAAAGTAAGGGAGAGGTATGAGAGAGGGAGAAGAACAATGGATAAGTGTTGTAAAGTGAGAGATAAAGGGCGAGAGATAAAGCTAGTGTATTGAGAAAGTAACCATGAAAAATGTTTTTTATGTATATATATGTGTTGGAGGGTAGTTTTAAGTGACAATGAGGTTTATTTCATAGTTTTTTAAAAAAGTGATTTTTTGGCTTAGGATTATGGACGTTTTGATGATGCGGCAGGGATGGAGAGAAGTAGTTGTATGTGGGTAGGAGGGAGGTGGGGGGTGGGGGGAGGGAGTTGGAGATTTGGAGGGAAAATAAAAAAGAGTCAAAGAATATATTTTCAAGTTGTTGTATTGAGAAAATGACCAAGGAGCTTTATTTTACACACACACACATATATATATGTTGGGGGGTAGTTTTAGGTAGAAATGGGGTCTATTTGAAAGTTTTGAAAAAAACTAACTTATTGGACTAGGGTTATGCATGTTTTTTATAATGTGGCAAGGATGTGGATGGGAGGGTAGTTATTTCATATCCCCACTCTCCCTTGTCATATCTTAAAAGGTAGAAAGAGAGTATAGCTATCTCCCCCCACTAGTCTCATTTAAGTCTAGAAAAAGCCTATGAGGGACTTAAAAAAAGCCTATAAAGCTATCCTCAATCATTTACCTTGTCCCCTTAACCACACACATTTTTATCTTTAAACCCTTGAAATTAGGAATCCTTACAAGGCCCTTTTGGGGTTCATATCTCTCCTAATGTCTCTTCACTATCAAGAATTATCAATATAGGTTACGATGCATCAGCCTCCTAGAGTTTTTTTCAACTTTTCCTTCTGAGTTTTTTCCTTATTGGTTTTAGTCTCAATTTCTGTTGATTTTTCTATGATTTCCAATTGAGGTTTTTTTTTCCAGCATGGATTGAGTTTAGCAGCTTCTAATTTAGCAGTTTATGTGCTGGATAGTTTTTCCATTTGGTTTCCAATGTCAAACTTGCTTTCAATCCAGCTTGGAAAGCTTCCAAGGCTGTGTTGATTGGTTTGTATATTTTGTCGACCAATACCGATCCTGCTGATTTTGGTTGTGATTCTTTGAATTTTGATGACAGCGTCTGCATCTTTTCCTCTACGTTTTTTTTGCACTTTCTCTTGAACTACTTTGTTTTTGTCTCTAAACATCATATCATTTGCATCGTTCTTTCTTGGAATCTTTTGTTGGCCCGCCAATCGTGTTTGACCCAGTGACATTTCTTTGTTTATTCCCCTTAGCCTTTGTCCTAGTTACTACTTGAACCAGAACTATGGTTCCCTCTCTAAGTGTTGGGATTAAGGCCCAAGTGGCCTCTTATACGGATATGGCCGCCCGCCTGCCTAACTCACTTACCTCTAACTCTTTGTATATACTCACTTATACTTTTGTGGATGATAAGGTTTTGGGAGATAACCCTTCAAACAGAATTCTCTACGTACTGTGTAAGATCTCTGTGTGTGTGAGAGTCGATCCACGCTCCGCTCCGCGACTTCAATTGGTAGCAGAGCCATGGTTCAATGCATATTTGCGTAATCACGCGCGCGCACTTTTCAGGCAGATTCTGGATTCGGAGCTCAAAAATTCACACTCGGCGTTCCGGGAGCATTTCCAGCAGGTGACCTAAAGTTTTGCCCCCCTTTCGAAGCCGTTTATGCCCTTAGAATTTTGTTCGGAGCACTACAGCATAAGATAGATTTCAGACGCAAAGAAATCCGTCTTGTGTAGATTGGCAAGCAGGAGGTGGTCGGCATCGATATCGGCATCGACATACATCACTCATTCGTCTTCAAAGCATCATCTATATACCAGACACACATATATTATCAGATATATATATTGCAGTCTGCATTTCTACTTCTTGTGCTTGCCAGGTTCCAGGCGAGGTGTGGCCACCACTAGCATGTATTGCAGATTGATGTACTGTGATTGTGGGTCTGCTAGTTGTGAGTCACGCTAGCAGACAGATCGGCGCAGCGGTCGTAGGATAGTGATTGGTCTATTGTAGGATGTATGCTAGTTCTGGACAGTTTGTTGAGCCATCTGTGAGGCTCGTGTGTGAGTTTTTTTGAAGCCAAGCACTAGGGGCTGGGTTACCCAGTGTGAGGTGGATTAGGTTGTTGGAGTTCCCCTCTACACACATCCTCTTCGGCAACTTTTATCCCATAGGATGTATGACTTTGTGTAGACATTGGATTGCATCTTATGCGTCAGGCCGTTGAGGCATTGTTCAGGGTTCAATCTTGAGACAGATACAGGTTCTGTGATCGCCCAGACAGGAGACAATGTATGCTTACAGGACAGCATATTATAGAGATTTTCAGATTTGTCACTTGTCAGCTATTTATGATTGTTTTTGAGCTATCTTTTGGTTCTCAGAGCTCAATTTACAGGGGAGACTCTCCCAAAATTTTTCCAAAATATTGACAGTTCCTGAGGAAAGGTGTTCAGCTTGTTGTTTACAGCTTGTTTACTGTGTACAGAGGCCAGTTTACAGAGGAAACTCTGCCGGATTTTTCTCAGAAGTAAACAGTTTGGCAGATATGGCATCTTCTCAGAGTGAGACTCTTTACAACATAAAGAAGCTGGATGGCACAAACTTTCCATTTTGGAAGAAGCAGATTTGGCAGGTTTTGGTGCAGAAAAAACAAGTGAAGCCACTGAAGCTCAAAGGGGAGAGACCAGAAGGTATGGCTGAAGATGAGTGGGGAGAGCTTGACGAGTTAGCTTGTTCCACAATCATGCTAACACTGGTAGAAAATGTTTACTTCAACATAGCAGAAGAGACTACAGCGTATGACGTATGGAAAAAGCTATGTGGTATGTATGAGAAACAAAGTGCTGCTTCTCAGATTTACTGGCTCAAGAAATTGGTGGATTTGAAGATGAAGGAAGGGACAGCCATGTCAAATCATCTCAATGAATTTCACACAATTTTCAGCCAGTTAACAGCATAGGAGATAGTATTTCCAGATTCAGTGAAGTCTATGTTTCTCTTAATCACTTTGCCAGACATTTGGGATACTTTTTGTACAGCGTTAAGTAATTCTGTCGCGCCAGAAGGTCTTACAAGTGCCAATGTAGAAGGCAGCTTGCTCATAGAGGAAGTGAATAGGAAGAACATTGACAAAGGCAAAGGCAATAGTGCTTTGGTCGTTCGAGGGAGACAACAGTCTAAAGAGAAGAAGGGTAAGAAGGCACAAAACCGAAGTAAGTCTCGTGACTCGAAGTCAAAGGATGACATAGAATGCTACCATTGTGGCAAGAAGAGTCACATGAAGAGAGACTGTACGAAGTGGAAACAAGAAAAAGGCAAAACAAAGAGTTCTGAGCAAGATGAAAAGAAGAGTTCAGTGAAGATTGAAGAGGTGAATGTCACAGGATCTGGTTCAGACAGTGATTCTGGTATAGCAGCTGGTGACATCTTCCTCACAAGCAATCTTGATTCTGTTTTCTTGACTGCAGAGGATGGACATGCTATGAGTGATTGGATTATCGACTCAGGGGCATCTTTACATGTTTCTCCGCACAAAGAGTGGTTTACATCATATGTGACTACTAAAGATTATGTCAGACTTGGCAATGAGCAGGTTTGTGACATACTTGGAGTGAGAGATGTGCAGTTGAAGTTTCAGAATGGCTCTTCTTTATGGCTCAATAATGTCAGACATGTTCCAGCAATCTGAAAGAGCTTGATCAGTACAGGGAAGTTGGATGGTGCGGGTTATGTGACAGTTTTTGGGAACAACGCTTGGAAGATCTCCAAAGGTTCGATGACTGTAGCACATGGCAGCAAGTCAGGAACTCTGTACACTTTACATGTTTCAGAGGTTAAGAACCATGTAATTAATGTGATTGAGCAACCAAGTGTGTCATTGTGGCATCGCAGGCTGGGACATATGTCAAAAAGAGGAATGGTAAGAAAACACAGGAACCGCACAAATCAAAGAGGAATTGTAGGGACGAATGGTTAGCTCTTGTGCACAGTGATCTATGCGGACCAATGCCTAGTTTGTCACTAGGGGGAGCAACGTACTTTTGTACATTCATAGATGACTATGATTGAAAAGTATGGGTTTACTTCTTGAAGCACAAGGATGAGGTTCTCAAGGTCTTTAAGACATTCTTGCAGCTTGTGGAGAATCAGAGTGGTTAGAAGCTGAAGTGCTTGAGAACTGACAATGGTGGAGAGTACGTTTCCAAATCTTTTCAAGACTTTTGTGAAGCAAAAGGGATAAAGCGGGAACTTACTGCACCATAAAATCCTTCACAAAATGGAGTTGCAGAATGTATGAATAGGACCATACAAGAGAAGGTCAGAAGCATGTTGTCAAATGCTGAGTTGCCTGATGGATTTTGGGCGAAAGCAGTGGCTACAACAATCCATTTGATCAACAAGTCTCCTAGTAGGGTTATGGATAAGAGTGCAGTGGCCGAGATGCTATGGACAGGCAAGGCACCTTCGTATAAGCATCTCAGAGTCTTTGGTTATGAAGCTTATAGCCATATTCCTAAGGAGTTCAGGAATAAGTTAGAACCAAAGAGCAAGAAGTGTATATTTCTTGGCTACGGAAAATCGGGCGAGATGGGTTACCAGCTTTGGGATCCTGAGTCCAGAAAACTTATTCGTAGCAATGATGTGCATTTCAATGAAGCCAAGTTTCACGCTAAGCGAGAGAAGACAGAGGAGATCAGAAGAGTTGTCTTCAGGGAAGATGGACCTAGTGCTAGCACATCAAGACAGCATGGTCAGGCTCAGGAACAGCCTATAGTGGCTAGAGAGGCGGAATCAGTTGTGGTGAGACGTTCTGAGCGTGTCTCCAAACCACCTAATCGTTATGTGCCATCTCTAAATTATGAGAATCAGTTGTGGTGAGACGTTCTGAGAGTGTCTCCAAACCACCTGATCGTTATGTGCCATCTCTAAATTATGTCATGCTCACAGATTGCAGAGAACCATCTTGTTACAAGGAAGCATTACAAGTGGCTGACTCGAAAAAATGGCAGTTGGCCATGCAGTCAGAGATGACAGCTCTGCATAAAAACCAGACATGGAAGCTGGTTAAATTACCACAGGGCAAAAAGGCTCTACCTTGTAAATGGGTTTACAGGTATAAGATCACAGCTCATGATAGTCAGCCAAAGTACAAAGCAAGGCTTGTTGCCAAGGGCTTTAAGCAAGAACAAGGCATTGACTTTGATGAAGTCTTCTCTCCAGTGGTCAAGATGACTACATTGAGATGCTTTCTTGCATTGGTTGCTATATTGGATTTGGTGTTGCACCAAATGGATGTCAAGACAGCGTTCTTGCATGGTGATTTAGATGTGGAAATTTACATGCAGCAGCCAGAAGGGTTTGTTGAGAAAGGCAAGGAAGATTTGGTATGCCAGTTGTTAAAGAGTCTTTATGGCTTAAAACAATCACCAAGGGCATGGTACCATAAGTTCCACCAATTTATGCTTTCTCAAGGCTACAAATGTAGTGACTCTCGATCACTGTCTATATACAAAGAAGGCTAAGGATGGCAGTTGGCTAATCCTTATTTTGTATGTGGATGACACGTTGATTGCTGGCAAACACTTGGAAGAAATTTCAGCTTTGAAGTCAAAGATGGAAAAATCGTTTGACATGAAAGACATGGGTGAGGCAAGTCATATACTTGGTATGGGCATTGAGAGAGACAGATCAAAGAAGTTGATTTGGTTATCTCAAACAGAGTATATTGACAAGGTTTTTCAACGTTTCAATATGGAGAAGGGAAAGGCATTGAGCGTTCCATTGCCACCATATGTGAAACTTAGCAAACAAGATTTTCCTGTGTCTGAGGAAGAAAAGGTTGGAATGGATAAGATTCCATATGCGTATGCAATGGTTATTTTGATGTATGCAATGATTGCTACACGTCCGGATATTGCATTTGCAATGGGAGTGGTTAGCAGATATATGTCAAATCCCAGCAAGAAACATTGGGAGGCAGTGAAAGCTATCATGAGATACTTAAAACATACAAAGAGTATGCGCATATGCTATGGTAGTTAGGATTTGAGTGTCAGAGGATACACTAACTCAGATTATGCAAGAGACTTGGATAAGAGGAGATCTACATCAGGCTATGTCTTTACATTGGCTGGAGGTGCCATATCATGGCGATCTCGATTACAAGATTGTGTTACGCAGTCTACTTCAGAAGCTGAGTATGTTGCAGCAAATGAGGCATGCAAAGAAACTATTTGGCTTGGTAGATTGGTAGCAGACTTGGGAATCAAAGCAGATATGCCAGAGTTATATTGTGATAGTCAAAGTGCTATACAATTGGCAAAGAATCCAGTGTTCCATTCGAAGATTAAGCATATTGATGTGAAATATCACTTCATTAGGGAAGTACTTGAAGACAAGCAGATACAACTACTGAAGATCCACACCAAAGACAATCTTGCTGATCTACTCACAAAGGGACTTCCAAGAGAGGGCTTTGTGCATTGTCGTGAGTTATTGGACATTGGATAGATGGCAGCCATGTAAATCTTTGTACATTTATGTTCATAGATTTACAGTTACTTAAAGTGCCACATTGTACTTTAAGTGGGAGGTTGTTGGGATTAAAGCCCAAGTGGCCTCTTATACGGCTATGGCCGCCCGCCCGCCTAACTCAGTTACCTCTAACTCTTTGTATATACTCACTTATACTTTTGAGGATAATAAGGTTTTGGGAGATAACCCTTCAAATAGAATTCTCTACGTACTGTGTAAGATCTCTGTGTATCTCTGTGTGTGTGAGAGTCGATCCACGCTCCGCTCCGCGACTTCACTGAGGAGCTACGCAGCAAAACTTGAACTATGTTTATGGCGGTTTTTCCTTTGTGTACTGGATTCGTAGAACAGCCTTCTAGAAAATGTCTACCCTTGCAAACATACCCTCGGGACATTCATTTTTCCAATGTTCATCTGCTCTGTAGTTATGGAAATTTCAATTTTTGGTTTTGACATTGGTTTGATCATAGGCGGTCTAGCTCCTTGGTTTGCAATGAAGTGAATAAGTGTCACCTCTACAGGTTCTTGATAAACTAGTTCTAGTGTCACAGGTGTCAATTGAGGATATCATTCTTCCTCTACTCCCATTGGTACAGAACTCGTGTCAGGGTATGGTGTAATGGGGGTACCAGAGCCTGTTCATCCACCTGCCCCTCAGACAACATGTACTTGATTGGTACAATACTATTCCCTGGTAGTGGTGGCTACTGGCCTAGTACAAGTTGTGGTCTCTCCATATACATGGATTGTCTCTGCATTGGTGCCACGTTTGGAGGCCCTATCAATACATACGTTGTCCTTGTGGCCTCATTGAAACATATTGGGTGTTTCCATCATATTTGTGCTTATAATAGCACTCATTTGTTTCGTGGTTTGTCCACTTTCCTTCAATGGCACACCATTTTCAATGGTAAGTGTTTTTCGATAGGTTTTCCTTGAAAAAAACCATGTCTTGGCCCTCTCATTGGCATCCTTTGCATGTCGGTCATCATGTCGTTCATGCATTTAAGTATGTCTTTGTTAGCATTGGCGAAAGCTGCCACAGTTGGTCCTACTTGTGCTGGCGCACTAGATGTGGTTCACTCACTTTGTGCATTCTTAACACTACTTTTCTCGTTGAAAATCTTTCAATTATATCCCAAGTCAATAGCTTCCATGCTGCACCCAAGTCGTGTGTTTTTTGCTATACAAAATAGCATGCAAATCCTTGTGTAGTAATCTCTCTAAAAACAATGTGACAAGTCGCTCCTCGGTTGAAATTTTCAACCCCAAACTGTTACCATATACATGTGGTAGTGATGTGTGTGAACACACTAGGACCGCCGGGGCATTTTTCCCCTCTTTAGGAGGTTTTTTCCCCCGTGCATTGTATATACGCCCATCACTCTAGGGCTATCTATCTTTCCATTGCACACTAAGTAACACACTCTCTATTGTGTGCCTTGAGCTTCCTTCGTCTTCTCCAAGCTGTGTGTGTTTCTCTGCAACCTTAATTCCAAAAATTGGTATCAGAGCACGTCACGTCCTCCCAGGCTTAGTCGCCAGCTGCTCTTGCACACGCCTGCTCACTTTCTCCAATGTCAATGAGCTTTGGCGAGCGTTCGCAGGTCAACCTCCGCTCAGAATTTTGATTTGGGCTCATTTCGGCCTCCGTTTCCACTACAGGCAGTACTGCACAGGCTATTTCGTCATTTTGTGCAGAATTTCTGTCAGTGCCGTTTTTTGCATTATAGGTGCCTTATAGTCTTCTATGGTTTGTGCTATATAGCACAGGTTGTTCCCGCTCTGTTTCTCCTATTTTCGGGCAGTTTTCACATCAAGTGCAGCATTTACCATCGCTGACAACAACAACACAGATGTGTTCAAGATGTTTGCTGATGAAGACAGGTTGGATGGGGATAACTACCCTATGTGGGCTTATATGATGCAACATGTTCTTGTGTCAAAGGGTGTCTGGAACATTGTGCAGGGCATTGATGTACGTCCTGGTTCTGAGGATGTAGGCGATGTTGAGGATGTTGCAGGTCTTGCTGCAAGGATTGCAGCTGTAAGAATTGTTTTGCCTACGGCAGAACAAGCTCGTTGGGATTTTAAGGATGCGCAGGATCATGCATTGATTACGTTGTCTGTGAAGCGCACCATTGTTCCTCACATCCGTTCAGCAAAATCAGCACAACAGGCTTGGGATATTTTAGCAGGTCTTTATGCAAGCCGCAATGAGGCTAAAATTTGTTTGCTGCGTAAAGAGCTGGAGTCGAAGATTATGCATGAGGAAGATGACATGGACACTTTCCTTGCTAGTGTCAAGGATATAAATGAGCAACTTATTTCTGCAGGTGAAGTCATTTCAGACAGTTCCCTTGTGCAGACTGTTCTTGATGCCTTACTAGATTCTTACCAGACTTTTGCTAGTACTTGGAGACTTATGACCCAAGGAAATCCTGAAGTTGTCAAGTTTGATGCATTATGCACATTGCTGTCGCAAGAGTCACTTTCCAGAAAAAACAGGACTAGGCAGCGTGCACTTGAACAGGCTTTTATTGCTTCTCAAAGAAAGGGTGGTAACAGTAATGCAGCCACTTCTTATGGTTCTGTTGCGAGTGGCAAAAATTCTGTTCCTAATGCTTCTGCTGGCAGTACTTCGTCTGGCAATTCTGGTGATAAGGGCAAAAATAAGATGTGTTGCCATTATTGTAAAGCCAATGATCACTTGATCAAGTCGTGTCCTAAGTTGAAGGCCAAAGAGGCTAAGAAGAAAGAGGGTGGTTCCACTGCAAATGTTGGTTCCACTACAAATGCAGCCATTGTTGAGTCTTCTGTGAAAGGAGACTGTGTTGCTGATGTTGATGCAGAATGGGCTTTTTGCGCAGAGTGCACATACAATCCTGTTGTCCATGATGCATGCTTGTCAGTTGCTACAGATTCACATGTGTGGTATTTTGACAGTGGTGCTACAAAGCACATTACCTCACATCGTGAATTGTTTACCTCTCTCGAGTCAATTCCTCATGGGAATTCAGTCACTTGTGCCAACAACGCCTCTTATCCAGTTCAAGGAGTTGGAAAGATTGTGCTAACTGCTGCTAATGGCAGTTCCTTCACACTTGTTGATGCACTTTATGTACCTGGGATCAAGAAGAATCTCTTGTCTGTATCCGCACTTGCTAGACTTGGACTTGTAGTCAAATTTGTGGATGACAGATGTACAATTCATGATCTCAGTTTTGGTGATGAAATTGTTGCATCTGGGCTTTTGTGCCGTGGGCTGTATAAGCTCACTTTGTATGACAAGTGTTGACAAAATTTTGCAAATGCTGTTGTAGATTCAAGGGCTATTTTAGATGCAAAACTTTGGCATGCACGTTTTGGTCATCTGAATTTTGCCAGTTTGCTGCGTTTGCAGAAATCTGATATGGTTGCTTCTTTGCCGCCTCTTGAAGCACCTGTCAAACATGTTTGTGAAGGCTGTATTTTGGGTAAGATGCAACGTTCTAAATTTCCAAAGGATGGTTCAGTTCGGGCCACATGGAGGTTGCACCTTGTGCATAGTGATGTTTGTGGGCCCATGCAAACTCCGTCCTTGGGCAATTACCTGTACTTCGTGACTTTCATTGATGATTACTCCAGGCATGCATGGGTATTTCCGCTTAAAGCGAAGTCCGAAGTTTTTATGTGCTTCAAACAATTTCTGGCTATGGTTGAAAATGTCTCGAAATGTACTATGGGCACCCTCCTTTCCGATCGAGGGGGGGAGTATATGTCTCATGAATTTAATGCATTTCTGGCTAGTCGTGGGATAAAACACCAATGTACAGTGCCTTATACACCTCAGCAAAATGGTGTTGCTGAGAGGAAAAACAGGTCACTGACGGAAATGGCACGATGTATGGTCAAAAGTCAAGCTTTGCCGCATTCTTTTTGGCTTGAGGCCATTATGTGTGCCACTTATGTACTTAACATGTGTCCTACGAAAGCTTTGCAGTTTATTACTCCATATGAAGCATGGCATGATAGAAAACCTTCTATTGCGCACATGCGTGTTTTTGGTTGTTTGGCATATGCTTTGGTGCCACAAGTGCGGCGCAGAAAATTGGATGATAAGGCTGTCAAATGTATTTTTGTTGGTTATAGTGCTGAAAGCAAAGGTTACAGGTTGTATCATCCGCAAACAAAACGTATTCTGGTTTCTCGGGATGTAGTGTTTGTGGAAGATTCTGTTCAGCCCTTGCTGTCATGTACTAGAGACAGTAATGTAAGCTCACAAGACATTTATGACACTTTGTTGCCTCTTTTCAGTGGTGGAAATACGAATGTAAGTTCCAATGAGGCAAATGTACAACCTATGGGGGTTTCTGAAAATGTTCTAGATCAGTCTATTACTGATGTAGATGTACATGATGTACTTGATGAGGAAAGGGCTGAAAATGAGCAGGCTAGAGGTATGCCAAAATGGCTGGTGCACACTTTGCGTGACAGTAAATTGGATGCACCTTTCTCTAGTCGTACTCGTTCAGGCTCTCGCCATGCATCTTATGCATCAGATTGTTATGCTTTGGCTATGTCTAGTTTACATGATGTTGAGGAGCCTCTGACTTTTGATGAAGCACAAAATTCAGAAAATTGGATGGCTGCCATGCAATCAGAATATGATGCACTTATAGAAAATAACACATGGACTTTATGTGATTTGCCTCCTGGCAAAAAGGCCATTGGTACAAAGTGGGTTTACAAGTTGAAACGCAAGCCGGATGGTGAGATCGATCGCCATAAGGCTCGATTTGTTGCAAAGGGTTATGCACAGCAAAAAGGCATAGATTATGAAGAGACTTTTGCTCCCACTTGTCGTATGACTACTGTGCGTTTTCTATGTGCATTGGCAGCTCATTTTGGTTGGGATGTACATCAATCAGACATTGTTACTGCTTTCTTGAATGGTGACATATTTGAGGAAGTTTATGTAACGCAGCCTCGCGGTTTTGTCATAAAAGGACAAGAGGACAAAGTGTGCAAATGTAACAAGGCTTTGTATGGGTTGAAGCAATCTCCTCGTGCTTGGTATGAGAAAGCTGACACTCATTTGGTCAAACAAGGCTTTCGTAACAGTCCAACAGAAAGCACATTGTATGTAAATCGTGAGGGTGATGTACTTCTCATTGTGGTTCTTTATGTTGATGATTTGATGATCACTGGACCAAATGAGAGACATATTGCTGAATTTAAGGCTGATTTGAATGCTACTTTCAAGATGAAAGATTTGGGGCTGTTGCATCATTATTTGGGTATACAGTTTAAGCAGTGTGATGGTGGTATTGCCTTGTGTCAGAAAAGTTACATAGAAACATTGCTATGTAAGTTTGGACTTGAGGATTTCAAACCTATTGCCACTCCCATGGAAACAGGTTTGAAGTTGAGTCTACATGATGCTGGTGATCCTGCTGATGTCACTCTTTACCAAACTATTGTTGGCTGCCTCATTTATGTATGCAACACGAGGCCGGATATTCAGTTTGCAGTCTCACAGGTCATCAGATTCATGCATAGCCCAGGGTCTAAGCATTGGCAGGCTGTCAAGAGGATTTTCCGCTACCTTAGTGGTAGTTTACATCTTGGCTTGTTTTATCGCAAGGGGCGATCATTGCCGCCAGACTTACATGCTTTTTCGGACTCAGATTGGGCTGGTTGTTTTGACACGCGAGTGTCCACAAGTGGTTTTTGTTTCATGCTTGGCAGTTCATGTATATCATGGTTGAGCAAGAAGTAACCTACTGTGGCCACTTCGAGTTGTGAGGCTGAGTACAGGTCAGTCTTCACAGCTACGGTTGAGTGTGTATGGCTCAGACGCCTTATGGATGATTTGGGTGTTGGACAGGACACTGCCAACACTATCTACACTGACAGTCAGAGCGCATTGGCAGTTGCGAGGAACCCAGTTTTTCATGCTCGCACAAAGCACATTGAGGTGCATTACCACTATGTCAGGGAGAGGCTCTCAGCAGGAGAGATCAGCTTGGCTTATGTGCCAACACAGGAAAACCTTGCAGATCTTTTCACAAAGGCATTGTCTCGTGAGAAGCTTGAAGCTTTCCGCAAAGCTTTGGGCTTACTCCTCTTTGTGGACTGATCTTGTCCTCAGGGCATGGCACTTCCCTTTACTCATGTGCCAGCTCTCGTTCACCGCATCACTCCACGGGGGATTTGTTACCATATACATGTGGTAGTGATGTGTGTGAACACACTAGGACCGCCGGGGCATTTTTTCCCTCTTTAGGAGTTTTTTTCCCCCGTGCATTGTATATACGCCCATCACTCTAGGGCTATCTATCTTTCCATTGCACACTAAGTAACACACTCTCTATTGTGTGCCTTGAGCTTCCTTCGTCTTCTCCAAGCTGTGTGTGTTTCTCTGCAACCCTAATTCCAACACAAACATCTAGCAATGTATTGTTTCATTCGACTCACGATCTCTTATCGTTTCTCCCTATTTTTTTAAAGCTATAGATTTGCGCCACAATGCTATGCTTGTTTCCATTTTCGAGCACGCAGCAACAAATCTCATGGCCAAGGTCGGTTTTGATCCAGGAGGTATGGTTTGGAACCAGGTCAAAGATTTTTCTTCTAATGTCATTCCAAACCTCTCAAACTGTGTGTGAAAATCGATTATGTGTTCAGCTCTTAGAACTTGTCTGAAGCTTGCTAAGTGGTCGTACGGATTCCCTATTCCATAGTACTTTTTGAACCATTTTTGAAAATCTGCTGGTCTGACTCTAGGGTTGTGTTCCGCACCTACTCTCCTGGATGGTGTTTCTCTCATTAAGTCTTCAAACCATCTATTTGGTAGGTGTGACTCATGTGGACGTCTTCTTGTCCTAGTGTCACTGATTCCTCCCCTGTTATAGGTGGTTTCTACATCTCTGCCCATGTTTCCATCATATAGGTGACTGCCTCTGACTGTGCTTCCTCATTCATTGACCATGCTATCGTAGGCTCTATCATTTGGTCCTATGTTCTCTTTGGTTTCAAGTATTATTCTCATAATGACTTATCGGATCGAATGTCCCTGGTATTTGTTCTATTCAATCTCCTTTGGAGTCATTATAACAAAATTGTTGTTATAACAATTCCTAAAGAGGTGTTTTGAGAGTGTCAACTGCCCTGGTTTGACATGAGTAGTCCAGATCAAGTATGTGACATTTTTGGCTTCTCAATAATAGACTCAAAGCATAGGATTTTCAGTGGGTATGCGCTTTAGAGCTTTAGTATCTATCAAATCGTATCCTTCTAACTCTAGCACAATGATCCTTCCTTCACAGCCTTGTTTGAAATTAGTGTGTCAACTTCCAATCCCCATCTGTCTACGAAATCAAGATCTTGTATCTTGAGTTATTGCACCCCATTTCATTCCATATAGAAGGTGTCTTGTTTGTTCGCCCTAACCTTCTCTTCAAACTCGATGATATGGTCATCTACCCTTATGACAAATTTCTCGTTAGGATCCAAATAAATTTGGGCTTTGTATTGGTTAGTCTTAAAGAAAATCAGAATATGACTAAACCTGAGTGAGGTCCCACTTCTTGATAAATCGAAAAAGAAGACATCTCGGAGCGTGAATCAGAGTAAGTGTTTGGCACTTCTTCCGCTATAGTCTTTAAAAGTCTCCCTTGGTTTACACTCTCCTCCATGGATGCCCTACTCTCAGTTTCTCTGTTTACTGCCTTGATTAGCAATAAAACGACCTGACCTTAAGTACATAAAGACTTGAACTCTCAATGGAAAGGAATAATTGGCTTCTTGTACCACTATTAACCCTTTTTAGATGCAATCCTCTCAATCCGGCAATTTGCAAAGTTCCCTTCCAATTTCCTATTTGATCAAAAGTGTATAAGTTAGTTAGAGGATCACATAGATATACAGGAACTTTTGATGCACATTCTTGCTTTATCCTGTCAAAACATTCAACCTTATCAATCTCCAAACTTCAACTCTAGAATACTCAACTTTAAGCAGCAAACAATGTTCAATTAACTCCAAATTTTCCAGGCTACATGTGGGCTACCAGTATGGTGAATCTACTAACATTGGTAATAAAACATGTGAAAAACATTGTCTCTGGTCAAAATTCTAATTTTTTCCACTTTTGCTGGTTCCTCGAGGTTAAGTGTATGTCCAACAAGCTCTGTGTCTATTTTCAACAGTTTTGGACAAGCTTTGCACAATTTTCTCTTGGTTTGGGTGATTTTAGAATCAGATACCATGCATCGATAAATCATAAGCAATACCAATCCAAATCGTTTAAAAATTTGGCATAGGCACTCAATTACTAACATTGAACCAAGTTCTATTGAAAAGATTCCAAAAAGTGGACTTTTAAGAGTGGAAGCTATTAATCACGATCAATAGCTCTTAGGTCAGAATCATGATTTTATCCCATTCTTTGGACTTGTATTGGGTGTTCACTCCTTAACCAAGTCAACTGTCAAGTTTCATGGAGTTTGGTTTAGTTTTCAAATTCTTAGGGAAAACTTTGTGTCTGTTTCTAGGCTTCAATGAAATTTTGTCCCAAATAACTTATAGGTCTAAATGGTCTCAAACTTGAATCAGATTTCTTTACCCTTATGTTCTAGCACGTGGTATGGTCACAGTGTGAAAATTTTTCATTTTCAGATCATTAGGTACTAATTGTGATTAATAGCCTTTTGACCAAATTCACATGACACAAAACTCAAAAACACAATATTATAAAGCCTGTCTCAAGGTTTTGGCCAATTTGGATTCAAATTAAAAAAAATCTGTAGAAGAAGCAAAACTGTTGTTAGTATGAAATTTCACACACAATTGAATTCCAATCCTTGATATTCCTTGCAAGAGAGGCTTGGTCTTAACCTGATAGGGGTTTGGTGAAACTGAAGTCAATTATAAGGTCCTAGCTATTGATCGTGATTAATAGCTTTTGGCCTGCAAATGGAATTTTTTGACATTTTATCACCACTAAGGTTGCAAGCAAAGCATTTCAAAAGCTTTGGTTAATCTAGCTCAAATTTACAAGCATAAACCATCAAGGAGCTATTACTTTGAGTTATGATCAATCTTTAAAATCTTCTCCTATAGTTGGTTTTTTTATTTGCCAAAGCTTTCTCGCGGCTTTCCCAAAATCAGTTATGGTCTAAAATGCTGATTTCTTTGGTTTTCCTAACTTATTTGCAAAGGTTGAGTCTTGAAGTCTCTAAAATTTTTTGAAAGTAACTTCAATGATGTTGAATCAGAGAGTGAGAAAGATCAAAAACCTCCATAAATTCCTACTTACCCTACTCCTAATCACATCAGCTGAAAGGTAGTGAAAGCGTCCACCAACACTAGTTTTTCTTGTTTTTTTCTTGAAAAGTGCATCAATCATCATACTCTCACATAGTCTAAGATATCAACCACTGAAAAACAACCTAATCTAAGTCTAAAGGTCCTCGAAGAGCATGACTACTCCCAAGACACCTCTACACAGCTAAAGTCGACATACCTCAACCGTGCGGTTTCTAAATGAGGAATCTTAACTTTAGGCGAACCTAGAGGAAGTCTTTGGACAATGTTACTGGAACTCTGAGGTTTTCTCTATTTTAGGTCACCTCGTCCCGTACAACGGTGCCAAAATGTTGAGCCCTCTGGCTACCAAGCCTACTATCTTATTGTAATGATAGTGAGAACAGTGGACATAAATATCATACCGTAGGGGGACGGAGTCGATCCTACTAATGCATGGAGGCTACGAGATGTTGTTAGATTCTTGATAAACACATGCACTCCCTACTTATCCAAAACATCACTCAACCGCATGTCAGGGAGCGAAAACTAGTTACAAGACCGCAAGAAAATCTCATCATTTCACCAAACAAACGAAGTCCAAACAAAACGAAACTTATAGAACGGGTATACAACACCTAAGAGCACATATCCATACAATCAAATTTTCCTTTTGGCCACTTACCAAAATCACAATTAATAGTTGCAGGACGGATTTGACCTAACCGTTTTTTATCCAGAATGTACCTATTAGCTTAGCAATGATGTCCTATTATCCCTCCTATGCATAAATACAGTTTTGATATGTAAAATGTGAGTTATGATCAGATTTAGGAAGAGGTTAGAGTGACAGTGAAATAAGAGATTCGTCACGAGAAACTTACAATGCCCCGTAGAGAGCTCACCTGCGAATGCAATGCAAGAATCAACACTTCAAACAGACCATCCGCGAGGGAGATATGAGCTTCAGAAGGAAGAGGGAGAATACACATTGTTCTTTATAATTAACGCACGTCGCTTAATTATACAAAGTAAACTTGAAAAACCCTTATAAAAGTTGACGTTTATACCTTACCATAAGGATTTAGGTCAAAAATAAGGAATTGAGGGATCAAGAGTTACAATCTGGAAGCTTATAGCCCCGTTGGAATAGATTCATAATTCATTTTCAATAAAGTACTTGCTTCGAGAATCAATAAATTACAACGGTTCATGGCTATAAGTGTCCAAAGTGTATGAAAAAATAAAATAATACATCCTCATTGTGTCTCCAGATCATCGTGTAAACTAAGCTGCTAACAAGTGAACGCCTTGCAGATATGCCTTGTATACACATCTACGCAGGAAGTTTAGGCTCATGAGCATATATGCCTTGTATACAAATCTATACTATATTTTTGGAAGTGCTTGGCCTTTACTCTTAGGCTCATGAGTTCATGCATCAAAGGTAGAGTTATTCCAAGCACTTAGAGATGCAAGGGTAGATTTCCAAACTTGAAGGGTTGAAAATTGTTTTGCTTAAATACATGAGATTCTTTTGTGGTTTTCAATCTAAGGCACTCACTTATAACTATGGGTATATGCTAGACACGTGATAGCTCCTAGTTTTCATTTAATAACAATTAATTATTGTTAGCATACGTGAAAAGAGTTTTCAATTAATAACAATTCATTATTGTTTTCCTATGCCTGTTATTATTGTTATTAATTGTTAGCATATGTGATAAGAGTTTTCAATTAACAACAATTCATTATTGTTTTCCTAAGCCTTTTGTGAAGAAGCTCTACTATTGCATCTTGCCATTTAAGCAGACAATCAAATTGGAACTTTTCTAGCTAAAAGCATACAATGGATATGGTTCTATCTATCCAAAATCCCAAGAATGTGCGATGTTTGTGGGTTTGCTCAATTAATGACTCGTTTAGTTTAGTTCGCTTAGATTTCGGGATTCCTCAGTGATGAAGACAAGCGACAAAGTTACAAACCATAAAATCACTTAGAAATTGTAAATCCGATTGTCCCCAAAGAGTTGATCTAATGGTAAGGTTGTGGCTCCTCAACCTACGGACTGTGGGTTCAAATCGCCCGTTGGGTTCCCTCTAGAGGGACACCTTGTGCTGACTTGGTGTTCACGTTGCTAGGGCTCTTGTCCTTGAGCACTTAAGTGCATCCTCCTCCACGGGTGGGTCATTTCCTGACCATGTTTCATGACTTATATAAGAACCTCCCGCAGTGCCAACAATGAGAAAATATAATAAAACTTTCAAGCCTAGGTTCATTTTCCACCTGCGCTTGATGAAACATCACGAGCCCGAAAGGGTACGAGAGGGCAGGGACTACACAGCACCATCACTCGCCCGTGCAAAGGTTAATGCATTATCAACTCTGCGTCCATTCAAGACCTTGACTGTGGTCTGATGCCTTCTTGTGCGCTTGTATAAGAGAAGGGGCGTCGCTGAAGAATGGAGCGGCCTCCTGCTGATGGTGGTGCTGAAGACAATGCTGAGGAGAGCGGGATGCATGAAGAAGATCCGCATGAGGAAATAATGCAAGACCAGAACAATGATGGCAACCAGATTAGCAATCCGCCAGATTCTGATCAGCAATATGGCAAAGCTTTCCATGGCCACAAGTATCGCCATGGCAGAAAACGTAAGAAGAGGTCACCACCATCTGCTTCTTATAGACTCTACAGGCATGCTGTGTCTCGTGCTCTCAATCATGCTCGCAGACAGCCCATCATCACAAGATCTATGACCACAAAGCTCACACGCTCTGGTGCCAAGTATCCAAACAAAAAACTCAATAGAGGCAAGCTTTCACAGCTAACCAAGAAAAGCACACGCAAGCGTGTATCCAACCGGCTACGTCACCGTGGCCCACAGACGAGTCAACGAATTCTTCATGTGCTCGACACCATCAGGCAAAGAACAAATGGTGGCACTTCAACGAGCAGTTATTGCAGTGGTGATTCAGCTCTTAACTTGAATAAAACTCTGCATGATCGCCATGAGGACATGGCCATTGCATACCTTAACAACTCATCAAATTACTTATCCATCCTTAAACTCTTTGATGATGGAGAGAATCAAACACATTCTGGTCACAAAGAGGGTTCCCCTAAACCAAATCACTCCCTGCAAAGACCTTCACCTTGGAAACGGCTCCCTCCTTTCTTGGAAAGGCCTCCATCACCTTCATACTCCTCTATTTCTCACAACTTTACCTCCTCTTCCTCTTCGTTTGTACGCCCCTCACATTCATCCTCTCCCTCAAAAAGCAGCTCATACTCTTCCTTTCCCTCTGGACCCCCCTCGCATTCATCCTCTCCCTCGAAAAGCCGCTCATACTCTTCCTCTCCCTCTGTAGCCCCCTCGCATTCATCCTCTCCCTCGAAAAGCCGCTCATACTATTCCTCTCCCTCTGGAACCCCCTCGCATTCATCCTCTCCCTCCAAAAGCAGCTCATACTCTTCCTTTCCCTCTGCACCCCCCTCCCATTCATCCTTTCCCTCGACAAGCGGCTCATACCCTTCCTCTCCCTCTGTAGCCCCCTCGCATTCATCCTTTCCCTCAAAAAGCCGCTCATACTATTCCTTTCCCTCTGGAACCCCCTCGCATTCATCCTCTCCGTCGAAAAGCCGCTCATACTCTTCCTCTCCCTCCATAGCCCCCTCACATTCATCCTCTCCCTCGAAAAGTCGCCCATACTATTCCTTTCCATTTGTACGCCCCTGGCATTCATCCTCTCCCTCCAAAAGCAGCTCATACTCTTCCTTTCCCTCTGCACCCCCCTCCCATTCATCCTTTCCCTCGACAAGCGGCTCATACTCTTCCTCTCCGTCTGTAGCCCCCTCACATTCATCCTTTCCCTCGAAAAGCCGTTCATACTATTCCTTTCCCTCTGGAACCCCCTCTCACCCATCCTCTCCCTCGAAAAGCCGCTCATACTCTTCCTCTCCCTCTATAGCCCCCTCGCATTCATCCTCTCCCTCGAAAAGCCGCCCATACTATTCCTTTCCCTTTGTACGCCCCTGGCATTCATCCTCTCCCTCCAAAAGCAGCTCATACTCTTCCTTTCCCTCTCCACCCCCCTCCCATTCATCCTTTCCCTCGACAAGCGGCTCGTACTCTTCCTCTCCCTCTATAGCCCCCTCGCATTCATACTATTCCTTTCCCTCTGGAACCCCCTGGCATTCATCCTCTCCCTCCAAAAGCAGCTCATACTCTTCCTTTCCCTCTCCACCCCCCTCCCATTCATCCTTTCCCTCGACAAGCGGCTCGTACTCTTCCTCTCCCTCTATAGCCCCCTCGCATTCATACTATTCCTTTCCCTCTCGAACCCCCTCACATTCATCCTCTAGCTCAAAAAGCCGCTCATACTCTTCCTTTCCCTCTGCACCCCCCTCCCATTCATCCTTTCCCTCGACAAGCGGCTCGTACTCTTCCTCTCCCTCTATAGCCCCCTCACATTCATACTATTCCTTTCCCTCTCGAACCCCCTCACATTCATCCTCTAGCTCAAAAAGCCGCTCATACTCTTCCTTTCCCTCTGCACCCCCCTCCCATTCATCCTTTCCCTCGACAAGCGGCTCGTACTCTTCCTCTCCCTCTATAGCCCCCTCGCATTCATACTATTCCTTTCCCTCTGGAACCCCCTCACGTTCATCCTCTAGCTCAAAAAGCCGCTCATACTCTTCCTTTCCCTCTACACCCCCCTCCCATTCATCCTTTCCCTCGACAAGCGGCTCGTACTCTTCCTCTCCCTCTATAGCCCCCTCGCATTCATACTATTCCTTTCCCTCTGGAACCCCCTCACATTCATCCTCTAGCTCAAAAAGTCGCTCATACTCTTCCTCTCCCTCTGTAGCCCCCTCGCATTCATCCTCTCCCTCGAAAAGCCGCACATACTATTCATCCTCTCCCTCGAAAAGCTGCTCATACTCTTCCTCTCCCTCTGTAGCCCCCTCGCATTCATTCTCTCCCTCAAAAAGCCGCACATACTCTTCCTCTCCCTTTGTAACTCCCTCGCATTCATCCTCTCCCTCGAAAAACCGCTCGCGCTCTCCAAAACCACACGACCCTCCACATTGGCCGCCATATACAAGAAGCTCCGAAAACTCCGAAGCTTCCTCTGTACGCCCCTCGCATTCATCGTCTCCCTCAAGGTCACCTGACTCTTCAAATGGGTCACGGAATAAAAGAAGCTCCAAAAAATCCATAGCTTCCTTACAATATCATTATGGGGGGGGGGCTTCTTCATCATATTCTGTTAATTCATCTTCTGATTCATCTGAGCATGCATCAACACCATGTTGGATTCGCACCTCAATAAGGTCCCCTTCGCCTGCATCGTCTCCAACTTCATCCTCAGCACAAAGTCACATCCTCAGCTCATTGAGGTCCCCTTCATCTTCAAACAGTCCGAGCAACAAGACATCACAGACTAGCCCTATGCAATTGTCCTCTGCCAATTCGCCTTCCCCTTCCCCTTCTCACTTTCGTAGCTCACCCCGGACCTTACCCGCTAGGAACAATCGGTCAGAAGGCTTAATCCTTAACCCCTTTGGTTCTCCTTCTAGGTCATCAGGCACTAATTCTTCAGCCTACGTCAAACCATCTTCACCAAGACTTTTGAGTCTACACCATAGTCTCTCTCTATCCAGCTTCCAATCAAGGCCAGGCCTTGCCGTTGCAAGCCCGGCCAGTCCCAATCACCCCTCTTCTTTCCCAAGGTACTCTATGTCGAGACCCACTGATTTCAATCTCATGTCACCAATGCCATCTGATTACTGGGCACACAGGCTCTACCCTCCCTTTCCGCGCTACCCTTCCTTGTCTTTGGCAGCATACTCTCCATCAAGAATCCATCCTGCTTTACACTCGTCTCTCCCTCACCACATTATCTCTTCAGCACCGTCCCCAACAGCATCATCAGAATCAGCTCCTGAAGGCTCTTTTCCACCCGGTTTTCGGCCACAAGAACCCTCAAGGAGCGAAAACTGTTACTCTTCCAGCAATTGCTGCTCTCCTTACTCCAGCAACATAGCACCACTACAAAGTGCACATGCGCCAATTTTGTCAACAGAGCCCTCTCCCCGACGGCAGCATCATGTCACCTTTGAATCAAGCGCAAATAGCCAATGTTCCCAAAACTCGTCTGCAGTGGCTGCACAAAACTGCCATACTAACCGAAGGAACAGCACTCCACATCCAAACTACTATCTGCAACAAGTAGCTTCGAACAGACCCTGGCGCATATCACAGTCAGGGAGGCAGTCATTTCAACATGAACAAATGACATCACCAGATGATACATCGGGCCTTGGGGCATCACAACGCACAACCATGGCACAAATGAGAGGGTCGTTTCAACATGAGCCAACAGCATCAACAGACCATCCCTTAAGAGTTTGTGCAACACAAGAGCCAGAAGATGCTGCTGCCGCATACTGTGATCAGGTGAAGACCTTGAAGGCATTATGGGGTAGGCGTGACTCAAAGTGTGTGAATTGCGGCCAAGTGGGATGGACATTCCAGCCCATATCACTGTCCGGAAGGCAGTCATTTCGACATGAACAAACAGCACCAACAGATTATACATCGGGCTGTGGTGTGTCAGAAAGCTCAACCATGGCACAAATGAGACGGTCGTTTCAACATGAGCCAACAACATCCACAGACGATCCCTTAAGGGTTCATGCAACACAAGAGCCAGAAGACTCTGCCGCATACCATGATCGGGTGAAGAGAACCTTGGAGGAAATACAGGGTAGGCGTGACGCAAAGTATGAGAATTGCGAACAATGGACAGTACATTCTCACCGACACTGCCAAAATCTATCAGAGTATAGACAACAAGTAGCTTGGAACAGACTCCGGGCCATATTACCGTCAAGAAGGCAGTCATCTCAACATGAACGAACAACACCAGAAGACTCTGCCGCATACCGTGAGAACTGCGACCAAGAGTTACCTTCTCGCAGGCAGTATAGATCAAGCACAGAGTGCCCACGTACAGAAAGCAGAAAGCGTCAGCGGTCTCCTGGCTCTCCATCTCCCCGTCCTCATAAACAACATAGGCCATGATCTCCAGGCATGGCAGTGGCAACACACCGCGCACCCAAACTTGGAAGCCACCTGTCAAAAAGCCATTAGCGGCGTGATATGGGCAGCGGAAAATGTTTTCGGCAACCAGCTTGAGCTCTTCCCCAACAAACATTGTCAAAAATAAAAAACAAAAAACATTCAAAGGTGCTCCTAATTCAAAGATTTCACTCAAAAACAAGAAAAACGATGTGTTAATCTGTAGCACGTAACGACAGACAATGACGAAGCACATTGATTTGTAACAATATAATCTAAGAAAAATGAATACAACATTGAGAGTAAGAGAGAGAGAGAGAGAGAGAGAGAGAGAGAGAGAGAGAGAGAAACGCTAAAGAGAACTTGGAAGAAAATGCTAAAAGAAAAATGAAAGAGCAAAGAAACACCTATTTATATGGACACAAAATGTCTTTTGACTTTCCATCTTCATTCGTCTTTTGACTTTCCACCTTCATCTGTCTTTTCATTTCCTAAACTCACCCTTCACTTATGCACTTAATATGTTTTGAAAGAATTTTTATTTTTCTGAGATTGGAGAGACCTAATTGCCTGCCCATCTCCGAAAAACGATGAGAGACAACATATTGGTGTGTAAGAGGACTTTCCCACAGTGGATTTCGAAAAGGAATTCAGGAGAATCTTTTCAACTTTCTGCATTCACATGATGGGTTTAGACCACGCAACCTAGAAACTAGGAGGATGTGTTCCTTTACATAAACTTTTGCATTTTATGAAAAGGAACAATCTTCATGAAGAGTATGACCGTCAGTTGTAGGTGACATCTTAAAAAAGGCTTGCACTTATGTTTTGAAAAGTGAAGTGACTTACACTAACAAGTTTTAAAAGGTAAACTGACGTGCGTGTAAAGATGCGATACATTTCTTTTGTTCCTTTAGACATAGTTTGGGAATAGTTTTGAAACCCTCCGTGGGAAGGCCCTCTAAGCACCCTAAGTTACTAATGGTAAGAGCTCCCCTGAATTTCTGGCCACAAGGTGTGTAGATCCTACCATGTTGCCTGAGTTTTCTATGTAAAGGTCAATATTACTTACACATTCACTCTACAATCGGTAGTTGCGGACGAGTGCTACCAAGCATAGGTCTACTGCATGTCGGCATTTCATGTAGAGACAAGTAACGTTTTAGCTAGTCGCATCAATCTCCTTGTGTATATGTATGATGTAGCCCCCATATAATGCATGAGATTACCAAATCCTACAATCTAACCATGTTTTGGAGTGGCATAGTCAATATATAGGGACTTAAATCAAAGTGCTAATGGCATGAGTTTGAGCATTAGTTGTCCATGATAATCAATGGAATGAGCATAGGTAAAGGGAAAAATGAAGATCATGAGTATCCATATGCCCTTGTGCCTTCTGCACGCATGGTCATTCTTGTTTGCATTAGTGCCAAAGTGAATGGCAACAAAGAATACTCTAAGCTCAATTAGCAAATGTTTTTTGCATGACTACAACTATGAACCCACAAGTGCCATTGTAGTAATGCACGTGTTCTCATGAGTCAAAATATAGTGGACAACAAAGATGAGAAAAACTATAAAAGCCCTTTTTTATTTACGCTAAGGGTTATATGGAGTTAACAGTTATTATGAATGTATACAAGGTGTAGCATGGGCAACAAAAATCTAACATGGTAAAATGCAAACTAGAGGCATGCTTTGTTACCTAGATTCACATTGAATTGTTCCCGCTTGAGGATTGACTGAAGGGTATTTGTGTATGTTTGGAATAAATTTTTTCTTGAGCACTGTGTGTTAGTGTACAATGGACAATACAATTCTATATTGAAGCACAACAAAAATGACATGTGATTGTATCATGTCTTTGATTCGTGCCCTCATGCAAAGGTTACCTTTTGTGTAACTTCTGATGTTTGTGTGTGTTTCGCCACTGTGTTGTCAACATTCAACAAGTGTACAAGGTTGATCATCCTTGAAAGTTGATGCCTCTAATGATAAAAATAAGATGACTACAATTCTTGGTATTCATTTTTTTCGCAATACTCACAATTATTCTTTGAAGCATGTTTATTACTTATTATGTCCGATTTCATGTTCATAGACTAAAAAACATGTCACAATAAATGAAAAAAAACAAGACCCCTTCAAGACTTTGCTAGTGTAGATTGGTTTGCATATATATCTTATCCACATAGGCATATAAGTATAGGAGAATTTTGAAAATGTTTTGAGAATTTTGCCAAAAATGGCACTTTATAGTAGACGTCTGGCAAATTTAGCTCCCAAGACCACAAAACTCAAAAGGCTTGGGCTAATCTTTGAAAAAATGATCTATGAAAGCTTTTGGCTTTCTCGAAAATTATATGGGGGGAGTTGGATTTCCTTAACTCCTCCAATATTCTTCTTGTGACAACCAGAGTTCCATTGCAATCACCAAGAACGAGTATTCCATGCTAAGGCAAATCATATCGAGGTTCAATTTCCCTATATTTGTAAGCAAGTTCTACCTGGAGATCTTTCTTTGGAGTATTGTCCTACAATAGAATAGGCAGTAGACATCTTCATGAAGGTTTTCCCTTAGCACAATTTGTCATCACAACTTAGGCTTCTATCTGTTGTCTCACCAACATATGCTGACATTGATGATTGACGTTAAAGAAAAAGAATTAGCCCTTGTCGTTGATAAACGGCAATTCATGGGGCAGCTTTTAGTTAAGTTAATCCCATACAATTATGCAAGTACTAGGGTTACTAAATGTAGGCTTCTTCTTGTTACGATTTGTACTTGCACAATTGAAATGCCCAATTTTTCCAACTTTTTTTTGCACTTCTTTTTAGATGGGTCCTGCTTGATGCATGAAGCTTTTCTATTGGCCTTCTTCTTGCAAAAACTATACTTCACCTTGGCAATTGAGACTACAGTTTGGTCTGCGGCGGTTGAAGTAGATTTCAAAGCCACATTTCCATTTTGGCGCTTGATATTTTTCTTTTCTTTAGACTTCAAGTAGAGTGGACTCACAACTTCCCCAAGTCAGAATGAGTAAGTGAGTGAGCATGATGACAAGGGAGTCATACTTCAATGTCATACTCTTCAAGAGCATAGTTATGGCACCATCTGCATCCACCTTAGTTTCAATGGATGCTAGTTGGATCATTATGGACTTCATTTTGGACTTGGAATGCCGCAAAGAGTCCTTCATTTCAAGTCAAATAAACCTTGATTTTTAGTATAGTTTTTGAGCGCTTACTGATGGCACCATAAATCTTTGAGAGATTGCTCATGATCTCCTTTTCCATCACTTTCACTACCACATGATGGATAAAAAATATGCCAAGGTTGAGAGCAATAATTTCCTGTGTGCACTCATAGTCTTTGATTTCTTTGGATTGTTGACATGGACCCTTTCGACATAAGTTTCTATTTATTGCCACGTATGAAAGACTTTCAATTTCTAGCATTTATTTGGCCATTTTGAAAAGATTGTTCCTAATATTGGCCAATGCCTAATGCGATTACATTGAACCACTCCAAACACACAACTATCAACTTGTGTAGATGGCTTCTCTATGAGTTCCTTTTAATATTTGTTGAAAGAGATGAGTTTAGAGGCTATTTTGTGTGTGGCTAGAGTTTAAAATAGTCTAGTGATAGAATGAAAGATTGATTTCTCTTATCAGTAACTTCTAAGGCTACCCTCACAAGCCCTCTGGTAGCTATAGTAGAGGCATGCAGCCCCAATCACCACCTTTAGTGTCTATTTACTCTACATATCAGAGGGTAGGCAATTGAAGCCTTGTTGTTGACGGTAGCTCTCAACAAGAGCTCACAACAACAACTCTTATAGGCCTTTTTCTCACAACAACAACACTTCAGCTGCTTACACTAGAAATAATAGCCTACCTACTACATAGATTTTGATGGGGTTTTACAAGCCTACCTTAGGTGACGGGGTGCACTTGCACCCCATCAATGCTACTATGTAGGGAAATCTTTGTCATCCCATGCCTTTCTGTTGGTTGCTTCCAACACCTACAACAACTTTGTCATTGATGTTGTTGCATGTCACTCCTTGTGATTCTGCAGCTTATTCTCACCCACCCAAGAAAAGGCTGCAATACCATGTTACAAAATAGAGGATAAGGTTGTGAATTTATATTTTTATTTCTTTATTTATTTGGTTTAGATTTCTACAGCCATACAAATGAAATACCTTCCTCTCTTCTTAAATAAGTAGAAGGCTCAATTTAGTCCACTCCTTTCTTGGGTGATGTGGATTTTTTCTATCCACTTATTCATTAAGAGGGACTTCCCACACATGTGACTCTCATACTTCTAACACCCTACTCTACGCATACAATCCCAATGCACAAGAAGTATCATAGCACTCCCAAATTCTTCATATCCGATTCCTATTATAAGAGGCTCTAACATGCTTAAATTTAGCCTCCAACAATCAAATAATCCACTTAGATGAAAAAGATCACTTTACATGTCTCAATCTCTTATTGATATAAAGAGTGATCCTCATATACCATGCAAAAATCTATAATAACAAAGTATGTTGCATTCCTTTGCTACCAAGTTGTAAGCACTTGATTCAACCCGCAAGTGCTTTCTTCAGTTTGCACACATATTTGGGAGAATGCAATCTTCATATCCATGTGGTTGATCCATGTATCTCCGCTTCTTGAAAGTGAACTTGCAACATTGCATTCTCTACATCCATTTGATGAAAAATCTAGCCCTTTGATGCATCCACTATAATAATAGAAGAATGAAGGGTAGCCATGTTAGCCCTACGGTATCTACACATCCACTATAATAATAGAATGAAGGGTATCTACACATCACCCTTTTCTATCAATCTAGCTTTGTGTGTGCTCACACACCATTTTCATCACGCTTCACTTTCTAGAGCCACTTACAACAAATCACATTCTTGCCTTTTGAAAATGATACCAAATCTCTCATATGCTTCAAGGGTAGCCTCGGGACTTATGCCCCATGTGTGAACCCCCTTCATGTGTTGCATAATAAAGTGTTCTCATGGAAGTTAACTCTTAAATCATGCATGAAAATTACACGCTAGGAATACTTGCAATCTCTTATATATGTAACTTGGATTTAATGCGAGAGAGAGAGAGAGAGAGAGAGAGAGAGAGAGAGAGAGAGAGAGAGAGGGAGACTAGACACAAGATGGAACTCTGATCAATAATGAGAATAATTGTCATAATAAGAACAATGAGAATGTAAATCTAAAATCTTTAGAGTAAAGATGCAATGCAAAATGACATCATAAATTGTGTCATTGTTAGAGATTCAAATTTCTCTCCAGTGTTGGCTCCAGTATCTTCCATGAGCAAATCAAGGAGTGAGGGCTATTTTGTGGTTATGTCCAACTATACCTGAGGTAGATGTACTTTCTCAGTGGTGCATTCCATGGCGTTGCTCACCCGATAGGCTAGCATGAGGTGAGACACCGTTCCTAGGGTCTCTTGAGGATAGAGTCTCGAGCGTTTTACATTCTCTTCACTTAATGTGGGTAGTATGTCACTTACTAGTGTATTCACACATTTATTAGATTTAGGCTCACATTTTCCTAGTCTTGGGGTTTCTTGCCTATATGAAGGTTTGTAGTGGTTGTATATGGCATGTTAGTAATTGTAGAGCATCCATCATTTTCAGTCACACAATCTCTAGTGTTTTCTCTCTCTAGCACTTATGTGCATGTGTGATGTTTCCCTCTCTCTAGAGTTTTTCATCCACCAGTGTTTTTTCTCTCTCTTGTAGTTCTCCAGTGATCTCATCTCCCCTTGCTAGGTCCTCTCTCTGCTCTAACACCCTATATTGCAGGTTTTATCTACAGATCATGTCCTCATGCCCATATTATGGGCAGTACGTGATAGGAGGTCATTTTTTAGGAGATTTGTGGCGATAGATTTGAGATTTGTTGGCTACTCAATCCCAAAGAGGAGGTTTTCTCGTGGTTTCAAATGAGATCATCACTCAATTCAACCTTTTTGTTAAGTATGGAGCTTGATTTACCCTTGTAATTTTATGTGGTAAAAGCGCACATTTGTAAGGCCCCCATTATGAGGAGAAGCCATCGTGCGTGAAGGAAAATCACTCACCGGAAACCAAAATTCTCACGGACAAGAATCAGGGGCAACTTTAAAGGCCTCGGGGGCGGAGGCCCCCGAGATTTTTTTTTTTCGCCGGAATATTATGGCCGGACGGCAGCCGGAAAGTGGTCGGAAAACAACTGGTCGGTTGGCCGGTGGCCGGTAGTCAATGGCTGATGGCCGGTGGTCGGAAGTCAATGGCCGGTGGCCGGTGGCCGAATTCAAAAGCGGACTTGTCTTCTCAAGGGCGGCCACACATGGGCGGATTGGAGGGTCCGATTTGGACTTATTCGCACAAGGGCGGCTACACATGGCTGTCTCTCATAAAAGAGGGCAGCCCTTTTGGCCTATAAAAGGAGGCCATTTTTACACACATTTCATAGTGTGAAGTTGATGCAACAAGGTGAGTGTGAGGCGGTGAGAGTGAAGCAAGGCGGGAGCTCCATTAAGGGTATAATCCCTTTGTAAACTACTTCTTGTTTTGAAGTACTAAAGCCATTGAGTGGCTGCTTTCCCGTGGACGTAGCCCACATTGGGTGAACCACATATATTGTGTGTACTCTCTCTCTCTCTCTACTCTATAATCTCGTGTATATAAATCTGTCTCTCTCCATTAAGTAATCTACTCAATTATCTATTTAGCTACGTCTTATTTCCTAACAACTTGTATCAGAGCAAGGTTTGCTCGTAGCTGAATTATCTCAAGGAAAGGATTCCTTGAATTGAGTGGGAGTTATGGCGGAGGAAGGGAAGCTCAAGATTGAGAAGTTCAACGGCAAAAACTACCAACATTGGAAGATGCAGATTGAAGACTATCTCTACCAGAAGGACCTCTATTTGCCACTAGGCGGTCTTGCGAAGAAGCCCGCAACAATGGCAGATGAAGCATGGATTGTCCTTGATCGAAAGGCATTGGGAACAATCCGGTTAAGCTTGGCGTCAACGGTGGCCTTCAATGTTTCGGAGATGAAGACCACGGAGGACTTGATGAAGTCACTTGACGACTTCTACGAGAAACCATCGGCATCCAATAAGGTATTTCTTATGAAGCGCTTGTTCAATCTAAAGATGGCAGAGAATGGTTCAGTTGCAGAACACCTAAATGATTTTAACACAAACGTAAGTCAACTTTGATCAGTGAAAATCAATTTCGATGACGAAGTGCGAGCTCTCCTTATACTATCATCTCTACCGGATAGTTGGGACAGCCTTGTGATAGCTGTAAGTAATTCTATCTCTGGCACAAATACTCTTAAGTTTGATGATGTTGTGGGTGTTCTCCTAAGCGAGGAAATGCGAATGAGAAGCACAGGAGAATCATCAAGTGATGCACTATCAATGGAAACAAGAGGAAGGCTTAAGGAGAGGTTCAAAAACCAAAAGGGTCGTGATCGCTCAAGGCGGAGCAAGTCACGCACAAAGTCAGTTCTTGAATGTTGGAACGGCGGCAAGAAGGGCCACGTCAAGAAGGATTGTTGGTCCAAGAAGAAGAAGGAGACAGAGTCTCAAGACAACAAGCCAACATCGGAAGCCAATGTGGCAGGTAAAGTAGAGCAAGATGCTCTAATTCTCTCATTAGACAATGTGTCTAATTCCTGGATAGTAGATTCCGGGGCTTCATTCCATGTGACACCACACAAGCAACATTTCCAAGACTACACCAAAGGTAATTTTGGGTATGTATACTTGGGAGATGATGAAGCTTGTGAGATTGTCGACAAAGGTACAGTTTCTGTCAAAACTGCTAACGAAAATGAATGGAAGCTTAAAGATGTTAGGCATGTTCCTTCTCTTCGCAAAAATTTGATCTCTACAGGACAATTGGACGATGAAGGTCACAACATTGCATTCGGAAACAAACGGTGGAAGATCTCAAAGGGATCTTTGGTGGTTGCCAAGGGTGAAAAATTCGGTACACTTTACTTGTGTACTGTTAGCACGCAACCTTCAGCTTGTGCAGCAACTACAGAAGTTGACAGTGCGGTGTGGCACTACCGACTTGGGCATATGAGTGCCAAAGGAATGCAAATCCTTCAAACAAAGAAGCTTCTACCAGGTTTGAAAGAAGTGGACTTAGAGTTCTGTGAAGATTGTGTTTATGGTAAAAAAAAGAGGGTAAAATTTCAAAAATCAGGAAATGAAAGAAAAAATAAAAAACTTGAGTTGGTTCATTCTGATGTTTGGGGTCCTGCAAGTACACCATCACTTGGTGGCTCATTGTACTATGTAACATTCATAGACGATGCGACTAGAAAAACATGGGTTTATGTCATGAAGAATAAATCCGATGTATTTTCCATATTTCAAAGGTGGAAAGCCTTTGTGGAGAATGAAACAGGTACCAAGGTTAAATGCCTCAGATCCGACAATGGAGGCGAATATTGCAGCCAAGCTTTTGAAAGCTTTTGTGCTAGCAATGGCATTCGGAGGCAAAGGACAACCCCAAGGACACCTCAACAAAATGGGATTTCGGAAAGGATGAACAGGACAATCATGGAACGAGCACGAAGCATGCGGCTACATGCAGGCCTACCGCTTGAGCTTTGGGCGGAAGCTGTAAGTACGTCTGTGTACTTAATCAATCGGTCACCCTCAACGGCATTGGATGGGGGAGTTCCAGAAGAGGCATGGACAGGTAAACCGGTGAATTATGCATTTCTCAAAGTGTTTGGGTGTGAGGCTTTCATGCACATAGATAGAAGCCTAAGATCAAAGTTAGATGCAAAGTCCAAAAAGTGTTTCTTCATTGGCTATGGAGAAGGAGACTTTGGGTATCGCCTATGGAATCCTGAAGATGGTAAAATCTTAAGGAGTAGGGATGTAATTTTTAACGAACAAAATATGTACAAAGATTACTTGGAAAGAAAACAAACAAAAGAAACAGGTGATGAGTACATGGAGCTTGAGGACGGTGAAGACTCAAGGACTGCAAACGGTGACAATGTGCAACAACGTCAACCAAATGAGGAGCCTCAACCTATTCCCCGAAGATCTACAAGAGCAAGTAGACCTCCAGAAAGGTTTGTTCCTTCCTTCAACCATCTCTTGATCTCAGATTCTGGAGAGCCGGAATCATATGAAGAAGCTATGCAACATGAATCCAAAGAAGAATGGACGAAGAGCATGCAAGTGGAGATGGACTCACTACATCGCAACCAAACATGGGAGTTGGTTGAGTTGCCTAAAGGTAAGCGGGCACTTCAAAACAAATGGATGTACAAGCTAAAGGAAGAAGAAGGTGGGAAGAAAAGGTACAAGTCTAGTTTGTGGTAAAAGGTTTTTCTCAAAAGAAAGGTATTGACTTCAATGAAATATTTTCTCCTGTTATAAAAATGAACTCAATTAGGCTTGTCTTAAGCCTTGTGGCTGCTCATGATCTAAATCTTGAGCAAATGGATGTAAATACGGCATTCCCTCACGGTGACTTAGAGGAGGAAATCTACATGCTTCAACCAAAGGGGTATGAAGTAAAAGATAAGGAGAAAATGGTTTGCAGATTAAAGAAGAGCTTGTATGGTTTAAAGTAAGCATCAAGACAATGGTACTTGAAGTTTGATCGATGGATGTTGGATCATGGATTCACAAGATGCAACTCGGATCACTGCGTCTACACGGAGAATTTGGGAGATGGGAAATTCATTATCCTAATGTTGTATGTTGATGACATGTTGATTGCAAGTGCTAACATGCAGGACATCAAAGACCTAAAAGAGGAGCTGTCCAAATCTTTTTCAATGAAAGATTTAGGTGCTGCAAAGAGGATACTTGGTATGAAAATATCAAGGGATAGGACGAAGAAGACAATAAAGCTATCTCAAGAAGATTACATTAAGAAGGTACTAGAAAGGTTTGCAATGCAAAATGCAAAACCAATTTCTACACCTTTGGCTGGTCATTTTAAACTAACGAAGGATATGTGTCCAAAGACACAAGAGGAGATAGCCTATATGTCTAAAGTTCCATATGCTGCAGCGGTAGGTTCTCTAATGTATGCTATGGTTTGGACAAGGTCAGACATTGCACATGCAGTGGGAGTTGTGAGTAGGTTCATGGGCAACCTAGGTAAAGAGCATTGGCAAGCTGTGAAGTGGATACTTAGGTATCTAAAAGAGACAACAACAAATGCTTTGTATTTTGGAGGAACTGATATTTTTCTAGAAGGGTATGCTGATGCAGATATGGCAGGTGACAAAGATACTCGAAGGAGCACTACTGGCTATGTGTTCACGATTGGAGGCACAGCAGTAAGCTGGGCTTCAAAGCTGCAGAAAGTGGTTTCACTTTCTACCACGGAAGCAAAGTATGTAGCAATGACGGAGGCAAGCAAAGAAATTATGTGGCTTCACAGATTCTTAGAAGAGCTTGGATTCAAACAAGACAATTGTGTCTTGTACAGTGATAGCCAAAGCGCTATCCATCTTGCAAAGAACTCAGCCTTTCATTCAAGGAAAAAGCACATTGAGGTGAGATATCACTTCATACGCACTCTTTTGGAAGAGGGACAACTAAAGCTAGGAAAGGTGCATACAAGTAAAAATCCTGCAGACATGTTTACAAAGGTGGTCAACAAGGAGAAGTTGAGCTTTTGCTCATCTTCAATTGGCATTCAAGGATAAGAAGCCAGAATGGAAAGCAGTCACAGGTTTGGTTTGGAGATCAGTCTCCAAGTGAGAGATTGTTAAGTATGGAGCCTGATTTACCCTTGTAATTTTCTGTGGTAAAAGCGCACATTTGTAAGGCCCCCATTATGAGGAGAAGCCATCGTGCGTGAAGGAAAATCACTCACCGGAAACCAAAATTTTCACGGACAAGAATCAGGGGCAACTTTAAAGGCCTCGGGGGCAGAGGCCCGAGAGACTTTTCTTTTTCGCCGGAATATTATGGCCGGACGGCGGCCAGAAAGTGGTCGGAAAACAATTGGTCGGTTGGCCGGTGGCCGGTAGTCAATGGCCGATGGCCGGTGGTCGGAAGTCAATGGCCGGTGGCCGGTGGCCGAATTCAAAAGCGGACTTGTCTTCTCAAGGGCGGCCACACATGGGCGGATTGGAGGGTCCGATTTGGACTTATTTGCACAAGGGCGGCTACACATGGCTGTCTCTCATAAGAGAGGGCAGCCCTTTTGGCCTATAAAAGGAGGCCATTTTTACACACATTTCATAGTGTGAAGTTGATGCAACAAGGTGAGTGTGAGGTGGTGAGAGTGAAGCAAGGCGGGAGCTCCATTAAGGGTATAATCCCTTTGTAAACTACTTCTTGTTTTGAAGTACTAAATCCATTGAGTGGTTGCTTTCCCGTGGACATAGCCCACATTGGGTGAACCACGTATATCGTGTGTACTCTCTCTCTCTCTCTCTCTCTCTCTCTCTCTCTCTCTCTCTCTCTCTCTCTCTCTCTCTCTCTCTCTCTCTCGCTCTCTCTACTCTATAATCTCGTGTATATAAATCTGTCTCTCTCCATTAAGTAATCTACTCAATTATCTATTTAGCTACGTCTTATTTCCTAACACTTTTCTGTTACACCTTTGACATGGTATCAGAGCAAAGGTTTGATTGTGCTCTCAAGTCAGTTTTGTGATTTGTGCAAGCTTTGGTGCTAAAATTTCACTATGAAAAGAAACAATTTGTTGTTTTTCACTCGTTTGGGGCTAATGATTGTTTGAGTATATTGCGGTCGTTTGTTGTGGGAAGTCAATCTTGGCAAGACAAAATTCCAAACTTTAACAACCCTGTTGACATCCTCACCAAAACTCTACCATGTGTGACTTTATCCTCTCATGCCAGTTCCTTTGGATTGGTTCCCCATCCAAGAGCTGAGGTGGGATGTAAGGGTATCTTCAAGGAGCAGCTCAAGGAGTGAGGGCCATTTTGTGGACGTTCCCAACCATACCTAAGGTAGACGTACTTTCTAGGTGATGCATTCTATGGTGCTGCCTACCCATCATGCTTGCATGAGGCATGACCCTCATTCCTAGGGTTTCTCAGGGTTAAAGCCTAGAGTGTTTTGCATTCTCTGCTAAGTGCGGGTAGTATGCCACTTACTAGTGATTTTACACATTTATCAGATCTCCTTCTATTCTCCTAGTTGCAGGGTTTCTTGCTAGTAGATAGGGCACTTTTTCTATGTGTATATATATGCAAAGTCACCATTAGCTATAAATGGCATATCAATGACAGATCTTCCAGTATTTTCAATCACACCTCTCTCTCTCTAGCATTTTTATTTTTAGCGCTTGTGTATGTGTGTGTGGTGTTTCCCTCTCTCTCTCTCTCTCTCTCTCTCTCTCTCTCTCTCTCTCTCTCTCTCTCTCTCTCTCTCTCTCTCTCTCTCTCTCTCTCTCTCTCTCTCTCTCTCTCTCAATTCTCTAGCGATCTCATGTCCCCCTGTTAGCACTAGGTCCTCCCTTTGTTCACCCTACACGACAGATTTCATCTACAGATCATGTCCTTGTGCCCCTATGATGGGCCGTATGTGATAGGAGGTTGATTTGAGGAGATCAATTATGATAGAGCCGAGATCTATTGGTTGCTCAGTCCCAAAAGGATGTTTGCTCATGGTTGTAGACAAGATC